>NC_133936.1:44996749-45341372 GCF_031877795.1 Strix aluco
CAGGAGCTCTGAAAGCAGAGCCCCGGGCTCCCTTGGGTGCTGCACAGATCCACAGTGCAGGCAGCAGATGGTTGCCTTAGTGTCACCCCTCTGTTCCCATCCTCGTGGCTAGCGAACTGGAAATGTTCTGCCCTTGGCCTTCCCTGGGGACACACTGCATTCTTGAAAATGCCAACAGAAAGCTGTGACTCTTTCTTCCCTCAAAGTGGACAGGTTACAGAAATGTGAGTCCTCAAAGAAGCGTTGCAATTGCATCGTCTTGGTAGAGCTCCCGGGATTTATGTCACCAGCACAAAGATCCCAGCCCTGTTTTGCCCAAGACTCTTGGCTTTGAGAGCTGAAAATTGCCTGTGCAGAAATACCAGGACAGTTGCCAGTACTGGGCCTTGCTGAGACCCCGGGCTCCTCGGCTGCTGAATGCCACAGAGGAGCAGGCAGCTCGCGTGGCTTGTTACCACGGTGTCCCTTTATGAGCATCACTCACCCGTGTGTGTCTGCACAGGCCAGGTTTTTTTCCCCCTTTCTCCTGCAGCCATTTAATTGGTTCTGCCCATACGTTTTGCTATAACTGACATTGCTGTCAGCGTGAGAGGTCAGTGATTGACTCTGCCCTGGACTTCAGGACTAGACAAATGCAGAGGCCATGGTCCCTTTCACATCCATCTGCATACCCGCACAAGGATCCTTCTCCCTTATTTTCTCTTTACTTCTCTTTTTTGAATATAAATTTATTCCAGGAGAACATTTCTGTCAGCTCCACTTCATTCATGTCTCCCAGCAGCAGATTACTCAGCCTCAGCTGGGCAATTCATTGGTTTTTATTAATTAATTATTTTTGTAATGTGGCATGAGCCCTTTTTTATCTGTGCCCAACCGCTGAGCTGAAGCAAAGTGCTTCATGGAAGAACGGATCACCTGTTAGTGAGGGCTAATCTGTGGGTCACTAGTTTGGACTGAATAAATAGACATTAAAGTACAAGCTGAACCCCACAGCCGTGCACACTAACCTCCTCTATTGGTGGTGCTCTGCTCTCCCAGTCCAAGCTTAGTCATTACTGAGCAGGTGTCCACAAATGTCGGTGGCTGCTTGGTTCTCCAGGCTGCTCCAGGAGCTGCTGGGATCACAGGCTGGCAAAGGAAGGAGGCAAGGGCTAGGAGCCAGCCTTGCCATTTATTTAATAGAACAAATGGAAAGGAATGGACAAAGATGGGCAGAAATGGTTGGCTTGGATATGTGGGATCCCGAGCCAGCAAATGGACTTTGCTAATAAAATCTGGTTCATATAGCTTGTTAGGGCTCCTGGTGTTAGCTCCATCTGTTACCCCGTGGGGTCTGCAGGTTTATCTCACGTATTCTGGCTGGAGGGGGTATCAGGGAGAAGTAGGCAGAGAAGAACCCAGCTGAAATACCAGCAGTTTGAACCTGCAAGTTTTAAAATGGGATTAAAAAATCTTGTTTACAGCAGCCACTCAAAAGCATCATTAAGCTGTGGGACTTGGTAGGGCACAACATTTGAGGAATCTCAGCACTTCACAAAAAAAACAATGGATGGCCCAAGGAGGACCCAGCTGTATTCCCTGTCTGCCACTGCCCTTCTGCACCCCGTGGCTCAGCTGCTGCACCTCCTTTCACATGTCTGTTTGTGCTGGAGACCTTTGGAGGCAAGAAGTGCCTCTCTCCATGGATTTGTAGGGCACCCGGTATGATGGGTTTTAAATTGGTTCCTGGGTGCTACAGGAATATGGACATAAGTAACGTAAAAAAGCATTTGATTGAATAATGTGTTTATCTGCTGTTCTGAGAGACACAAATAAATGCTATAGGTTTATAGATTAAAGTGCCTGATGGAAAGTCGGAAAAGTGTTGACCTAGAGAGCTCACTCTGAGTCACCATCATGGGGACTGATCCTGCTGCCTCTCTCCAAGGACCCTGAAAAACACGTGTCCTGGGTCTCGCTCCTGCTTGCAGTCCCTGTGGGGGTCCTCTATGTCTTTAGTTGTTCTTTGATCCAGAATGGCCCTTTCCTCAGTGCTGGCATCTTGGGCAGTCACTCTCATAGTAGTGAGAGTGCCCTGCAAACAAAGATTTGTCTCTGCTGTCCACACTCTTTTTGACGACCGAACTTCAGTGGTGTCTAATAGACCCAGCTGAGATCGTGGCTGTTCTGTAGTGGGTGCTGCAGTGTGGGGAAGAAGAGTCCTCACCCTAACGAGCAGTGATCTAGGCAGAGCAGGTTGTGAAGCAGAGAGGATTAGAAGACTCCCTGGTATTTTCAACTTCAGCAAACAACTGAAGATCAGGGTATCTTGGTGTGTTGGAAAAGTACAAATATTTCCCTTTCTGATGTTTGGCATTTTGAAAGAAACTTGATTTTCTGTTTGAGTTTTTTGATGTGGAAAGCAGATGGATTTGGTGAAAAATCCCCTTTCATAAAGAGAAAATTAAATTTAGAAAGGATTTTTGTTGGAACATTTTCAAACTCAGTGAAAGGTGGGAATTCTCAATCATCTCATCCTTTAGGGGACAAGATATAGACAGGGAGGGACCATGAGAGGACTAGGAAAATGAGATAAGAGATATACACTGGACGTTTAGAGAAGTTTATAGCTGTGAAGTGTATGACAAAAACTGAAGGCTCCTGGTGTTTTACTCTGTCCCGTTGCCCCATGAAATTAACAGCCAGTAAATTTAAAACTAATAAAAAGGCTGTTTATCTTCCCTCTGTGTAGAGCTAGCCTGTATAATTTGTTATCATCTGGAGCCAGACCTTGCAGTTAGATTGGTAAAAGGGTTGGATAACTTTATGGCCAGTATTGACATAACATGTAGGTTATCAAACCTCTGCCTCAGAGCATCAGCTGGGGGCTGCTAGAAGCTGTGACATGGCCAGGAAAAAGGCTCCATCTGTTCATGCCCTGTTCCTGTGCTCTCCTCCGAGCATCACTCCCCGCAGGGACAGAGAGGGGATTAGCCGAGGGGAGTCTCTGCTTTGACCCAGCCCCGCTGTTAGGAGCTGAGCTGATGGCAGCAGGAGGTCACCAGTGAGATGTTCCACTTCCCCTGACAGGACTGTGTAAGAAACTTTTATTATCTTATGGAAGGGCTGTCTCAACATGCTGTAGCAGCAGAGGTGTTACACCAGCCGGGATGTATTGCCAGCCCGGTGCAGTGTTGGGCAGTCTCTCTTTTTTTCTCTGATAGGAATTGATTTTGATTCCCAGGTAACTCAACCAATTACAGGAGGGCTGAGAGTAGAGCTGGCTGAGGAGTCTCCATCAAAACATGTTACATTTAAGAAGGTGTTAGCAAGAAAAAAAATACCTGATTTTGTTTTTGTTGAGGTTGTTCAACGTTTACTGAAAGGATGAGATCTACTTTTTATGTAACCCTCATCCAAAAAAACCCCAACCTGGAAAACAAAAAACCTCTCCAACAGTCAAGTGCCTTAAAACAAACAGTCAGTTGTCCTACTTCATGAAAAAGAAAACAGTGAGGGTTTTTTTTTTTTCAACTGATGTTATAAAAAATAATTTTTCTCTCCCAATTACAATAGTCTTTAAAAAACCCAGGCTTTATCTCTGTACAATTCTCCTTTCGTGTAAGCCACTGTCTCGTCAATTTGAACTTTGCTTTGAAGACTGAGAAGATGCCACCACTGTCACTCTGGCGAGGGGATCCTGGGAAAGCAGTGGGTTCCAGTGGGTTCCCCAAAGGTCCAGTGACAAAAGCTGGCTGAATAATATCTTGAATTCTTCAACAGTTTTAATAACTGAAAAAAGAGTTGTTTCAAGCTGAAGAGATTTTTTTTTTTTCCTAAGTCTTTTTCTTACAGATTGAGGTACTGTTTTCATTTCTTGTAGGTAAAATGCAAGGACATTTGTAAACAGAACAAAACAGTTCTTTGAACTGAGAAAAAGTAAACAGTTTTGCCTGTATAAAGTCACACTAAATCGTTCATAGTCTGCCACATTTTCTTTCTCACTGCAAGTTAGTGAAGCAGTAACAGAGACCTCTTGCTCTCCCCAAATCTGCATTTTGGTCATGAATCAGTTCTGTAACTGTTGACAGCAAAACTTCAAAAATAAGACTGCAGTAGAGAAATCTGTTGATCATGTACATGGGCCTCTTTACTAGTGTGTGTGTGAACACAGATTTGAGATGCTGCAAATGCTGATTTATTTTCTGGAATGTTGCTGGAATTGTCCACGACTGTAGAGGAAGCTGGTGGCATCTTGACCCGGGCACTAGAAATTACATAAAGGAGTGGGGAATTTGCAGAGCAGGTTTTCCGAGGACAGTCTTATCATACTATAATCACCTTCAATATGCAACTAATTGATAATCAGGTTGAATTAGCCAACTGCTCTGGACAGGCTGGTTTGCCTCTGTTTGTCCCATAATACAAACCTCAGCTTTTGTGTTTTGGAGCAAACCTTTGTGGTCTCTCCAGTTTAGTATAAATCTGTCTGCCCATATAATTCATATCATATGATATCATATTGTAATATATAATATAGTATCATATCATATCGTATCATATCATATCATCATATCATATCTGATATATATCATACATCATACATCATATATCATATCATATCTCTCAATGGCAAAGAAGGTTCACATCCATCCTCCTGATGGTCACCTGGCTTGTCTGAATTATCTTTATGGGTTTCTTTTGGGTTTGGTTTGGTTTTGATTTTCTGGCTTTGTTTGGTTTGGGTTTTTTTTCTATAGGCTGCATGTCCTCGTTTTTATATTCACAGCTGTTTTGGCAACATTTTTCTTACTCCCAAGTGGTTAAAACAGTTTCCTTTCTTTAAAGAGCTGTGGGGAGAAAACTTGAAAGCCATCTATTTTATCCTAAATGGCACTAATTAATTTTCTCTCTACAGTTTTACTCACTTTGCTTATTTTAAAAATCAAGTATTTGTGGGTCTGATGTTGGTTTCACTTAAGCTGCTGCGGAGTCAGGAGTTGCCTCCATTAATGCCAGCAGTTAATGTAAAGTTTGAGATTGAAACAAGAACCTACGTGGCATTCATAATGCTATCAGTGGGGTGCTGTTCAGCTTTGTTTCTCTTCTGTACTGAACTGAAAACCATGAAGACAACTTGCCTTAAATAATTTGTAAAGGCATTTTTAAGAGAATGCAGAAGAAAAAGCAAGCAGCCTTACTGAGTCTCTTTATTTGAAAGTCAAGAATGTCAGCAGCCAACGAACCTTGCTTTATAACTTAAAGATAGAAGTGTTAAGAAGAGAATTTCTTTGAATATTTTAAGTACAGCTGACCAGCTTCTTATTTATATATATAAGCTGGTTTTTTATCCCTCTGACAATATGAGGGTGTTTTAAAGGAAAAGTAATTTTTTTTGGTGCTCACTGTAAGGCTTTCTTGAGCCACTAGAATGGCAGACAGCAGTATTCAAGCAGTAAAAATTCATGAGCCAGGCCTTGCCCAAAAATTAAGAAGAGACTAAAAATCAGGGGATCCATAAACAAATATTTAGAGTTCTTAATTTTTGTCTGGAGTCATGAGGATGCTTCCAAGTCAGCCTTCCAGTTTATTTTCCCTGCAATATAAAGATCCAGAAACCTAGTTATGGTTGGTTTCTTTCTCTGTGAAAATAGAAAATTTCAGATCATGTGGCTTCCAGAAATGGAAGATAAGTATCTACCATTAGCTATGGGTTTCATGATAAGAACTGTATTAGTTTGACATTACAGCTATCTACAAGTAAATGATTTTCACACTTCCTACCTTATTAATGATGTTGTCTTTCAAGATAGGATTTCTCCGTAAAAACACACTTTGCAAGTCTCCGTGTTCTCCCAGAGGAGCAAAATAACTATCCCCAAGCTTGAGCTTTTAAGAAGTCTGCTCCATATTACCATACTAAGCAATGTTTTGAAAGAGCAAATGATGAGTTGGTGGAGAGGCAGGACAAGACATACAATCGATGTCTCATCTGCTCAAACAAGATTACAGGTTCCATCTGCAGTTAGCTCAAATGTGATGCGGGATGATCTGGCTGGCGCAGCAGGGGCTGATGTAGATGTGTCCAGGGCAGTGTTTCAGAAACCAGACTGCCCGGCAGGTTAACGAGGAGGGCATTTAGCTGGCTGTTACCGTCAGTGAGCCTGAGGAACAGCTACCAATCAGGAAACGGAGCTGCAAAAGCGGCCATGGCTTCTCATGCACAGAGGTAGTTTTTCCGAAAAGGGACTTGGCCTCCAAGATGGATCTGGTGTTGAAATATTCCAGCTGAAGCATGTCTGTCAGGTTAAGGGAACTATATCTGTTGTTTCGTTTCCCTTCTCTGAAGAAGTGAACACCCTGATCAGACTGCAGAGAAGCTATGCTGGACACGGAGGATTTTTCAGAGCTGCTCACACTTCAGGGTTTCTCTCATGGAGCCTCCCTAGTCTTTGTGTCTTTTACTACAAAGGTTGTCCAAATCTGAAATGCTTTTTCAGATCTGTTAGTCTGACCTGGGGATAGTTAGTGGAAAATTCAGGTTGTGGCTAGCTCGGTTTTGAATCAGGAGCCAGCTTATCAGTTCAAAGACCCCATTCATCAAATGGTTCATGTCTGGAGCAGTCACGCAGCCGTGGAAAAGGCCCTTGGGTCTACAGCTGTTCAAAGGTTTTTTCTGGGATGTGCTGAAGGTCACCCCCAGCCAATGTCGATGCAGATGGTCATTCAGGTTGCGGAGGAGAAGGCAGATGGATGTGATGTTTATTACATCTCTCCTGTACACTAGTTGGTTGTAAAACTACAGCGTCTGAGCCATCCTAGTCTGATGAGTAAGTCTGCTCTGGCAGCACTTTTTCTTGCTCAGTGCTTGGCGATTGATGAAATCAAACTTAATTTTAAAAAACCCAAACCCATGTCTGGTATCAATGTAAAAATATATCAAACTCATGTACTAACAGTACAGACTAAAGGCAGATGCAGTAAAAGGAACAGACGTTGGAGGCTGGAGGCAGAGGAGATGAAAGTTCTACAAAAAGTGGTATATTCCCCCCCCACCCCCGATGCCCAAAGAGATTAAAAAGAGAACAGGATGTGAATTGAGGTATGAGACTGACTGTACTGAAAACATTATGATGGTGGGGACAGGTGTAGAGCAAATCAAAGAACAGCAAACACAATGAATGTGAGCACAACCGCTGCCTGTACTAGGAAAGATGGGCAGGGCACTACCCATGAGGACAGGACCACCTGAGACAAGTCTGGTCAAATATGAGAGACAGCATTACACATCTGTCTGGGTTTGTAAAGACAGAATAAAATGAGAGGAATGAGAAGAAAAGGAGAGGGGCAGTAATATATGTGCATGTGTTCAGGGATGATTATTTTCAATATCTAGTTCTTGTGACTGCAGAGATGAAGTGCTAAGGCTTGGACCATAGGCCCAAGCCAGAGTTGACCTATAGATGAATCCTGTATATTTTATAACTGATAACCATTGTGCTAACAGGTGTTATACTAAGTTATAACAAACCACCTGCTCTGATGTAGAAGGTGGAAGTGTTGAAGCCTGAGCAACAGGCCCCGAGCCGAAACTGTTAACTCAGTATGAATGAAATATGCATGGAGGATGCAGCTACCTTGAATGTATCTTTCCGTTCCTTGTATGTGAATAGAACAACAGAGTCACGGAGGCAGGTGTCTGTCTCTGAGACCTGATGTGATGAATGTATCTTCCCCTTCCTTTGTATATGAATAGGGTAACAGAGTCATGGAGGCAGGTGCCTGTCTCCAAGACCTGATGTGAGACCTTGTGCATAATCCGATCAGATAAGCAGAGAAATTCCCTTAGTTTCTCCCTTAAGCCCTGGCCAGGCTCTGGGGGGAACCTAACATGAGATGAAAACCAGATATTTCCGCTTAAAACAAAGGTGCCAGCTATTCTGGCTTACTGATTTCAGGTATATAAGGCTGGACCCGCTCACAGCGACTTTGGAAGCCTCACCTACGGGTGGACGCACCGCGTAGGATTTCCCACTTGCAGGGAAAGGTTCTCCAAATCCTCGCTGTAACCGGGGCTGCCCAGCGACTGCGGATCTGGATGATGGTAAAGTGTGCAAGTGGTGATGGATCTTTCTTAATCACTATTCTCTCTCTCAGGTAGCAATGATGTGATGCATTACCCTGTATTTTCCTATTTGAGTGCACTGTTCTGTCTTTTCTTACTGTATGTTTTCTGTATTATTCTGTTATATTATTTTGTTATTTCTAGTAAAATACGCCTGCTCTTTTCACTCTGGTGTCTGAGTTTAATTGATATCCCTGATCAGCAAAACAAGAGAAGAGCTTGGTAATATGACCCAAAATGCTTAAGACAGTGCATATTCTTATCTTGTGGTCTGGGAATTCAGAGCTTTGAAAGACTTAATTTAACAAATTACTAGAGGACTGAAAGAACTTTTTTCCCACAGAAGAGGTCACTTGAAACTATGTCATAAGCTGAACACCGTGCTTTGGGGGATAGTTTGCTGTTATGCTACTGTTGAATTCTATATTCTTTTTTAGGTAATTTTGGATTTCTAGAGATTACAGTCCCAGTAACACAATAGGAAATGAATGGTTTATTCATTACACCGTTCTGTGTAATTCTAGACCTGGGGATACAATCTCCCTAGAATACAATATAGCTCTGCACAGCACAGGGAGAGAGCTCCAGGCTTGCTGATATCCCTGTTCCATCCACTGAGACCCAGGTCTTTCTGGCAGCTGATTCAAATATAATGAATCTCAGGAGATTCAGATCTAACTTTGGCAAGCGTAATATGTAAGATTACTCGGAAGGCTTCCTTGGAAATTCATTCTTTGGCAGAATATAAGGATCAACATCAAATGTGTAAAGAAAGTGTCTACCTTCCACCCTAGGTGGAACATTTGACTTTGGGCACACATGACTGCAATAAATGTGCCTCATGTTCCTTTTCTTTAAAGACCAGTCTTCATAGTTGGATTTCCTGGTGTGCATGGCTGCCCATGATGATATCTCTGGCCAGGAAACTCAGCCTCCAGAAAGAAAAGAGTGTGTAAATCATGGCAGGTCCAAACTAAAAGATGTAATGTGACAAAGCTTCTGGGTCTTGTGATGTCTGAATCCATGCACCAAATCTCAGGACACAACTGACTTTTCTCTGGGGTGCACATGGGCCCTGAAATTCTTCCAGGAGCTGGTGATATTTCAAGATACTTCTCAAGATAAATCAGCACATTCTGTTAGATGGGAACCAGAAGTGGGAGGGAAAAATTGCTTGTAATGTAAAGTCATATCCAAGACAGACTAATGGAAGAGAACTTTGCATCATATAAGCATATCATAAGTATACAGGAGGCAAATATTCCCTGGCTGTACAGACCCCAGCTGCTCTCCACATGTTCATCCAGTGATTATCCAAGATTTTAATTTTTGCATCTTTGAGATAAGATGTAGTTCCCATGGTTTAAATTCCCAATTTCAAGAATCATCGCTCCCACTCGACAGAATTACTGACCTAGGTTAATATTATAGC
Organism: Strix aluco; assembly: GCF_031877795.1. Taxonomy (NCBI): domain Eukaryota; kingdom Metazoa; phylum Chordata; class Aves; order Strigiformes; family Strigidae; genus Strix; species Strix aluco. The sequence continues at coordinate 45,006,286 of NC_133936.1, forward strand.
TGCTGAGACAAAGAGCAAAACAATGAAATTATAACAAATTATGAATGTTGGATGAACCATGAAAATTCATCCCTGCCTTAATGAAACATGGGGGTAAACACAATCAAGTTTAATAACTCTAGCATGTGAGAATCAAAGTTATGAAGGACTATTTATCATTGAGATCCTGACAGTAAATGGAAAATGCAATAATATCCATGCTCCATAAGAACGGGGTACTTTATCTGTTTGTTTGTTATTAAATCACCCATCCTGAACCTTGTTCATTGCTTACCCATGATTTTGGTGGATGATGACCCATAACCTGCCATTCAAGATGGTGTGAAATTATTTCAACCCTTGCAAATACAGGGAGTTATATTTGAAATCACTGGGTTAAATCCCTCACTGAAGGCTGCATCTCTGAAACCTCGCTCTGTGTTGACTTTATCATTATATGCTCAGATAACTTCATGCTTAACAGGTAGTTCGACTGCTGAATTTAATCTGGTACATCCATGCTGTACACTTAACCAAGAGTGCTCATAGTAGTGGGGATCTGGGGGTAGAATCTCAATTACTGTCAGCATCCAGGACTTCTGGAGGATTCCCCAGCGCATGGTGCAGCTGCAGTTGGTGACCACTGGGAATCCTCTGATCAGATATAGGTCCCCCCACTGCTCCCCAGTCCCCTCTTCAGTCAGTGGGGAATATGGGCACCTTATAATGCAAGTCACCCAGATGGATGAATTATGCCTCTGCAGAGCTGTGTGTGTCTGCTGCCTAATGGAACAGAAAACGTGGCTCTCTGGGGTGTGGGTGTTGACTTGTAGATGACCGTTAAATGGTGTTAATCCCATCCTTTATGCTTTTTCCTGCAGGCCCCTTTGGGCAGTGGTTGTATGAATATGCGGTTAGAGCAACCTTCCCCATGGTGTTCAGTGGTTATGTTGGTGCCATTGACAAATGGTATGAGATACTTCATGAGGATTTGAATTATGCAGGAAACTGTATCCACATTCTGCTAATAAAATGGTTAGAAAGGTGCAGCTGTGACTTAAGGCTACTTTACAATCCTTTGGTTTTGAGCTCCCTTCTGCTGAACTCAGGACTCCAGCAGTGATCAGATAGCAAAAGTTTGAAGGATTGGGCACTTGAGCATGGACTACTGGCTTTGCCTTTGTTGTAGCTCCAGTAAATTCCACCGGGAATTCTCAAATTCATTATCCTTCTTGAAGATCAGGACTTCTGACTGCTGTAGAATTGCTGAGGGGCTTCCAATATTATCAAGGACCTCCCAGCATCCTAAATTGGACCTGGACCCAGGGAGAAATATCTTACTGTGGGGTGAATGAGAAGAGCCTGGATGTGGAAGTGGACCCCTTCTGTACAGTGCTGAGCTGCTGTCCTGTGCAAGAGCCATGGGGCAGTTTCCCACGTCATGAGATTCACACAGATTAACTCAGTAATGAGCCGAGTAGAGAAGCCTGCGTAGCACAGTAACTGGTTTCTCTGTCACACAGCCATCCTCGGTGATTTTAAACTTTAGATGAAACTGGGAGACTTGTCGGTAGTCCTCTAAATCTGAATTTTCCTCTCCATTTGGTACTTGCAGCTCCCTTTAATAAAGGAGAGGCAGTTAAAAACATCCAGAGCAGTGACTTGAAAAGATATGTTCCCTCAACAGGCATTGCTACCGATCTGATCGGAGCAGCCAGCCACTACCTCTTTGGAGAGAAGCCTCTGGCTGCAGTGACTTGTGTTGCAGTTAAACTTCCAGCTGTGCACGAATGGAGAGTGGGATCTGCCCCACTTGTTTCATACTCTGTTTTCACAGCTATAGCTATTTCCAGAAATTGCATGGGCACATGATGGTAAAAGCCCAACTGTGTTGAAGTGAAGGATGTCACCGAAATAAGGATTTCATCACCACTGCTTGGTTCAGCTGGACTCCTGGAGAGACCCTGGAATAATTCAGGCCATTTAGGAGACCTGTGCATTTACATACTCCCTTAAACTCTGTACACATCAGCTAAAGAAAAAAATCCCTTCTGACTCTCCTGTGTTAGTACCGTGTTTCCTGTAAATTGACCATTGGGTGTTCATTCTCCATTTGCACCCTCAGGCAACTGCTGGGGGCTGGGTGCAGCACTCGCCACTGTCCCAGGCCACCAGCCATGCTGGTACCAGCCACCTCTGTGCCATGCTCTTCCATGTCAGGTTGTCCTTACTGCTGTGCCTAGACGCTGTGCAGCCACTCCTGCACCGATATGGAGCAAACAGAGATGCAACCAGTCCAGCCCTGAGGTGGAGAGAGGCGGTGGCATGCTAAAGGAAGACAGAGGCTCTTTGAAACTGGGGGATGTTCTGTATTCTTATTATTCCATATGCTTTCAGATCACCACAGATGCCTTTGTACCAGGGTAGCAATTTAAAACAGCCCTGAGTGGTATTGTAGCTTGCCAGGTCCCAGCAACCACTGAATATGGAAGCGCAAATGTTCCTTCATCGTTGAGCAGAGGATGAAATCTGCCCCTGAATAAAGTTTGCCTTGAACTCTGTTTCCCCTGTTTTACACTTCATCTGGGGTTTTTGTTGTTGTTTTGTTTGGCTTTTTTTCCCCTCTTCACGCAATAAATGTTTAATGAGTGCTCTAAGCATTCAGGCATGATGAAGTTTCAAAAGTTCTCATGTTCACTGCATTTAAAACCCAAATCAAATGAAAAAAAATTACTGCTGGAAGGCAAATCCATTTTACTCCGTCATAAATGGCCAGTGTGACATGCAAAACAAAGGGACTTGATGAGTGGAGCAGTTGAGACAATAGCAGCAGGGAGATCTTATTTGTGGGAGTCACAGATGGAAGAAATAATTTACTTGTATTCTGATTAGCAACAACAGCAACAAAAGCTGCACACGCAGCTGTTGTTGTGCCTGCCCTCCCATCTCTTAATACAGTAACTCCTGATAATATTTCATTGCTTAGTCAGCAGTTCCTGGAAACTACGCCTTGGCCCACCTCAGCATCGAGGACTTCAGACCTGGCCGTAACCAAAAGAGAGTGAAAGAGCTGCAAACTTTTACATCTTCCAACTTCTGGACGGTGGCAGATTTATTTGATTAAAGTTACCAGCTGTATACATGGGTAAAATGTGTAGATGGCTAAATGTCCCTGCTGAAGAAGAAAGTCATAGCTTAGATTTGGCTTGCAGATGCCTCTCTGTCTCCTAGTAGAAGATATCTCCCTAAAAAGATCAGGGATTCAATATAACAGAGTATGTTGGGAGCGACCAGAGTGCTCACTCTCATACTGATTTTTTCTGGGGCTGATGGTTTTGTCAGAGTCAGAAGTGATAAAGCTGGTTGGGCAGACCTTTGATTTATTTATTTTTCTTCTCCCTTTCTGTCCCATAGAGGGCAGTTGCTCGGCTCCACTGCATTTTTTGCAGCTATCTCGAGGACTGAAGGGGCCTCTCATTTTTCCAGGATTATATATTGACCTTCGTTTCTCCTTGCACCATCTTGCCTGTCTATGGCTTCTCCTCTTCCAGCCTGAGGACTGCTCTTCTCCTGTACAGGCTCTAATGGCCTTGGTACTCACTTCTTTGAGTACCTTTGCAGAATCACTTCATGGAGAAAGCCATTTGGGAGAGATGAAACCCTCCTCAGAAACAGCTGATCACAACGGCCTAAACGCCACAGTGAATATTATCCTTACTACGAGCAGGTTTTTGTTGCTTGCTGGCCTTGTCACATGGACTCCAACTGATTGCCAAACACGCAGCTGTCAGAGTTGGGGTAAATATCCTACACTGCTTTTTCTCAGCAAATGGAGCTTTGTCCTGAGGCTAGAGATCTCTGTTGTTTTGAGATACTTTTGTCTGGCTCTGCATCCCTCATTTGATGGATATCTCTGGATGTTACTTCTGCTTGTCTTTGTAGCAATTTCTTTCATTCCTCTTTGCAAATAAAGACCGTATATTTATATCCTAATAGTCTTGCTTGACTTGGGAGACTATTAAGAAGTGACATCCTCTTTCATTTCTGATCTCTTGCTCCTGTCAGAGAAGAAACAAGTGAGCTGGGAGGAAGTCCTTGAGTTTCATGGTGCTAGTAATCAGTCATGACTTCTCCAGGTTACCTGTGATAGCTGTGCATCTCTTAGGAGGACAGGTTAAGAGCATGTCTGACATGACACTGAAATGAGTTGTGTACCGCTACAAAGACTTTCTTTGTACAAGCTCAGACATTTTACACCTGTTCCATTTCTGCATGCCCAAGATCACCAGTAATGATTATCTTTTTCCACTAAATCTTGATTAAGTTTCTCTTTCCTCATTCCCTGTGATTAACCAATGAAGCATTATCTCCTTCCTTTCCTATGTCCATGCATTGGGGAAATTGCTGAGCAACAAAGCATAGACCTTCAGGAAGGAGTGTACAGAATACCTCTACAGATAGCCACGGGGGCTAAAAGCCAGCAGAGGATCCTTCCCTGCCATTGCTAATATTGATGCAAGCTAATTCTCATGCCAACAGTCCACTGACTGTCAAAGGGCTTGAAAACTTTGGATCATAAGTTTGCCATGTCAGATGTTCTGTGGAAGAGAGAGAGATCTGAAGAACTGGTGTAGCTGGGCAAGCTGGCTCGCAGACCTCCAGATACTGGGGGCCTGTTGGGAGGTGGGTGGTGTGACCTCTGCACATCCAGAAAAACAGCAGGGCTGCTTGTGTTGTAGATTTGTTTCAACCCATATTGTACAAAGTCCTTTAAGTTCAAACCTCTTCCCACTAAAACTGACACCCTCCCTTTTGTCTGTGGTCGATCAGTGAAGCTTTCTCTCTCCTTTTCTTCATTCATACAGTATGGAAGTTGTTAAACAGTGAACCACAGAGATAGAGGAATGGAATCAAGGAAAACTAATGGCAATATTTCAGAAATTCCAGCTATCCAGAATTGTTTGATAAAATCATGGTTCTTGGTTTGATTACCAAGATCATCAAAACTAACTGTCCATTTTGACACAGACTGTCCTATTGTGTGTTGGATTTTCAGTATCAATCCCTTTAGTGCTTATTAAAATGAATGTAATACAAAAATCAATGAATGAAGTACAAAGTATAACAGACATAAAATAACTTAGATATCGGTAATAAAACAGAAACGTATGAAATACCTTAAATTTGCTCTGTATCCAAGCAATGCTTGTAGTTATGCCAGGTTCTGTGGGATCACCACTATTTGATCACCTTGAAGAGACTAATAATTTGTTGTTTCTAGTGAAAAGTCTGCTCAGTACAATTTTTATTGAATATCCACCTATCTGGGTTGACGGAACTGTCAGAATTGCAGTTCTTTGAGAAAGTTCTTTTCAAACTTAGGACAAACAAATAAAGACTTTCAAAGAAGCAGCAGAGCTCTGAAGGCAGAGAAGCGTAACCAGGGTGAGTGGATGTCTCCCAGATGACATGATCTCATCCTGAGCAGAATCTGTAAAACGACACCGACAGCTTCGGAGCTGTTAGAGCTTTGCTCAGAGAAACTGCTCCTCTCCCAGCATTGATGCTTCTCCAAGGGAAGCATAAAGCCAGGAGCAATTGTGGAGAAGCAGGCAATCTTTCCAAACACATTGCTACCTACAAGGTGCTGAATGAAGAGTACATCCCTGCAGTCCAACTGAATCGAGGATGGAATCAAGATAAAACAGCCTGCTGGCTCTGTTCCCTTAAACTCCACACTGCTTTTTGTCCCTCCTGGATCAGCTGAATATAAAATCTTCCTCTTCACACCTTGTGGAGGTTCTAGCTGTCATTCCAGACTTGGGGATGTCTGTACCTTTGCCCAGGTCTCACATCCACAAACAGATAACCACCAAGCTACAGTGAGCCCTTCCATGATACCTGCTTCCATTCATGACCATGACTACAGACAGCTTTTGTTAACCCAAGTAGTTATTGATCCAGGCAATGTGAAACTCAGCATCAGCTAATTGTCCCCTGTTCCCTCAGGTTCTCAGGGTGATTCAGAAATTTTGCTGAATTTGGGGATGTTGCAGCCTTACGATGCACCTTATCAAAGCAAGTTCCAAGTTTGCATGGGTACGTCTGTATTCGCTTTAGTCAGGATGGAGGGACTGGAGTGTAGATTTATTACAGGCAGCACTTTCCCTGGGGCAAAGTGGAGGTGACTGCAGAGTGCAATGGCAAAGAGGAAGGTGGGGAACCTCAGACACTCTTCATAAAGGTAATTTTAAACAAATTTTAACAAGGGATAGCATAGAAAGATCCTCAGCCACCTTTTGCTTTGTGTAATCTCAGGAGACAAGGCACAACCCTCTTCTGAGTACACTGCATTAAACCATGGACCAGTGCCTACAAAGCCACATTGTGATTTCCTTTATGTCTTTTTTTCCTCCTTTTCTCAAACTAGAATTATCTAGAGAAGCTGTAACCTTAAGCAAAACTTAAGCATTTAAGTGCTTCATCAGACAGAAGGATGGTGTCCCAGAGGATGCCACAAGGAGAGAATCTTATTAAAGCAAATACTCTGTCCCTACAAGAGTGCTTGCTCTGCAGTAAATTCCTCTCCTAAGCCCACTACAGTGAGCTCATGGTTGTTTCTTAATTATACAGCAGAAACTTTCCCTAACACACCTTCCAAAATATGCTCTTATCTTTCATTTGTGATATACCCACAGCTTTTTAATCAAATACTTTTTTTTTTTTTGCTTTTTTTCTTTTTGAGTCTTTAGGATGTATTTAGATTCCATCCAACTTTTTTTATAGCCACAGGAACTGGAAATTCAATTTCTTGGCTGTGCTATGACTTGCATATAATCACAGGACTCTGAAATCTGATGCTTTAAAGGCCCTCACCAGCTATTACAAAGCAAGCAAAAACTGGTTGTTTTTTTGTTATTGTTGTTGATTACCCACAGCTTCCCTGCATGTTAGTTGGTCCCGCCATCTCTTCCTAGATGAGTCCTTAAAATGGGCTGTTTTGGACCCACATCACTCATGGCTCCTTGGCCCATCTAAAGCCCCAGGTGGTGTGAAGGCTCTAGATCCCAGAGGGAATGTGTTTCAGCAGGCTCAGCCCCGTGGGAGGGCATCAGGATTGATTCCCACCCCCTAGAATTTGGCTAGAGGGAAATAATGGGAAATATTATTTAGGGTCTTATTTTTACCCTTGTTTGCATCATGCTGAGCCAAATTATAGAAGCAATGTGAAAATCAGGCAGTCTTTATTCTGCTCCATGCATTGAGTACAATAGCAACTTTTTTCCGTTAACTCTGAAAACCTCTGCTAACTTTTCAGAACAGCTTCTATATTTTTCAATCATTTTTCCAATTTTTCATTATTGTTTTGTCCCGTCTATAAAGAAGGATGAAAATTAAAACACATAAAAACTTCATTTTCTGCAGTATGGATCTATTGGTAGATAAAAACCTGCAACAAATCATTAATTCAAGATGTAGTTTGAGATGCTGTTGTGAAGATGCCACAGTGACACTGAAGCACAGACAATTCATGGGATTTTCAGTCTAGCACAGATAACTGGATAGCAGCTGAACAGCCGTCTAGCCAGCTCTGGATGTATCACTGAACAGCTGAAAACTCTGACTTTCCAGAAGGGCTTCCATTGATGAAGTGTAGATGAGACAAAACCCTGCTCAGAGGCATCTCCAAGGGCCCTTTGTCCCTCCAGCTAAATTCCCTCATCTTCTTCCCCCTCTGTAACCTGAACAGAAAGTGTCTATTAGCATCTGGGTGCCCTTTTTTTGAGAATGCTTTGAAATTTCTAGCAGAATTGTTCTAAGGATGAACTTGTGTAGAAATTCATCCTCTGGGTGGTGTGGCATAATAGAACCCAGAAAACTTGCATTTAGCTTGATTATTTTCCCCTTATACACACACTTTTCTGGACATCAGTGCTGTACTGAAGTTCTTCGGTCTCTGCCTTCATCTCCCTGAACCTTCCGCCAGTATTATTTCTTTTCCTGGTCTGATTTGTATATGGAGGCTCTATAGGGGGAGGTAATAGCTCTTTTGAGACAGAAGAGAGGCTTTTTATAATGATGGAGCACCCATTGCTGTGATTGGCAGGGTGTGTTTCAGTGTTTTGCAATACTGACTATAAGCTCTTATTTGATTTCATCCTCCTCCTTCAGATAACAGAAAATCATAGAAACCACTTAGCTTTAACTGCAGAAGAACAGCCAGACACCTCTCCAGTCAAGAAACACACACAAGACCTGTGCTGGATGGCTTTCTTAACAGAATGCTACACAGGATTTTAAAATGTGGGCTTTGTTGTGTTAATTATGCTGTTTATCTGAAATGGTGCATAAAAATGTACTTTTATAAGTGTGTGTATATATATCTCACCATGATAGTCATATTTAGAGAAAAAGAATGAAGGAGAAAACATTCTAAAGGCCTGTGCTGCTGTATAAACACTGCAATGAGTGTTATCAGCAGTAGCTGTAGATGAATTGTACTTTGCAGGTCGTAGATTCACTAATTTGCGAAGGGCCAAAGCAAACCTTCTGCACTGGGTGCTCACAGGTCCAGACTCCAGTTTAATGCCCTCTCTTTGGGCACGGCTTGGACAGGGCTATCTGGGGCTCCAAACCCCAGTCTCCAGGTGGGCAGAGGTGGAATCGGAGGCTTAGCAGGGCAATACTGGAAGTTGCTTTTGAAGCAAAGGTGGCAGGCTGAGGAACCCCTCTTGAATGTAAAACTGGTAGCACAGGCTGGCAGCAGCAGCTTCTACCCGCTGCTGTGGCAGGGCAGGCTTCATCCGAATAGAATGCATTATTTTACCTCTATTACCTGAACATTAGTGGTCCTGAATAAAACTGGGGGTCCTGGAGTGCTGAACCCAATGTGAATATACCATAGCAGGGAGCTACTGTCTGCAGGAGCTTGGACTTTGACTAGCAAGACAGCAAAGGCAAAGAGGAGGCAAGGTGATGCTCTCCAGATCACACAGCAGGGCAGGGGCAGGGCTGGCTTTTGAACCAGTCTTCCTTTCCCTGCTTCACTGGGGGTGACATCGCCACTCTTAGCTGGCAGATTAAACCTCTCTGAAAAAGCTCTGAGCTAACAAGCAACATCATAAGGGGACGTGAGTATCTGCAGCTGAAATTCATTCTGGCTGAAGTCTGTGCTGTTCTTAATTTCTCTAAAACCTGTAAACTGAATTGTGTGCCCTTGAAGGCCAGCCCTGAAGCTCACCAGTGTGACAAGAAGCCCTTCAGTTTATGATGTAGGCATGGCATAGGTGCACACAATTAATTTTTGAACAGTTCGGTTCGATATAATATAGTTAGAATAATTACAAAATTCAGTTATAATACAATCAGGATTTCAATGTCTGGGTCTTGTGTGAGCTATGGGATAAAAGTCATGCAGTGAGAATGAGAGTGGGAGAACTTAAATAACATCACTTCTGATAAAATAAGGAATTAGTTTGCATTTTCACCTTCCATTCTCTTAAAAAATGCTCAAATTGAACTGACACACTCCCCTGAATCTTGCAAAAATGTAGGAAATAAGCAAATATAAGAAGTTTAATATTATGGCTCTGTTCCCTGCTATGAGAGTTGTTCATGCTGCTTGTATTAGAAGACTAGGCTTTCTCTATCTGTAGTCAAAGAGAAAAATACTTTCTTCAGCAGCTGACTTAGAGTATATGAGTAAATCATATGTGAATCTGATATTGTTAGCCAAGATTTGTAGACTTATGTGGTTTGGGGCAATTACATAGAAGTAAAGAAAACCAACTACATGTTGGGTGATTCTTTTATTCACTTGAACCACCAACCGTTCGAGGTCCATCCATCACAGCAACATGCTCCATTCAGATAATCATGCAATGCAAGAAGAAACCATTTGAGGTATAAATCTGAAAATGTGGGCTAGGTAATATGATCTGCAGATAAATTAAAATTGCTTTGAATAGCTGAGCTGTACATAATAATAAATGCTGGATAAGGACAGGGGAACAATAAGAAATAAACAACTAAAACTCTTTCTGGAAACTAGTGAAAGAAGTTTTCTCCCTTGCTTCTGAGATAAGCAGCAAATTAAACCAGGGTAACTTCAACTGTTACCAATGATCAGGTTAGTGCCATTGCTCCGGGAGAGGATACAAGTACTTCCACCCCGGGCACCCAGGAGGTGGTGAAGGGGAAACAGAGTGTTACCCAGGCCTCTGGTGAGGGACTTCTGAAAACTGTGTTGCAACACCCCCATTTTGAGGAAGCCAGGAGTTTTAATCTGACTGTGTGACCTGCCTATATACTCCAGCAGAGCAAGGGGCTAAAACCTGCTGCCAGAGGCCTAAGGTAAGGACAGAGCTGCTAACCCATCTCTCTGGGCCCTGGGTGGTTCCTGTCTTGCCTTCAGGCTTTAAGAAAGTTTCTAGATGATTCATGCAGCTGGGACAAATCCTCATAAAGGGTTTAAGTTCTCTCTTTAGAAAGGCCAGCTGCTCTGACAGCAGAGGAATCTTGGTTAGAGATGTCAGGAGGTTGGAGATGTCATTGCTATAGAACTACTTCAAGTTGCAATTGCTGAAGAGCTGAAAATAGCTGTAGCAGATGGTGAGGGTGCAGCTACAAATACTGAGTCTGGCAGGTGCTTTCACAGCTAAAACACTTTCTGGTCGCCCAGCTAAAAATTGGTCTTGTGGGAATAACATGTTTCCAGGAAGCATCAGCTCCTAGGGGAATAGCAAAAGGCAGCCCTCCGGCCATGCGGGGATGCTGGGGTGAATGCTGTTGTGTGGACTGCTTGTCCCTTCGTGATCTTCCCTCAGACTGTGATTTCTGGGGGGAAAAAAAGTGTGGTATGTAGGAGGAGAGCCAAGGTACCAAAGTCACAGATCTCATGGGGTTTTGCAGTTGAGGGTCATCTACTTTCAGGACAGCCCTGGCATTTCTCACAATAGCTGTATGGCTCTTTGGGGGTTCTGGAGGTACCAATATGATGCAGAGTCCTCCCCTTCTGGTAATGTGAAGTGCAAAGCTGTCCCCCTTAAAATAATCCTGTAAATCCTGAACTCCTGGGGAGCCTTGCACCAGAGGAGCCCTGCTGCCAGGGGGGGCTAAGCCTGAAGCAAACATAGGCAGAATGCGTTAGCACAAAGCCCTGCTCACTGGGTATGTTTTATCTCATTTTTGTTCAGGGTATTAGCACACAGGAAGCCATTTTTTTGACAGATTGGGTGATGCATGGTAACTTGTTAAGCTACAGTAACTCTATTTCATATCTGAGTCTTTGTATTACTTGAATGTTTTTTGAGACCTACAGCAGGTCACGGGGAAATGCTAATAGCATTCACACGGTGTATTGCACACTATGCAGGTGTGAAGTTCAGATTCAGCAGCTGCAACCCTAATCTTGTAATAAAAGGCACCTGGACATCAAGCAGTCCTTTGCCTTCAAATTGCAGTGCTGCAATAAAGACGCCAGTTTAGCCCTGGTGAAACAGTTTTGCTTATCACAATACTTACAGTATTCCCTGCAGCTACTTATGGAAAACAGCAAGTCAATGGGTAACATTATAGAGTGGAGATAACTGGCAATTTAACAAAAGAGGTCCCCTCAATGGAGAACTCAAACACTTTTGTGGGATTTGGTGTCTTTTGATCCTATGGAATTGTCCCTGAAAACACGTGTCATCTGTCAACATCCTCTATGTAAGAGGAGGAAAAAAAATAGCCTGAAACGTACAATATGGCACTACCAACTCATTTCCCTACTTCTCTTGGGATAAGGTAGAGATGAGGGGGCTATTTCTACCTGCTGGTTTCCTGGCTAGAGGGTGGAGTATCAGATGTAGCAGTAATTTCCAGTATAGTGTCTGTGGTACATTTCAATTCCTCTTGTTGACCATTGGATTTTACTCCACTTCCCTGGGGAATACTCATGTGCAAGTCTAAAGTCAGACAGCAAGTCTAGATTCCCTGGAAAAGGATTTTCATGTGGGGGAACTGCTTTCAAAATTTCTGGGTTAGCATAAAATGGAGTGTCAGTTGCTGCAAAAATTCTGGATGTGAACCGTTGTGATAATTAACTAATGGTCTGCCTGAAGACAAACCAGAGCTTTCCAGCTCTGAGACTGTAAAGGAAGAGGAAGAAACTTTCCTACCAGTAGGAGAAAGGGTAGCAAGGAAAAGGTCTTGCCTAAAGGGGCCTTTAACTGCAGCTTTGGGACGGAGCTGGGAGTCCATCCCAGGCTGCCAGCCAGTTCACACCCACACGCTGCAAACGCGAGTCTGCCCAATTCCCCAGGTCAGTGCTCAGCATCCTCCCTCCAGAGTTTCAGCTCTGCCTCTCTTCAGTCCAGAGGATGTCTCTTCCTGACACCTCCACATGGTACTTCTTAATGGGTCAGAGTGAAAAGCAGCGTGAAAAAAATTGTCACTGACTTAATGACCTTTTCTCCTAAAGGCTAGAAAACAGGGTCTGGAATCTGGCATTAATGTCCTTCTGTGGTCAGTTGGAGAGGTCACTGGAAAGCAGCCAGTTTGATTGCTAGGTCAGGGCTGATCCAGTCCCGTAGCTGTGAGAAGGTGGCACTGCTTCTGATCCCTGTTCCCACCCCGTATGATGCTGTGTTCTCTGCTATTGTTGCTGCTCAGGCAAAGCTCTTCAGTAGCCTGGGTAGCTTCGGAGTATGAGGCTGTCTGGCTCTCACTTATGCCAGTCGTCTCTCTAATATTGGGTAGTAAAGGAGTTTCCAAGCCCTAACTGCCAAGGCTACTTTTACTGTGGTCATTGCAAATGATAAACCCAGCCACAGAAAACATTTTCAAAGAAAAACCTGTTCTTGCAGTGTCTGTCCTGTCCCTGCTGTGGAGGCCGGCAGGATCAGCTCTTCAGGGGGCTCTCCGGTACGGTATTACCCTTCAGCTTGCTGTAATATGTCACTGCCTTGAAGGGCCTGGATTTAAATGTAGTGTTCGGAGACAAACCTGTGTGGCAAAGAAAGCCTAAAGTTTAATTTGCCTAGAACCAACCAGCTGTTGAGAAAGCATCAGAGAAAGAAGACGGTGGGCAAGTGGCAGGGGTGGGGAGGGAGGAGAAGTCAAACTTCCTGCAGTTGAGGCTGTGAGGATGCAGGGATTCCCACAGCATGAAAACTTTCTCGTGAGAGGTGTCTCAGGGCAGACTGCACCAGGTTTCTTTCCCTTGCATCAGAAGAGCAGGAATCTGGGCTCTACAGTTGCTGCTGAACCTCCCCTGGGAAAGCAGAAGAAGGAGTCCCCATCCCTGGAGGGGTTGAAGAGTCGGGTTGACCCAGCGCTGAGGGATCTGGTGGAGTTGGGAACGGTCAGGGTGAGGTTCATGGTTGGACTGGAGGAGCTTCAAGGTCTTTTCCAGCCGAGATGATTCTGTGATTCTGTGAATGCTGATCCTACTGGGAAACCCGTTTCCTCCATACGCAAAGACTAAGGCACTGCATGAATTTTCTGTTATTTTACATCCTTGTGACGCTGAGTAGGATGTAATTTGATGAGGGTGCTGCTAAGACCCTGCTTTGAAGGAGTTGCAAGTTGAGTTTGACGGGCTCTCCCAGCTGGCAGTGGAAAGGAGAGGTGTGCGTCATGCACGGAGAAGTGGCACCACCAGTTCAGGACATCCTGACCCTGTGCAGGGCAGGTAGCTCATGGCACGGGCTGGGGAGCACAGAGGTGTGTTTTCATTGTAGAATCAAAGCTGTAAAAGCCTGGCTAGGTGCGGAGAAGCAGCTCTTACAGCAACCCATGCCTTTTTCATTAAAGCAAAGGAAATAAAGAAAATTAGCAGCCTGAAGTGGCTTTTTGTTGTTGGGTGTTTCTTTATTAATTGAAGATTTCTTAAGAAATCAAGTGTCAGCCTTTAAGGAAATTGGATCAAAGCTTGAGTTTCAAGTGCTGCTTCAGATGGCGAAGTGATGGGTGAGCAGTTGGTGTGGCTCTTTTCTGAATGCACGAGGAGCCTTATTTGTGGAAACAGGATTTGTGGACATAAATTCCCCGAGTACATGGAACTAATGTGTGTCTCTGAACACAGATGAATTTGTGGCCAAGCCTGTGACTATGTATGGCTCAAGTCTGTCTTTATTTGGAAACTGTGAAGGACACCAAATGTGGCAAGACAAGGGTGGCTGTGGGTTCCCCTTCCACTTCATACTGTTCATCTGTCATCAACTGACAAGTGATAGGCAATAGGACTTAATTTTTTACTCTCTAGATGGGTGTTAACTGCTACATATGTAGTGGGGAGTACTGATGGAGCAGATGGACCCTCTGTCCATCGAGCAATCCGCTTGTCCTGTTTGTGTGCTCCTTTGCACGGGCTGCCTGGGGTAATACTTGCTGATGTGCAAGATCTGCCTCCAAAGCACAAGACTGATTGTTGGGCTCAAGGCTATTTAGTTAAAACACTGATTCCAGTAATTTCAGCATCTTAAAATTCAGCCTCAAGGATGTCTTACTGGCAGCTGGGTTGGATCCTTAAATGACCAGGGAGTGAATATGGACTAAATACCTTGAACTATGTAGAGGCAGGCAGGTGAATTACAATTTTCTGTGGAGAGAATAGTCTTCCTGTGTTGGGTCTCAGCACCCATTTTTCAAACAGTAGGGTTGAAATTCAGGGAACTTGGTGACTAGCTCTGGATTCTTTTCTAGTGCTGATCACCCCCTTCCCTAATGGCTGTATTTTAAGGGTGGTGGGTGACGGCAGGCAGCACACTTCCAGCTTTCAAACCAAGGTTCCCCAGCTGTCATGCAGCCCACCAACTGGAGTGTTAAACTTCCATGGAGAATATAAGTCTCCACGAACAACTGTCCTTTCCTGGAGAGCTGTTAACAACAAACTAACTCTGTAGAGCTGCTGCAGGGATGGCTGTCTTGCTCAATTCATGTTTTGCCTCTCTGGTTGCCATTTGAACTATAGTGATAAGGGGAGGGTGTCATGACTGCAGGGATTTTTCCATACTGAACCATAAATCCCTTCTGTGGGCATCATCGTGCTGTATGACTGCTCCATTTAAGCTGCACTTGCTCAACTAGCATTTGTCCCTCTGGACTTAGCATTTTACACTTGTCTGCATTAAATTGCATTTACTGGCTGAGTCACCTAAAAGATGCAAATCCTCTGGAATCCGAGTGTCTTGTGTTTGCTCTCAGTGGGAGGAGTAGCAGAGTGATACAAACATATTATTTCTTTCCAAGCTGTTACGAATCTCTTCTGACCTAAAGTATGAAAAAACATCTGAAGGTGTCACTGGTTTTTTTTTTCCATTTACTTGAATGTGAATGTTCTGGGATGTAGGTCCCACTCAGACTCCAGCTATAAATCCAGTCTGGGCTCCAGTCTTTGCTAGGGATATTCTTTTGCTTCCATCACAATACCCAGGAGGGGAACCTGTTGTACTAGCTTCTAAATATTCACTGTAAGCAATTCCTCAACCTCAGGAGGCTGTAATATAACTAAATCTGGAAGGATTAGCCTTGAATTGCAGGTGGAAATCTGGGACTAAGCAAACTAGCAGCTTGCCTGGGGTTGTGTGGCAGCTTTATAGGATTGTTAGTTTAATACTCACTCAAGTAGCTCCGTATTGTGGCACAGGTTGCAAAATAGTTTGTGGAACAGGTAGTTCACCTGGAGACTGTTCTGTGCCATCCAGCAGTTCCCAATCCATGTGGACATAGTCCAGACAAGAGTTGGGCTAGTCCTAACTTCAGAGGCAGAAGCAAAGTTGGGAACGGGGCCTTCAGAGTTTGACTCCACTGCTGCCTTCAAATGATTGTAAGCTTTATAGTTTAGGGATTTTGGATCACTCATGTTGGATTACATGGCTGCTGCACATTTTCATGCCTGAAACCAAGACTGTCTGAGGACAAGTGAGATTTTGGGAGTATGATGTATGTAACACCAGCTCAGTGTCCAGGAGCAGTTAAAGACTATCAAATGTTAGGCATTAAAAAATGAATAATGAAATAGAGTACATCCTTATGTCACTGTATAAATTTGGGGTTTGAACTTTGAACTTCTCATGCAGTTCCTCTTCCCGCATCTGAAAATAGCAATATTAGTTCAGGAAGAGGAGGACAAGAAGGACCATATGCCAGTCAGAGAGGGACCTGGGGGTGTTGATTGACAGCTGGCTGAACATGAGCCAGCAGTGTGCCCAGGTGGCCAAGAAGGCCAATGGCATCCTGGCCTGTATCAGAAATAGCACAGCCAGCAGGGACAGGGAAGGGATCTTACCCCTGTGCTCAGCACTGGTGAGGCCGCCCCTCGATGAGTGGGTTCAGTTTTGGGCCCTTCACTCCAAAAAGGCCATTGAATGACTCGAGCGTGTCCAGAGAAGGGCAACGGAGCTGGTGCAGGGTCTGGAGCACAGGTCTGATGGGGAGCGGCTGAGGGAACTGGGGGGGTTTAGTCTGGAGAAGAGGAGGCTGAGGGGAGACCTCATCACCCTCTACAACTCCCTGAAAGGAGGGTGCAGAGAGGGGGGATGAGTCTCTTGACCCAAGGAACCAGTGCCAGGACAAGAGGGAATGGCCCCAAGCTGCGCCAGGGCAGGGTCAGACTGGCTCTTAGGAAGTATTTCTTTGCGGAAGGGGTTGTTGGGTGTTGGAATGGGCTGCCCAGGGCAGGGGGGGAGTCCCCATCCCTGGAGGGGTTGAAGAGTCGGGTTGACCCAGCGCTGAGGGATCTGGTGGAGTTGGGAACGGTCAGGGTGAGGTTCATGGTTGGACTGGAGGAGCTTCAAGGGCTTTTCCAACCTGGATGATTCTGTGATTCTGTGAAGGTGACTCTGCTCTGCAGTGGTTTCATTCTACAACAGCCATCTCGGCTTGGATTCATCTTGGCAAAAGAGGACTTTGGGGGTAAAGGTGTTCTACAGAGATCAATGATGAAAGTCTGCAGAGTCAAGTATGGTCTGGAGGTGCTGGACACAATAGCTGTTGTCTTCTAGCACAAGGACTGGGAGCTATCAAATGAAGTTAGTAGCAGCCAAGTTCAAAACAGACAAGAAGCAAGACCTGTGGAAGTGCTTGACAAAAAGGTACTGTTTGTGCAACAACTGCGTACAGGCTGGAGGACAACTGGGCAGCAATTGGAGACAGATCCATTTAGGATCCACTTAGCTCAGAGTTTATGCCTCAGTCCTTCCCAAAGGACTGCCGTGTGGATTATGTGTGGATGCAGCTTTGACAGGGCTGGGGTCTGCCCTAACACCCAGCACCCTGTGCACTGTCGGGTTGTTTTCCTTCTTGCCGTAGGGACCATTGATGCGTAGCTATGTTAGCAAGTCTGTTAAATAACACTTTCCAGAACCAACTCCCTGCTGAAGTGCTAAGGCTTGGACAACAGGCCCAAGCCTGAGTTGACCTATAGATGAATCTTGTCTATTTTATAACTGATAACCATTGTGCTAGTAGGTATTGTACTAAGTTATAACAACCCACTTATGCTGGTGTAAAAAGTGCTAAAGTATTGAAATACTGCAGCCTGAACAACAGGCCCCAAGCTGAAGCTGCTAACTTAGCATGTAGTCATTCGTAAAATATGTAAACTCGCTAGTGAAAGACAAAATACAATCAGTAGAGAGGAGAGAATGTATCCGACTTTCCTTTTGCAGACTTCTTCAAGGCTGAGAACCCAAGTATTTGGCCTTGTTAGAAACTCCCTTGGTCTCCCTCCCCGAGCCCTGGCCAAGCTTTGGGTGGAATCCAACAGGAGAATGAAACCAGAAACTTTCCGCTCAAAACAGAGGTGCCAGCTATTCTGGCTTGTCAATCTCTAGTATATAAGGCTGGACCCGTTCACAGCGACTTTGGAAGCCTCACCTATGGGTGGACGCACCGCTTAGGATTTCCCACTTGCCGGGACTGGCTCTCCAAATCCTCGCTGTAACCGGGGCTGCCCAGCCACTGCGGATCTGGATGATGATGATGATATATGCAAGTGGTGATGTATTTCTCTTAATTACTATTCTCTCTCTCTCTCGTGTAGTAATGATTTGATGCATTACTCTGTTTGTTGCTTTAAGTGCACTATTCTGCTTCTTCTTACTGCATGTTCTCTGTATTACGCTGTTACATTACTTGGTTATCACTAGTAAAGTACGCCTACTCTTTTCACTCTGGTGTCCGAGTTTAATTGGTATCCTTAATCAGCAAAACACCTGCTCACACACACACACCCCCCGCCGCCTCCTTCAACCATGGAGATGTTCTTTCTGTCTCCTGAGGATTGCATAAGGCAGCTCTGCACTTTCTGACAATAACTTGCAATTCTTAATCACTCCTAGGAATTACAACTTTTCTCTGGTTTATGCCTCCTCAACTCTAGCTGAGGACAGGAGCTGTTTCATATTTAAAGAGTATTATATCTGGATTGGTCTCCTGGGGAGCTGTTGGTCTTGAAGGCTGAGGTTTAATTCTTTGCACCACTAATTAGATCAGGAAAATAACTAGGAAGATGTAAGCAGAAGGTTTGTAGGAGTGTGTTAACAAACATGTCTTCTCTTGCTTTAAGAGTAGTATAGTGGGCCTGCTGTGATTCGGAAGCATTCACTTCTTAGGGAGATAAAGAAGAGGAAGAGAAATAATTGTATTTTTATCCCTAGATGTTTCTTCTACAGTAACGCAACAAGAGAAGGAAGTGGAAAGTATGAGTCCAAAGATTACACTTGATTTAAAAGCAGAGAAGTTCCTTGGCTGGGAGACCTGACAGAGCTGGCAAGGGGAAGAGGTCATGACTACAGTTTCATTAAGCTTTTGCTTTGAAATTGCTCTTAGTGATAACAGGAGACTTCAGTTTGCCCCACATAGACTGATTAAATGTCATGACGGTTTGTTTAAATGTATTTAGGCACCAGGATTGACAGCTCCTTGGAGCAGTCAAGCAGAGGACCCACAAGGGACGTGTAACTCTGCTAGTTGTAAGTGTGTACAGGACCTAGCTCAAGAGGTAACTATGAAACAGCCATTCAGTTGTAGAGACCAAATGTACTCAAATTCAGTGCTTCACAGTAATGAAACAGCCAAAAAATCCATTAGGACTACACTGTTGATGGGGTTTTCTTTCTGAAGTGGAGAAAGCTTGTTAACAGGGAATGAGGAGGAGGGGCAGGGGGTAAAAGGCTTGCAGGAGGCTTGGAGACTGTTGAAAGACATTGTGTGAGCAGTTCAGAGTAAATGTTTTACCACCTATCAAAACCATAGCTAAAATAGTTTTCAGAGAACAGCAGTGTGGTTAAACAGCAGAGTAATGAATGCTTTTAGAAGTGGAGGAAAAAACATGTCCCTTGAAGAAACGGAAGGCTCTTAAAGAACTTAACTATAGTTGGATAATATCAAAGGGTTAAAAGCTAGAAAACAGACAGAAAGAATGATAGAAAGTTATTCACAAGGTTGTTAAAATGCAGACTGAGAAGATGTCTTATGGAAGATGTCCCAAGGCTACGTGATTGGAGAGAAAATATCCAATGTGTACGGAGTTGCTATTTATGTTACTTCTCTTCTATATGGGAGGATTTATTAAGGAGAGTGGGCCTCACCCATTTGCAGAGAAAGGATGGTTTTAGTGGAGGGCAGGTGGTGATGATAATATAAAACTTCTTTTAACCTGGGAAAAGTAAAAACGTAGTGAGAAGCAGGCTGGGAGGGCTTTTTTTGTTGGAGCTTTTTACAGTACTTGGAAGTAGTTAGATTTAAATGGTTCAGTCTGCCTATTGTGCTCCTCATGACAGTGCTTTCTGAGCATATGGTTGTTAGTTTCTTCATCTTGTGAAGTCACTTAAGACCTGACAGAAAGCTGCTGCTCGCTGAGGTGTGACTGTATCTGTTCCCTGCTGCCCTACTGGTGCTTCACTGGAGTGAAGATAATTAGAAATGACACATCGCTGTGGGTACTGGAGTTCTTCCTTTATGCTCATTTGATACCTAAATCTAGCCTGGTCTAAGCCATCATAGGGAAGCTGAAGTAGGCTGATGCTGAAACCTTGAGTCTGGTTCTGGACTTGTCCAGGGTCAGAGGGGTTCAGAGCAGAGAGGGGAGCGGGTGGGCTTCAGCTTGTGGTTTCTGTGTACAGAAGAGCAAGCATTTGAACTTTCTTCAGCAAACTGTACCAAATCCACTTTTGATCCCTGTTACAACTCTTCTCCCACAATTTTCCCAGACTCTTGTCTTGAACTCCATGCTACTGTGCAAGTGCATCTAGTGCATGCTCTCACTCTTATTCAGGAGAGAGCTGTGTGCAATGGATGAGATGTTATGGCAGGAGTTGCTTTTTTCAAGCTACAACTTGAGAACATGAATTGGAAGTTATTTTGGTTTTGCACTGTTATGTTCAATATGGTCCTGAGGTGTAGGTGCTGGGTTCAGGCTCTCAAACTGGCTCCCCAGAAAGACCCTTTCCTGTGCCATGGGGAGGAAGAGTCTCAAAGAATAGAGCTGCAGTCTCTAGTGCTTGTCTCAAAGCTGTTTCTATTCTGAACCACTGAATATGGAAAATCACCTGCTTCTTCCTGACAGTCAGGGAAAACAGACTTTGCTCTGAGGTGGTTTTAATTGCTTTCCTTGTTCTGATGATGGAACAGTAGAGCCTTCCATCTCTGCTTCTGCAGTGCCGTGAGTATCCACACTTTGGTTTCCATTCCTGTTTCTGCCTCCTCTGAGGCTGTGGTCATGGCTAAGTTGCCTCCTTACAGCATACCTTTTTCTCTGAAGTCTCTTATTTTTCACATCATCTTAAAAACACTGCTGCAGGAGGCATGCTTCCCTCCTCTTCCTGCCAGGTTGCATTCCAACCTTCATGGCAGCAAGTGTCTTCAGAGGGAAGTTCATTTGGCCTTCACCACCTCGAGATGTATCATTCCCTGGAGCTGCCTTCTCACCATCAACTGCCTTAATGTGAGCTAGTTCAGACTTAAACACAAAGGGTTGTATTCATCTGCTCTAGCTTGGACATCTGGAAGTTATTTAAGTCTGCTCTCAGTCAACATAAATGATGCCCAGTTGAGCCAGATTTAATACAGTGGATTTACCAAGTTCTTCTATTTCAAGAGAAAAGAAAAACTTCAGGCTTAACTTAAGGTTTACAAGTCTCTGTAGAGAAGTCTGATTGCAGATGTAGTTTTGCAGGATTCAGTAATAGAGTTAATATTTTTCTGAAAAATATTTTGTACGCTATGACCTTTACTCTCAATGGAAGGCAAACTATAGATCACCTCTTTAATGTGGTGCCATTTGAAACATTTGTCTTTTCAAACTGGGACAAATAGTAAATTGGCATTTAGGACACTCAAGGATCCATTTGTTGTGTGCCACAGCAAGACAGAATCTGCTGGAGGCTGCAAAATACCCCCCTGAATCGAAAAGTTGAATGTCAAGCTTAACTTTTACCATTCTGCAGAACAGAAGGCATTTTTAGCCCCCTGTACTTCCAACTTGCAGGGCAAGCAAATTGGATACCTCTTTATTTTATTTGGTAATTTGTAAAGATTATTTCTGTCCTCTCTATTTTTTTTACTTTTTCTCTCAAAGGTGTAAAGTTTTATTCTGTGCTGCAAATGGGCTGCAGACTGAGATGAAAAAATGACAATTTTGATAGAAATGCATAAGCCAGAAAAGAAAGAGAAATTGGAAGTGTTAAACAGTAAAAGTAAAGAGGCAGATTTTTATTTAATAACCCCTAAATGATTTATGTAAAAGCTCTGAAAACACTGTTAATTATGGGTGGAAAAAAGCCACAGTTCCTGTCCTTACAATGTCTGTTTAGCATGATGGACACCTTTATAGAAAACACTATTCTCCTATAAGCTTTTATTCCAAAACAACAGTTTTCCCCATTGGGGTGGTGGTACTGTAGTATATGCAATTATTCCTGTCTAGTGAAGGTGACTGTTCAGAATCTTGGTTTTCTGTTTCATTTTACTGCCCTGTTTCACAGCAGGGGTAAATGTGCTGATAAAGAGGATGGTCAAGGTTGCAGGTGTCAAGCTAGAGCCTGAATTTGGGTCACCTTTCTTACCGCGATCCCCTGTGGCTTTTGGCCAAGGCAGCTGGTCTGCTTTGGCCACAACCCCAGTTCTTTAGGTGCCTCACGTTCCCAAGGCATCTGTGGGAGTCAGGGAAGCCTAAATTCCCATGCAGGCACCTGGTGCCTTCAGAGGATTCAGCTTTCTGTGCCTTGGGAAGCTGTACCTGTATGCCTCGTCTGCCCAGTCTTATTTTGCATGGAAATAAAATGAGCTTGTCTTTTCTCCACAACTTGAGTTGTCCTTGCCTGTCCTTGAGCACTTTGAGCCTGTTTGGCCCTTCTGGGAAAGGGATCGTATTCCTCAGATGAAGCATAACGCTACTTCACGTTTTCTGTGCTCTCTTTACAAATGACAGCCTGGAGTTTTCAACCTTATTATTAACTACAAAACCCAGTGATTAGATGCAGCAAGGTCTATTATTATTTGCTCAGTGCTCTCAGGGAGATGAGACATTGCAGGAACCAATAGAGAGCTAAGCTCAACAGTAACAATTGTCCTTTGCCTGTCTATAACTTTACTTTTTGACTAAGTTGCAGATCTTACATCTTTTACGAGGGTGAGAAAAGGATACAAACAGTTTAGCAACCTGTTTCTATTGTCTATCTGCTGAGGAAGTTTCTTTTCTGTGGCAAGATGGATGATGATGCCTGGACTCTTTTGATCCTCCCTGCAAAGGGATTAATCTCATTCTTTAGTTCTCCTTGCTAGGGATGAAGTCAAGGATGGAGTTAAATAGTTTGATGGGTGGCAAATAAGCTCCTGAACTCCATTCTCCTTACCGAGCAGGAATCCAGTTAAGGTTATCTGAGAATAAAAATGATCCCATGCTGTCCTGGCTGTGTTTGGGTCTTTTCCTGACAGCCAAGTCTGCGTTACAGGAGAGAATAATTTGCATTCAGTTCTCTTCTTTGCCGCTTTTCTTCATAGAGTAGCTAAGATAAAAACTGGGCCAAAACAATGTTCTCTTAGCCATTTTAATCTTAGAGTGGCGAGAAGCCCTGAGTGGGATCAGTGCAGTCACTATTCCAGTGGGAGCTGCAGCTCCCAGTCCAGACCTCCAGCAATTACTGGGTCCTTCCTCTCACTCTGAGCAATACCAAATCCATGGCACTCATCTCCATGTAGAAGGACAGCAGCAAGTCCATGCCTCTAATTCAGCCCAGGATCAGTTCTGGATATTAAAGCAATGGCCTTGCCCCTGAATAGGTATGAATATTATTTTTAGTAAGTAGTGGTTTAATTTCCAGCTTGGCCTTTACTAACACAAGGAGTGACCCTTCATCACAGTCTTCCTCCGAGTAATGGGGTTACTCTTGTTGGATATGACTCAGCTGGGAGAAGCACCTCTACCTTTTGACCCTACTGAAATAATCATGAGGAGAAAATGAACAGTTCCTCAGTAAATTGAAGCCCACGTGTCCCTTGCTAACTTGGAGGACCTGCAACCCGTGAATCTTTGTTAAGGCACAATCATTTAAAAGTCCTAAAAGTGGGTCCTGATGCCGGAGATAGCTTTGCAGAAATGATGATGAAGTATGGAGGTCAAGTCCAAAGCTAACAATGGAGAGGAGGAGGCTGCAGGGGCACAAGGGGACCAGTTTATTAACGCTGCTGCTGCTATTTTCTGTGGCAGGTCTGAGTACCTTCAGCCTCATTGATCTGAATGGTCAGTGTTTCTCAATCTGCCCTAGTCTCAAGGGATCAAGCTTCCCCGCTCTTCTCTCTGGGGTGGAGGGGGTGGTTGGAGCTACAAAATACTTAATAGTATGGAGATTTTTGCCCTGTGCAGTCTGGCTTCTCAGCTTTGGCAGTCGCACGTTGTGCTCCTCTGTTTCTCTGACCCAAACCTTCAACTGTCCACTTTTATTTCCTCTGGTGATGGGATTCCAGTAAGCTCTGTAGCAACAGACAACCGAGAAGAGGGACCCTGTGTGTTTTCTAGCTAAGAAAAGGGTGTATGTAAGCTCACTCCCACACCTGAAGCTCTGCATTAATTCCATCTATATCCCCACCACAGGGAAAATCAAAATTGTTGTTCACACTTAAACACCGACAGTCAACCAGCTCTGAGAAAATGTCTGTAACGAACCAGCCTTTTCATTGTGCTCCCCGTACATTCACCTACCTGACCTCACAGAGACCTGGAAGTTGCTAGAAGTTCCTAAAGAGGGTATTACTCCCCTCTTCCCTGCTGCTGCTGGGAAGTCTAAAGTTAGAAAGACTATTATATTTTGTCACTGTTTTATAAAAATGTTATGGGCTTGAACACTTACAGTGAGACTTCACGCTATTATTGCAGAAGTGTTTAAAATGTTCTGGAGGTGCTTTTAGGTGCCAAAAAAATTTAGTTGACAAAATAATAATAAATCCAGATCTAGCTAACACTTTCAATGAACATAAAAGCCCTGACTGAAATTCCCTTTACCTCTCCGTTCACCCTGTGACGTCTGTCTTTCCTTACGGCTTTGTTCCACACTAAGGCTGTAATTTATGAGTTCTGAATCTCTATCATGTAAAACAAGGAGAGTTAATTTTTGGAGCTTTCTGAGACTTATCCTTTGTAAGTGAACTATGGTACAAGAATCCAATAAAAACTTAGATGTTTTAATTTATAGTAAAGCTTCTGCACGCCACTCTGGGAATGTAAAGCAGTCCTGGCATGATCATTAATTACGTGCATAGTTACTGTAAAATAGTCTCATCCTAAGACAGAACTGGAGTCAAAGTCCTTTTTATTTGTTGGGGTGGGGAGCTGTGTAGATCTGCTTTAAGCTGGAATACAGTTCTCCCCACCCAGTCTCAAATCTCCTCATCATAGCTTGAATATCCAGAGTCCTCTGCTTAAATATTTCCGGCTAGAGAATGTGATATGATACAGAGCGGTTGCACCTGAGTTGTAACAAAAGAAACCCGTGTCAAGCATTCAGGTGTCGTTATGAACTTGGAAACTGCAGATCACTGCAGTGCAGCTCCAAAGGCATTTCTCTGGCTGCATTAAAGGGCTTGGAATGACATCTTCAAAATCCAGAAGAACATACAGCTTTTTACTTTACAGTGTGATTAATGACTCTAGGAACAAGTTTTTAAGCTTGATCTCCAGATGGAAGAATATTAAAAATATTGATTTATTGTGGCTTCTTGTGTGAACTTTGCTCAAATTGGACTGCTGAGCTGCTTGAGCCAATTTTGCTGTCAGCGTGGTCACTCAGTCCATGAGTCCTAGCGATTCTGCTGTGAGTTCTTCCCCTATAGCACTTTGGGGAAAATATCAGTTCTTTGCAATGTTTGAGGATTTTAAAAACCATATAAAGAAAATCCCATTCACACATATGGGAACTGTCAGTCATAGCATCACTGTGAAATCCAACTGCAGGCACAAGGACACCAACTCTGACTTCTACCAAAAAAAAAAAAAAATTTAAAAAATCTTCCTTTGTTTGGAAGACAGACAGAAAAAGCTATCGAGGGTGTAAATCACTGTCATTTGTTAAATCTGCTCAGGGCTCTGTCCTCAGCTGGTACCAGTTAAAGTCCTGTGCACCCAGATTAAGTTGCAATAATTCAAGAGGAGGATCTTTAATTAAGCAGAAAATAGTGATCATAAAACTCTGTTCCTATACGTACCTGTTCTAGGCTCATCTGCACATGTGATGGTGTCCTAGAAAGTCTGAGTCCCTAAAATAAGAAAAAAACTTCCATTAGTTGTTTAATGAGCTTTAAACATTGTTATAAAAACTTCTTCACTCATCAGCATCTTTTGTTCTCAGCAATGTATTAAGTTGGGGATCTCAGGAAGGTGTCTGATCCACTCTCCTGCCCCTGCAGCCCAGCTCTGGGAGCCTGCCCAGGCCATGAACATCTGCTGCCTCTTCAGAAGACAGATTCTGGTGCCCCCCTGTCGCTGGCCTTCAGAAAGTTTTCTAATATCTGAGCTGATTTTCTTCCTGCAGTCTCAGCACATTCTTATTATTTCTACCCTGGGCATCAGAAACAGTTATGACCCTGTTCATATTAATACCTCTAAGCTGGTGCTTTCATCAGGTCAGAAAAACTCCCTGTGTTTTTTTCAGATGGAGAGCAGCAACAGCTTCTGGCTAAGGCCCAGCTCAGGACCCAGGTGTGAAAATGAACAGCAGTTCAGGACCAGAGCAGCTCTAGTTCTCGGTGGGAGGTGAAAGGTGATGGTCTCTTCCAGGCGTGAATCTCTGCAGCTGCTCCTTTCCTTCTCTCAGTACTGTGGTGGTAGTTAATCAAATATATTGTTCCTCTATGCCTCAGAGCAGTGTCTTTCCTCTACAGACTTCCCCTTTCTAATTTTCCTTCAGTCCTTCATCATATTCAGCCTGGAGTGAATATCTCAAAGACTTTATCATCTGAGCCTGTTGGGGTTCTGGGGCAAAGTCCTTCCCTCTGTAACAGAATAAATCCGGTAAAACCAGTGGAGATAGATGAGGGAGCTAACCGTGATGGCCCTGGGTCCCCACTGTGTGGGCAGCTGGAAGTCCCACCATGGTGGGGGGTGATGCTGGAGCCAGCTCCAACATCTGGTGAAGGCTGACCCAGGAGGGAGGAGGACTGGAGACCCCAGATTTGGCAGGTCTCATGCTCTTCTCTCTCAGTTGCAGCATCTCCTGGGGTCTCCCTGTCTGTCAGGCAGGTGGAGAAACCCCCCTGCAGATGAACAGGGGTGGGACACCGTGGTGGCTGATCAGATCAGTGTCCTGCTGAGATGGGAAGGAAGTGGGCCTTGTGTAAATGCCAGGCTGAACTGTGGGCCACCAGCACGTGCCTCAAGTGTAGTTCTCCTACCATAAATAAAAGTAGCACCAATAGCCCGGGAAGATTTTCAGAGGATGAAAGAATAAATGGATAAAGCAATTACAGAAAAAGGCAAATTAAAGTATTAGAGCTTGACGGGCTCCTTACTTTTTCCCCTCTTCTCCTTGAATTACTTTTCACTCTTCCTTACATCAGATTACAGCCTGGTCATCTGCCAGTGATGACAATCTCACTTGGGCACCTGTCCTGGCTGCTGCCACACGGTGCTGCCACGCGGGGGGATGCCGTCCGCGTGCCGGGGGGGATGGGGAGGGCTGTATTTCACCCGATTATCAGCTCCATGCTTTAATTTTCCTGGCACATTGCTGTAACCTGGACGTAGGCTGGGGATTGCAAAAATATAAAACAAAACTAAAGCCTAAAAAGCTAGCCGTGTGATAATGAATGAGATACTGCTGACCCGTGGGCTTTCTCTCTCTTCTAGATAATTACAGAGGAATAATTGTATAAATCTTAGTTGGATTTCCTGCTCCTTTTTCTCTTGGAAATGGATGGCTCTGTTGTGTTTCTGTTCCCCAGGCTGGAGGATTGTTTTAATTTAAATGCAACTTTACGATGCTTTGCTGCTGTAGCAAGTAGAATTAAAAAAAACCCCACACCAAACAACAAAGAAAGAAAAGAGAGTGAAGCTTTTAGATAACTTATCATTTATCACACTAGCTGGTAACTGCTGTTCTTGTGTCTGAACTGCAGTTTGTTACACTGCCTGAATGCAGTTCCCAGCAAGCTCTTGCCAAAGGCTTTGGATTTCTTCTTTGGCTTTCTCTGGTCCAAGGGCAATACTCCCCAAATTGTCTCTTCCGGTTGATTGACATTTTGGGGGACAGCACGTTGGCAGACCCGGTCACGTTATGGCTGAGGGTGT
Organism: Strix aluco; assembly: GCF_031877795.1. Lineage (NCBI taxonomy): Eukaryota > Metazoa > Chordata > Aves > Strigiformes > Strigidae > Strix > Strix aluco. Next base: position 45,034,031 of record NC_133936.1, read on the forward strand.
CTTTATACAGCGGTGACTTCTGTACTCTTCTGTTGCTCCCCTGAGTTTGAGGGATCCCAGCACCTCCCCTCAGCCAGGCGGGCAGAGGCAGGGCTTGCGCCCAGGCTGCTGCAAACAGCGGCTTCTCCATGGGGGTGGTAAAAGACATGGTACTTGGGGTTTTTTTTCTGGAATTTGGTAATTATCTTTGATCTTTTAATATCAGTGTTAAGCAGTTAGGATCCAACACCTACCTTGTACTGGTGTCTCTCACCCAATGTTTCATCACTGTATTAAATACAATATATTTAATATATGTTAATATATTATATGTATTTTCATCCTCTGTTTTAGCCCAGCTTCGCAAGTGATTGCACCAACTCCTTACCTCAAAGTATCTCCCTTAAACCCGCTAAAGAAAAACCTTTGGACTTCTTGTAATGTTCCTTATTAAGACTAAGAATTACCGACGCTGCTCCGCAGCCCTGTCCCCCCTCTCAGCACGCGATGTGTTACCCAGAGAGACCTTTTCCCTCGCCCGGGAGGGGAAGACAAATACTGTAATCAGGTGCAGGATGAGCCTGGGGCGTAAAACAGCGTCTCTTCATACAAGATTTGTAGTTGTGGAGTGCTGCTGCGGGCCCTGCTAATCCACTCGCTCCTTATTAGGAACTTCTGGGCAGTTTTACTGCAAACTGCTACTTTTAAGTGGGGCTTGCTCAGGCAGAGGCAGGACAGCAAGTGCAAGAGGAGCCTGGCAAGGCTTTGGCAGCTGGGAAATGCAGAACTGAATTGCAGCTGGGATGCTGGGAGGAGAGAGTAACCCAGAAATGCCAGAGAATGTGGGATTTTGGTGAGCACCAAATGAAATTTGTTTGCAGGCTGGATGCAGACAAGAGCCTGCTCAAATGGCAAGGCTGGCCAAGGGTAATGCTTTCAGCTTCAGCATCCTGAGGATTTTAGGTTCCCAGCAGTGTTTGTTTGTGTGACACTCTTCAGATGAAGCTGCCTTCAGGTTTTGGCACCCAAGGCCATGGCTCAAGGCAAGTCCATTATGTATGGCCTGAATTCCCTGCTTTGGGCTCAGATTAGATTGCATTAAATCCCAGTGTAGGCACTCTTCAGTGTGGTTTAATTCAGTGTATCTTCAGATTCAGCATTAAACTGAATCAAATCAGTGCTGTTCTGATTCTGAATAAGAAAGTGCCTGTGAGAGGCCTTAATATCAGTTTGAGTAACCACTTCGAAGTTACACCTTTAATTCATTTAAATTTTTAAAGTGCTTAAAAGCTTGTCTACACATCATTAGTGAATGCTTTCCTTCTCTAGGATGCTCTATCTGATGGAAAAGAGATTGGATACAGGTTGGGTACGAAAGGGTGGATAAAGGTTGGTTGGTTTTGTGGTGTTGTCAAGTTTTATTCTAAATTGCTTTAGGGTGTTTTCTTGATTTTTGGAGTTTAAAGTTTTTCATTAAAGCAAAATGAAATGCTAGCATTTCTGGTCTAAGCAACTGCAGAGGAAAACTTTGTATATGTACATATACCTATGAATGTAAAATCTCTAAAAGCAGATACCACAATTTTTTGAAGCATTTGATTCTAAGTTTATTTCTTGATTGTGAGGAGCATAAACAAGTTTTCTAAACACACAGAGGCCCCTAAACTGTGCTTTTTACCTCTCTCATAAAGATGAAACTTTTGATATTTCCATGCACCAAAAAGGCTAAGAAAGTCTTTTTAAAAACCAAACTCTTCATAATCCTTTCACAGGCTTCTGTTCTGCAAAACTTACCGTCTAATCAATATGACCAGATTCTACTTAATTAACAACATTGAACCAAAAAGCCAGGATCATCCCAGACTGGGTGGTAACTCTCTGCAGATGCCTGAGGGAAACTTCTGCTGATGGGAGGCATCACAGCTCCCACTGCCACTCCTGAACAGACACACCAAAGGCTGTAATTTCTTGTTTCCTAACAATATTCTCTCTGCATCTGCAGCTGAAGTTCTGGCTGTGAAACATCCAGAACCTGTTCATTGCCTTTAAAAGATAACTGTAGAATAGATAACAACATGTAGAACATAAGTCTGTGTGTGTGTCTGAATAAGGAAAAGCTTCTTATATAATCCATTAGCAAGCTGCTGGTCTGCAGTTTCTTGGTAATGAGATAAAGAGCAGGCATGGAACACCTTTCCCACAGTAGCTGCGAATGCTCCCATGTGTTCTTCCCTCTTAAGTTGTATTTGCTTGTTGCTGCTGGTGGAATAACATCCCATTAGTAAGGAAAACCTGAAGAAGCCACGAAGGGCAGCAGTGTCCAGGACTGAGGGCCTTGAAGGAACTGCACCGGGGCTCCTTTTTGGGGAGGGGAGGATAAAACAAGGTATAAAGTGCAGATCCCAGGCAGAGGAACCCCCTCCTGACCTGCTGCTAAAGCTCTCCAAGAGGAAAGACTTTTCTGTATCTTCTGACCCAGCAACCTGGTTAGATCCAAAGCCTTCTTCAGAGCTCAAAGCATTCCCTCTCCATTCCATTCTAACCGGTGAAGCTGTCAGGCCCAGTTGATTATTTCTTTTCTTTCACTACTCCTTTTCTGGAGGAGTTCATGTATTTAAAAGCTATGTTGTCTTATTTACTACAGAAACAAGGACACTTCAACTAAAGATGAATGCTACGTGTGAAGGGAAGGAAGACCAAAGTCTGTTTAGTGAAGAATCTCTTCCTCTACCTTTCCTTAAATCCCTCTATTTCTTTTTAGCCCCCATGACTAGCTGCCTCTTCACTCAGAATATCTGCTGTTTCCGTAGGGAGTCTCTTGGCCAGGAGCATGTTCTTTCCTTCAAGCAACAAACCAGAGAATTGAGCGAAAGAGCATCTCTAGAAAATGGTTTTTCTCTTTCCTTGACCTGGACTCAAATTGCATGCCACAGGCTCCTGAAGGCAGTTCCCCTTCCAGCCTTCTCTTTCCCGTTCCCTGTCCCTAGTCTGGGTCCTTGCCTCCTTGCTCAGTTTGGATCCAATTCTGCTCTAGTTTAGCTGAGCCTGGAAGCAGTGCCTACAGCTTTAGAGCTGGGGATGCACTTCAAGGTTACAGCCTGCTACCTCCTCTGGGACAAGGAACTTGCTGGCCTGCTGTGGCTGTAGGAGTAGTTCTGGCTGTTAGAGCTCCACAGTAAACCAAGCACTGATACAGAGAAATGATTACTTGTTTTGAGACTTATTTACTTATAGAAAACTGCTTAACAACTTATTTACTCACTTATAGCAACTTATAGTATTACTTATAGTATTTCTGAATATTGCTAAGAATCCTGCTTGCCCAGACTCTTCTGTGGGATTTTGCCAAGGACTGCTGTGTCCATCAAAACAAAGCAGTTTACTGCGAAAATCTACCAAGAACTGCAGTGTTCAGCAAAATATCATGTTTTTGTCCTTGGGAAACAGATGTGCTCTGACTAGTTGGGTCTTGGTAATGAGTAAAGATGGTCATATACGGATGGTAGAAGTTCCATTGGTTCTCTTAGATAAGATAGAATGAGTAAACTGGCTGAAAACCACTCTTGTTATTCAAGAAATTGGCCAAGAGAAACTGCACATGCTCCGAGGAAAAGTACAGGGTGAGGAGGACTGTGAGCCTTCCTCTCAAAGACCCCTGAAGACGCCCCCCAGGAGGAAATGCGCAGGTGCAAAGAGAACACAAACTGCTGACACCAGCCTCTAGAGCTAACCCAGCCTTACTCATGCATATGTATGTTTGTGTTATGTAATCAATGAATATGTATATCCAGAGTCGATAAGTTTCTAGTAAAATGTGCTGTTAGGGTGCAAGCTTTGTGGGGAAATCCCCTCGCACCCCAGCGCTGGAGTAAACATACCTGCTGCATAACTCTCTGAGTTGAATAGAGTCTGTTTCCGCGAATCACTGTCCCCAAGACCTCTGGCCCCCTGTGACCAGTGGCCCCTTCTCCCACCGCACCCTCCCCCTCCTCTCCGACCAGGCTCGGGGTCACCCCTCAGAGTGACTCTTTCCCTTTGTGCCCGACTTGGCTGCCTGCAGCCTCATTTTCAGGTGCTGGGCATGGAATCCTTGTCTTGGACAGGAGACAGAATGGAACTGAAGCGTCGTGAGCTGTGAAACTTGGGAATTTTATTCAACAACTAAGACAGCATTTTTTTGTGCAGTCGGAGGAGCATGGGCAGGACCGAGAAGGCTGTTGACGCTGAGGCTGCCGTTGGCTCAGCAGTCAGAGCCCTTGCAGGAGGCGGTCATGGTGCACTGCAGCCTGCACTGGATCCTGTCCATCCTGGTGCTCAGGCCTTCCCTCAGGTTCTGCATGAGCTCCTGCAACCAAGTAAAGAGTTCCACCAACTTCTGCACTAGAAGGGGGAAGGAGCTGAACCCGCCTGATTGTGTTGGTGTTGGCCTTGGCGTCTGAAGGGGGGTTGAGGGGAAGGCTGGCCGTGGCGTTGGAGCAGCCGTTACTGCTGGGCTCAGCCCCATCTGTTCTAGGATCCAGTCGTAAAAGTGCTGAGTGGAGGTGTAGATTCCCAGCCGTTTTGCTCTCGTACAGCCTCTCCCCCAGCTGGTCACCCCAACCAGCCAGAAGTGGTCAGCACTGTTGTCTTTGCAGACGAGAGGAGCACCGCTGTCACCCTGCAGTGGAGGAGAGAGGGTCAAGGTGGTGTCGGGTGGCCGCTGGCAGCACTAGGGCCGGCTCCTTCTCTCTGTCAGCACCCCCCAGAGCTGTATGCGCTGCACAGAGAGGCTCTGCTCAGGTGCTGGGGGCGACAGGACCTTGTCTGAGAGGGGGTCATGGGCCCATGGGGTAGGACTCGTGCTCCTCTCGTGCTCCACCCAGCAATGCTGGCTGGGTGCAAGAGGGATGTTCCAGGGCTGGGACCTGGACCTCGGTGCTGCCAGGAGTGCTGGATGGGCTTTCTGGGCAGAGTCCCAGGCCTCTGGGACAGTGGGGCCCTGGGCAAGGGCCTGCAGCTGGGGAAGGGGAGGTGAGCCCCGCCAGCGGCGGGGACCCAGCGGTGGGAGGGCGACTGGCCAGGCAAAGCCCGCGCCAGGGTGTTTGGGCGGCTGTGCCGGGGCTGCCTGTGCCGCTGGGTGCTGCCTTGTCGCAGGCTCCTACCTGGCAGGTGTCGATGCCGCCCTGCAGGTAGCCAGCACACAGGTTGTGGGGGTGGACGGCCCCTTGGTACGACCGGCTGCTGTTGCAGAGGTTGAGGTCGATGAGGTGGACCTTGGCCTCCTGCAGAACATCCGTTGGTCCTTCAGCTGTGAGCAGAGAAAGGAATTAACGCCCGGCAGCTCGTTGCCAGGTCTCCTGCCCTGTCTGGGTGAACCCTTCCCTGGGGCTTGGCTTTGCACCGGCGTTGCCCTTCTGTCTCGCCGTGGGCCCTGGGCCAGGCCCATCTCTCCATGGGCACACGTCCCCGCAGCCGCGCTCTGGCTCTTGCCTCTGCTGTCAGGAAGCCCAGCCCGCCTCCCCCGTGTGCCGAGCTCGCACTTGGGACGCGAGCGCTCTTTGGGAACTCACCTCTCGCTGTCGTGGACCCCCAGCCACTGATGTAGCAGGTTGTCAGTTCTGACACTTTCAGCGAGGCGTCGGGCACGCAGGCGAGTTGTATGGAGTTGCTGCACTGGACAGGCTGGTCCAACTCCAGCAGCGCAATGTCGTTCCTCTGCGAGATGCTGCTGTAATCCTCGTGAACCAGCAGCCGTTTAATATTGCGCACTTGGGCCTCCGGGCCCAGCTGAGTCAAGCGGGTGGCCCCAACCACCACGCGCCACGTGGTGATGTGCCTGGAAGGCAGAGGGGGAGAGGGCTCAGAGGGAGAGGAACCACGTGCTGCAGCAGCCCAGCAGTTCCCTGCCCTTTGCTTCACGCAGGGGAGAGGAAAGCAGTGCTATGGAGGGCGCGACTGCCCCTGCATGCCTTGGGCTCAAGGCGTGTCAAGCTGGAGGCTGCTAGAAAGCCGTGGCAGGAGCCCAACTCTCTCCTGAGCAGCGTCTCAGCCGGGCTCTGCAGTGCCCAGGCACTGGGCATACCGCAAGGAAAGGGGACGGGAGTAGCACGTGGTGCTGCGGGTGGGGCATCCGCGAGTGCCAGGGCCTGTTCCTGGCCCTCCTTACCTGGCCTTGGTGAAGCAGTGGGCTGCTGTGAGGACCCACTGTGGGCTGATGAGGGACCCTCCACACACATGTCCCGTGCCTCTTCTCCAGGGACCCTGGATGCTCACGATCCAGGGCCAGGCCCCTGGCTGGGCATCTGTACCCCCCACCACGTGCGAGGTGCCATCGTCAGCAGCCGTGGGCCGGAGCCCGCAGGTCCTGTAACCAGAAACTCATCACCATCCTGCTCGACGGCTCGCTGCTGTCCCGGCTGAAGGTCAGCCGTCTGCCCTCCCCACGAGGCACTGCATGGACAGCGAGGCCAGAGAGCCCCGTGGGGCAGGCGGGCGGCCGCCCCCATTTCTGCTGGAGCCCCGCAGGCGAGTTGTGCCAGCAGCCCGGGTGCTGCAAGGAGCCGAGGCTCCCGCGTGGGGCTGGGGAAGCCGTGGTGTGGCCACGGGGGACAAGCGGGCACCCTCCAGGGAACCCCATCAGGTTGCCCAAGCTCCCTCCCAGAGCCTCGGCCACTTACCTACAACTGTCCCAGGCGCCGTGCGCAGGCCAGCACAGGGCCAGCAGGATGAGGAGACGGAGCAGATGCATCGCTGCCAGCGGCATGTGCCAGCTGCCAGAACCGAGGGCTTGTTGCCACCAGTGCAGCAGCCAACAGAGTGCCCGCAGGGCTCGCGGTGCCCACGGTGCCCACGGCAACGGGGCTGATGTCACAGAGTCGCTGGTTCCAGGGGCTGGGCACGGTGGTCTCTAGGGGCGGGGGGGGGAAAACATGGGGGTTTCCAAGCAGCAGGGGAAGCAGAAGCTGGGATCGGACACCCCCGACAGACCCAGCTGAATGCTCTGCTTGCGGGACGGGGTGTGCAGGCCCCGTGGCAGGCAGCAGCGCCCGGCCCCAGCACTGCCTGCCAGCGGCGAGCAGGAAAAAACCCAGTGTGGCACCACAGCCTCTTGGGGGAGTTCACCGCCCCCCTGCTCTCCGCAGCCCTCTGCCACCAGGTCCTTCTCAAAACTCGTACACCGGAGAACAGAACTGCTACAGACAGCAGCACACGCGTGTGTGTGGCAAAGCCCATCTGGTTCCAGCCGCGCAAGCACGCAGGGATGTGCAGCCACCTCAGCCCACCAGAGCCGAGCAGTGTCACCCTTCCCGCACAGAGCACAGGGCAGCACAGAGGCAGCACCGGCCACGTCAGCCCCAGCAACACCCTCTGGCAGGCGCCGTGTCCTCACTCTCCAGCAGTTGTCTCGCTGTTCTGGGCCAACACGGACAAGGGCGGTTGTGGCCCCTGGTGTGCGTGGCCAAGGACAGGCAGCTGCAAGCTCCAGGCAGAGGAGGCTGCTCCTGCTCTCAGCCCCACGTGCCATTCTCCATGGCCTTGGGAAATGCTGCAGCAGCCTCAGCTCCTCAGTCTGCCTCCTACGGCCGACGGCAGAGCCGTGCTCACGTGCGGGATGCAGGGCAGTCGTGGCAGAGAAGCAGGAGGCAGCCGCCTGCGTTGCGCTTGCTGATCAGGGCCGCTCCCTGGAGGGGCGAGAGCAGTGGCTTGAAGCGTGGCAGCCTCAAAGCTGGTGAAGGGTGCGGGAGCTCCCTGCTGCCATCCTGGCTTGTGTGGACAGACGTCAGGCACACAGCTGAGCGCCCGCCCAGCCTGGTCCCGAGGGTGCCAGGGCAGGCTCCCACTGAAAGCGGAATAGCTGCTGTCAAAGCCCTTGAGGCACCAGGGCTGGGCCCCAGAGAAACAGGACTCGAGGCTGCTTTGTTTTGGGGAAGTTGACCTGAAGGTGAGGCCCCAGATCTGCTTCGAGAGAGCAGGCAGAAGGCGGCCTGAGAGAAGACGACTCGTCCTCTGTGGCTCTTCTGGTCAGCCAGACCCTAATCACAGTTGTCTTTAAGCCCGGCCTGCCACTCAAAGCCTATTTGGAGCCCAGCTGGATACCAGATTGCCAGCCAGAGGCAACGCAGAGCCCGCCTAGACCACACGTCAGCCAGCCAGAGCCTACTCACAGCCCTCTTGGACCTCAGCTGGCCAGCCAGAGCCTACTCAGAGCCCTTGTGGCCTGCAGCCCAACTGCCAGAGCCTACTTGGAGCCGATGTTGTAAGAGTCGGTCAGAAGATCAGCATTGTCTCAACATTGTCATCAGGGACATGGACAGGAAGGTACCCGACAATGGCCTGTTTGGAACACAGTTGCCAATCCCAAGAGTGGAATGAGGCTCCTGAATACAGAACTGTGCGGCACAGTGAGCGCTGTGCTGTTCTCCTGAGCACTGAGGCGTGTGGTACAGAGTGCTGTGCTATTGTTCGGTACCTGAGCCTAACCAGAGCTGACCGCATAGCCACTGTCAAAAAAGATGGGTTGCAACTGTTGCCATAACATCAATGAAGAAATCATGAACTTTAGGCGAACTTTGCTTTATTGTAATACCAAAACACACCTCCTGGTTGAAGGCTGCCCGCCTCTAAGACTGACCACGCCTTGGACACTCCCCCTCGTGCATGCGCAGTAGCCTCATTCGAGAAGGGCGGAGATCCCTGATGCAGAGGTGGAGCAAGGTGTGTCACTAAGCATAAAAGATGACTTCTGGACAACGAAAATTCAAAGCTTCCCCACCGAGCATCATGGCGACCGACGATGGAGCACTACCTGACCCAGGACCATTAGGACATCTTGAGATCAGCGGTGGTAGCTATAACCTCCCCTTCTCTTCTTTTTAAACTTTACTTTTCCCCTTTCTTTCACCCATCTCTAGCTTCACAGGCAACACAACACAGTTTCACTGTTTGATTGATGCTATCCCCTTTGGTGTTGGTCACCTTAATTTTGCACTTTCGAGATCGTAGCAAACGAACCATCACAAGTCCACCGAGTGGACCGTGACAGATGTGGACACAAAAGTTGGCCAGCCAGATCAAAATTGGAGTTGTCTTTGAGCCCGGCCTGCCACCCTGAGAGAGCCAGTTGGGTACTAGCTGGCCAGACAGAGACAATGTTGAGCCTGCCTAGACCGCTGGTTGATACAAGGAAATGATCACCTGCTTTGCAACTTACTTACTTATAGCAACTTATAATGATTTCTGAATATTGTTTAATAATCCTGCTTGCCCTGACTGTTCTGTGGAAGTTTACCAAGGACTACTGTGTCCATCAAAGCAAAGCCGTTTTCTGTGGAAACTTATCAAGAATTAGCATGTTCAGCAAAAATAAGAGACATGTCCTTGGAAAGCAGATGGGTTCTAACTAGTTCAGTCTTTATAGTGAATAGATAACCATATATGGACGGTAGAAACTGATATACTGGGGCTTTTAGATAAGATAGAGAAGATAACAGCTCTTGTTGTTCAAGAAAGTGGCTAAGAGAATCTGCGCGTGCTCCGAGGAAAAGTACAAGGTGAGGAGGACTGTGAGCCTTCCTCCCAAAGATCCCTGAGATGCCCCCCAGGAGGCAATGCGCAGGTGCAAAGAGAACACAAACTGCTGACACCAGCCTCTAGAGCTAACCCAGCCTCACTTATGCATATGGATATTTGTGTTATGTAATCAATGAATATGTATATCCACACTCTAGAAGTTTCTGGTAAAATGTGCTGTTGGGGTGCAAGCTTTGTGGAGAAATCCCCTTGCACCCCGGCGCCGGAGTAAACATACCTGCTGTATAACTCTATTCGAGTTGTAGAGTCTGTTTTCTGCAAGTCAGCACCCCCTCCCTTTGGGGGTCACATATGATACCTGGTGCACACAGCCAGACACCTTGCATGGGGTGTCAGGTGGAATTGCCCTTGACTTTAGGGAGCTGAAGGACAATACAGATTTTGGTAGAAGTGCGCAGCTTTTGCATGCTGGTATCTGCTTCAGTTTCCCCATGGTTCTTCAGCAGTTTTGGGGATTCTGTGTTTTTGTGGGGCCACCCAGCTCTAGGGCAGCCTTTGCTTCCCAGCCCATGGCATCTCAGGAGTCTAATGCCTCCAGTTCCGATAGCATCACCCGTAGGAGGTGTCTCCCAACTACTCCATCAAATTTCCCTTTTTCTCTCCCCTCTCCACTTGACTGGTAATTTAGCTTTAAAACGGATACTAACATCTCATTCCTTTGTTTGGTTCTGGGGATATTGTGGCTTCGTATCCTTCTGGTGTTGGGATCCTTCCTGCCCAACTACCATCCTTCATGTCAGCAGTGACCTGCTAGGGCAGAGTCATTACAAATTTAATGCTGCATTTTCTATGATCTGTAGCTTCCTTCAGGCAATGGTTTTAACAGGGTCTCTGCCAGCCTGTGACTGATGTGTTGCTCCACAGAAGCTGGAGGGATGCATGGATTTCCTCGAGCAGAGTGCCCTCGCTTGTCCCTCCTTGGCTGCACATCTGAAGTGACGTGAAGCTGCAGGGAAGTGATTTTCCTTGTGCTCTCCAGCAACCAGTGGAGACACAAAAAGCTCTTAAGAGAGTTTGGAGATGTGAAGGAGCATCTGATAGATGTGACGGTTTCCAAGTACCGTGAGCCTGACACCACTTTGTTAGAGGAGTTAAGAGGAAGGGCAGAGCCTGAGCTATCAGCTGTGATCAAAGATGTGACCTGGGGTGGACCAGCATCTGCTTTAGACAGATATTCAGGAAGGCGTGGGGAGAAATCCACCCACTGCCAGGTTCTCTGTGGCAGCTTTCCCATCTCTCATTACCAGATTCATCATCATCGGAGTCTAGTGATGAGGAAGGCAGATGAGACCTAAAAGTAATTATTTCAAAAAATCTGGGGAACGCTGCCCTTTGGGAGTCTGTCATACAGTTGAGCTACATGATGCTACAGAACTTGGTCCTTTAATTTCTACTTCCCTGGGACAAATATATAAAGGCTGGAGCTGGTGGGAAAGAAGGTTTCTCTGTTTCATCTTGCAGCCATCCTTGAGCCCCCTTAGGTTAGATACAGCACAATCCCCACTCTAAAGGCAGCTTTGGAAAACTTTCCCACAGATGCTTACAGCCAAGATTGCTTCAAATCCACTCTGTCCCACTTCATTTCACATAATTAGGAGCTGTGACTTCCTTGACCTGACTCTTAGTGTCTTGAAATGAGATTTTTCAAAGCAGCAACCCACCAAGGAGAAATTGACAGCAAACTGATGATCCATGTGGGATGGCTCTGACCTCCGGCTATTGAAGGATTGACCAACTTCTTGCTAAATTCACTTAATCTTCCTTATTTCCCTATCACTTATTTTAAAAAATAAAAGGACTTATGCTTAAGGAGAAATACAAATCCACTTATGTATTCAGCACCCACCTTCCCTTTGTTTACTGTAATCACTTTTGCATCCTGTGATCCTGAATCAGGTCTGAACTCAGAGGAAAGGGCAGAGCTGGGTATCAGCTACAGGTGCAAAAATGCTGGGCTTGAATCAGACCAAAGTCTCCCGCACACTGCAGCAAACTTATGGCAGGGAGAAAACGGAACAGAGTTCCCAGTTGAGGGGGGTCTTGTCTGGGCGCAAAGCCATCCTTTCTGGAAACTAAAGAGAACAGCAGAGGCTTGAACTTCTGGGGGGCAATGAAGCTAATTGTGGCTCAGGTACAGACCCAAGATGTAAGAAACATGTGATTTCTTTTGATCTGACCTTAGGCAAATTGATTTTGGAGTTCTGCCTTCATGCACAAGAGTGTGAGCCCCAGACATTTGACCCTTTTCTTACACTCCTCTGCTGCTTCACTATCTGCATCTCCAGCCTCGGCAAGGCAGTGACCTCCCCACGCATACGTGGGGATATGAGCCCAGGTTAGTGCACCACGGCTGAAGATGTACCTTTTAGGAGCACTGCACCGAAAAGAGCATTACTGAGAAATGGGGAGCACCTTGGGTGACAGGCTGTGGCTCAGTGCTGGGAATGGGGAGCTCTGGTCACTCCTGTCTCACTCCAGCCCTCCGAGCCCTCGAACTGGGTGCCAGTGCTACAGGGACCTGGAAAACTTCTTGAAATCTGCCTTAAACACTTCCTGCAGGCACTGAAAAGAAATATATCAAGCACATTGCCTAAAATTAGCAGCAGCAGCAGTTTATGTTGCATATAAAATTAATCTGATTGGATTTTAAAGAGAGAGGCTTATAATAAACAAGGCTGGGGCTGTTTACAAACCTCACTGCAATATAATTATATTTTTCAGCATGAGTTGAGCGCTACAAGAGTGGCTGGTCCAGTGGCAGTTTTATTATATTCAGCAAGTCCTAATGAATAAGGAGCAAATTGTAAAATATTGTATATTTTTATTGTTATTCATGCAGGCGAGAGTTTTGCAGCAAGGAGTCACTGGCTTTATTGCTCTATGTTCTCGGGGAAGAGACAAGTGCTTTGCCAAGATTCAGAAATGAGCTGCTGTCAAGGAAGGAGGAGAGACAGGTCTGCTCCAGCCTGAGCTTCATTGTTTCATGGCAGGGGAGGTGCCATGGGGATGAATTTGACCTTCAGGTCACCGTGGACCAATTTCATGCCCTGTGCAGCTCCATGGACTTCCCAGCTGAACTGTGCTGCCGGTGCTGAGGTTAACCCCACCCCAGAGTGTTACAGCAGCCCACCGGGCATCGTGTCAAGCTCTGGGCTGTGACCTCGCGCTCCTCAGCCGCCCGTACAAACACCCGGGTGTTTCCACTGGGTCGTCTGTCAGGTGAGACAAGGTATGACCAGTTTTTCCCAGTGCATGGCCCTGGGGAAAATCAGACCAGTTTGGCCCTTTAGATCACACCTACAATTGGAAGTGGGGAGGATTTGGTAACGACCTGTTGGTGACTACACCGTGATGGGCAGGATGAAATGAGGGACAAATCCTGTGCGGTGGTGCTCCCCGTCTGTGAATGCGTATGTGGGTGTGCGTGCACACCTTAGAGCAATTCCCTATGGTTGAATTTCCAGGAGAGAAACTGTGCCAGAAGAGAGAAATTTCAGTCTTGGCTGTTCCTTGCTGGCTTGCGTGCAGTCTGGAAAGATGTTTATTCCAGTTTGACCCGTAAGGAGAGAGCCTGGGGAGGGCAGAGCCTTGAGCAAGCAAATGTTCAGGTGTTTCTTACAACCTTCTGCCAGTTGCTGAAAGAGTAGCAAAGATCCATACGCAGGGATTACAGGTAAAATGCAAGCTGCAAATATACGCACACATAAAATTGTGCTTGTCTGCATTTTATTTTTGTTTTAATGAGTGTTAATAGTAAAGTGGTAGAGGATGACAAAGGCTTTCTTCCTCAGGTGTTAAAATGGGAAGCAATTAAGGCTGTTAAAAGTTGCCATGGTGGCAGGATAAAGATGGTTTGGGCAGGTGAGTTGTTTTTTCAATCTGGTATGAGGAATCGCTTCTTCATTACTCTCATTTGCCAGAGCTGGGACAGTTTTATATCTGTGCAGCAGAACAGTGAGCAAGCTTTGTGTATATGTGCACAGCTTTGTACTGTCTATTGGGGCTGGGGACACCGGTTAGAGACATGCCTGCAGGATGGGTGGACACATGGATGTGCAGGCAACCAGCAGGAGCAGGGGGTTGCAGGCTGCAGCTGGAGTGGGGTTGCAGATGTCCCTTTCCCTGTGCTTCTACCCAAACTGGCTGCACCCAACCCAGCACGGTGTAGGGACACTTCAGGCTCATGCCCACCTTGTCCCCTGGTCTGGGGATGAGGGTCACATGTGGCTCCCTACATGCTCATCCAGAAGCAGCATCGATAAGCACAGAACTACAACCTGGTGTTTTTCTACTTTTTTCCTCTCTCCAAACTGTTCTCAAGGCATCAGATTCAACTGGGTGGAGTTTGTAGTAATTTTAAAAAGTTATTTTCCAAGGAGCTTTTGAAGGAGTAGGTTTGAGCTGGCTCAGGGGATAGGGAGTGAGGGGCTGTGAGTTATATGTAACTAGAAGATCTTGCTGTGCAACACCTCTTACTGGGAATTCAGCAAATTGGCTTCAGTACTGACTGGAAGCTTTTTGTGGGTGGCTCTCTGTTACCTGACACTTTGGCTTTGCAGTCAGGGTAGTGGGGCAAAATGAGTTCAGGTCTTAGACCTGCAACTGATTGTCTGGCCAACACCAGGCACGTTTCCCAGCCTGAGCTCTCTGTAATTCCCGAGGTGGTGTCTCTGCCAAATCTAAGCTGATCTGATGATGGTGCTGTTGTCCCACTCTGCCAGCACATTTCCTTCTGGCACAAGCTTTCCATCCAAAGCAGTTTCAGCTCACTGAATTATCAGGAAATCAGCCTGACAAGGGGTGGATGGTTTCTGAGGGCTTGGTGGGGCTGGGAGGGCAGTGCCGTCAGCCAGCTGTGCACGTGGGGGGTAGAGCAAGGAAACGTGCTTGGGGAACAGTCCAGCACTTCAGATGAGATTTGTTGACAAGTTGGACTTCAGAGCTTGACCTAGTCATCCAAGGCTAGACAGGCCTCTCCGGAGGGCTCTTGCTCTAATGTTGACAAGTGTTAACAACAGGTCAGAAGAATTGCCCTCTAGCTGTCCTTATTTCTCTCCATTAACTACAGAGAGAAGCAAGTTAACTAGCTCAGTCTTAATTCAATTTTAAAATGCTCAAAACCAAGCAAGGCAAACCTTTCCAGGGGGATCCAGCATTTGTGACTTTGCTGCTGAAAACCGGCTCCACTTTCTGTAGCCATGGCAGAAATCCCTTCCTTATCTCACTAAATCCACTGTCTTCAGATGTGTTTTGTAGCGTGCAGTTTTGCCCAGAGGCTCTGAGGGAGAGGTTCCTTGGTGGAAGACATGTGGGATAAGTTTTAGCATCCCAGTGAAATCCTGAGGAACGTTTGCTCGTTTGTCTCTAAAGCTTTGCAGTGCGGGCTGGGCTGCTGTCTCCTGCACTCCAAAGAGACTTACATCAGCAGTGACGTGTGCAACCAGGCCAAAATTACTAAAATTACTAAAAATCGGCCCAAATAGCCAGTGTTACTGGAAAAAGACTTCTTAAAGGCCCTGATTTTCAGAGGGTCATTGTTTGAAACTGTCTTAGCACCATACCCCACCTGGTGAATATCCGAGAAGCTACATACACCATCTACCTGGGGGGTCAATCCACCGCTGCTGTTGGTTGTTACTAACGTGCTGCTGAATTAAATGGGGTGTAGACCCAAGCACTTGTCCAAGTACCCCAAGATCTCTAAACACCTTCGTTGCTCTCTGCCATTGCTTACCTTCCCCAGAAAACGCCAAAGCCTGGGTCAGGAGGCAGCAGAGGCTGTTCCCAAGGCAGTGTGGATGATGGGTGGTGGCAGAGTGTGGGCAGAGGCTGCGCAGTGCTGCAGGATCTCAGGGCAGAGAGGGAGAGAAGTCTCTGGCCTGTTTTATTTGCTATTACAGGGTAAGCCATTAGGATAAAGTAATGTTATTCAGCTTGCTGGAAGGGAGGGAGAGGAGGAAGCTGTTAAAATATGTGTTACAATATTCCACTCCAGCATACCAAATCGGAGGAGAGAGAGAATCTGGTTTTACTTTTCATAAAGGCTCTCAGCTGTTTAATACAGTTGAATCCCACAATCTCAAAGCTTTAGCACAGAGTGAAGAGTTTCACTCTTCCTAGGGCAGCGCAGAGGTTAATCAGTTGTTCTTTGCCTCGTGCACTGAGATCCGTAGATGGCAGGAGTGTGTGACAAGCTGTGCTGTTTGATTCCTGTGACTCCGACTGCAAATGTTTTCCTAGCCTCAGGTTGCATGTTCCCTCTGCAAACATCTGAATTTGGATGGGCTTTTGGTTTTGTCTCTTTTTTCCCCTCCTATTCACACTTAAGAATATCCTGGTTGCGGTTGCTGCCCTGCTGTCTGAAGATGGCACTGCAGCATCTCGCAAGCCGAATCCCCAGTATGAGCATCTCCCCCCAGCTCCTTCCAGCCCTATCGACTGTGGGGACTGACAGTCCAACTGCCAACAGCAGAGAGAAACGTGTGAGCTTGGGAGGGAGGTGGGGTGCTTGGACATGAGCTGGGCAAAATCTGTCAGTGCTTCAGCAAAGAAGGGAAAAGCAGAAGATTGTGGATAAAGCTGGAGAACTGTGAATTCAGCTGAGGTGCTGCTTCCTCCTCCTCTCAACCCCTTAATAACGCTTTGCTGCGGGTGGGATGCTGAAGCGCCTGATCCGGGTACAAGGCCAAATTCATCACGGGTGCAAACTGGCTCTGACCCTCCGACTTTGCTGCTTGTGTCTGCTGGCTGAGGCTCCAGCACTATGAACTTACTTAAAATAAAAAAGGGATGTGGTGGTGAGCGGGAAAGAAGGGAAATTCCCATTGACAGCGATGATTTAAATGATAAAATTAAAACACTGCGGACACTTCTGTGGTTTGCAGCAGCTGCTGATGAGTTTCTTGGATTCTGCATTGTGTGGGCAGAGGGGCATTGCTTTTCAGCTGGGGAAAAGGAGTCTGAGAAAATGCAGGCAAATACTAAGAAATAAAAGGAAAATAAGAAAATGGATGTATGTAGTGGGTGTGTAACTCAAGTGTGGGGAGTGAGGCTTATGCTGTAGAGCTTGTCTCCATTTATGCAGGGGCTGTTAGCAAGGGGAGGGCAGTGTCACAGAAATGGTTTGCAGGATCCTGGATAAATCTGTGGAGAAATGGAAAAAGAGGAGGAAAGCTGCTGCTGTTCTTTGCACACACAGCTCTGAAATACCTTCATCTCCTCCCACCTGGTCTGGTATAAATAGCTGCTCCGTAGACTCCTGCGGGGCCAGTTCTCCAGGCAGCAGGAGGGATGGGAGCCTGCTCGCTGGCTTCTCGCCATGCTTAAGAAACATGGGTACGTTGCTCTCCCGCTCACACTAGTCCACAGGCTCCCTATTAACTCCGGTTAGAAATGAGCCGGGGTGGACTTTACCCCCAGCAGCGCTACAGGCTTGGGGAGGAGTGGCTGGAGAGCTGCCAGTCAGAGAGGGACCTGTGGGTGTTGATTTACAGCTGTCTGAACATGAGCCAGCAGTGTGCCCAGGTGGCCAAGAAGGCCAATGCCATCCTGGCTTGTATCAGAAATAGCGTGGCCAGCAGGGACAGGGAAGGGATCTTGCCCCTGGACTCAGCACTGGTGAGGCCGCACCTTGATGAGTGGGTTCAGTTTTGGGCCCCTCACTCCAAAAAGGCCATTGAATGACTCGAGCGTGTCCAGAGAAGGGCAACGGAGCTGGTGCAGGGTCTGGAGCACAGGTCTGATGGGGAGCGGCTGAGGGAACTGGGGGGGTTTAGTCTGGAGAAGAGGAGGCTGAGGGGAGACCTCACAGCCCTCTACAACTCCCTGAAAGGAGGGTGCAGAGAGGGGGGATGAGTCTCTCGACCCAAGGAACAAGTGCCAGGACCAGAGGGAATGGCCTCAAGCTGCGCCAGGGCAGGGTCAGACTGGCTCTTAGGAAGTATTTCTTTGCAGAAGGGGTTGTTGGGCATTGGAATGGGCTGCCCAGGGAGGTGGTGGAGTCCCCATCCCTGGAGGTGTTCAAGAGTCGGGTTGACATGGCGCTGAGGGATCTGGTGGAGTTGGGATCTGTCAGTGCTAGGTTAACAGTTGGACTGCATGATCTTCAAGGTCCTTTCCAACCTAGATGATTCTGTGATTCTGTGGTTCTGTGACTTGCTGCAGTCTGCTCCAAGGACCTCCTGCCTCCTCCATCCCTTGGTGCGTCCCTATTTATCACCTGGCGTGTCCCAGTCTGGGAGAGCTCATCTGCACTGCGGTGCCATGGGGAGCAGCCCGCCGCTGCAGACCCTGCGCTGCAGCCTCACCTATCGCTGTCGAGCAGGAGGGCCATGGCAAAGCAGGCAGTGGCTCCTTGGGCTTCCTGGGGCCGCTTCCAGGCAGGCAGAGGGGACCTGGGCAAGGCAGGCCTGGGGGCTGAAATCCAGTACCCAGCACTTCTGCTGGAGAGTGTTCAGTAAGCTGCAATCTGAGAGAGGCTGAGATCCATTGCAGAGGTGGGCGAATTCAACAAAGGAGGCATCGAGTTCATGTTTATGCCTTTTTTTTTTTTTTTTCTTCTTTTGCTTCTCTCTGAAAGCTTTTGAATGTAGGCATCTCACAGGGACTTCAGAGCCCCTTTGTTTCTCCAGACCTGTGGAAACCTTTCTCTAGCATGTCAGGCTTTGCTGGGAGCAGCGGGCTGCCTACAGCAAACCCAGCAGCAGTGCTGTGGCAGGCAATACCAGAGCATGCAGGCATCTCAGCACCGCTCGTGTGCCTCTTGCAAAGGAGCTGGATGCAGGCAAGCAAAAAGGTATTTCCCATGGCTGCCTGTGTGGAGAAGGGGCCACAGGAGGATATAATGTCCAGCCACTTCCAAGGTCCCAGAGAAGGTCAGTCTGCTGCTAAATGTGAGCCCTCTCACCCCAGCACCAGCTGGGAATTGTGTGCAGGATCTGACTAATCAGGGTCTTGTCACTGTAGTATCGGTGTATGTCAGTGGGGATCTTTGGTACAGAGGCCTTCCTATAACTTAACATAATTAGCTGGAGATAATTATGGTCACAGCACTGCCCTGTTCCGAGGGAATGCTGAGGTGTCCAGTGCAGGGGAGAGGAATTCCCTGGAAGGTTGTGGAACAAGTGAAGAAGTGTGGGGATACATCCAGAATCCACAAAACAAGGTCCTGCCTTTGGTTGAATTAAGAACCATAGGAGATTCGAAATCAACTTCTGAAGCTTTATCATTAAAAGCACATTGAAACATTTCCAACAACTTGGCAAACATTTTGAGGTGGAGTGTGTTGGGTGAGTCCCTGCCCCCAGCTCCCCACAGTTTCCCATTACTCACGTGAAAAGCCTTGGCTGAGTCCCAGACTTTGTCTTAATGCATTAAAAACCTTTGTTCAGTGCTTGCCATGGGCTGTTCAAATGCCAGATGTGTGAGACCCAGCTCTCACATCTACTCACTAACCTGGTGCAAGCTGTCAGTGGTAATCCTGTTTACTATCTGCTTTCATCACTGCCTGAGACCTTTCCCATCACTTACCCTGTGCAACACTGAAAACAGCAGATAATCTGTATGTACAGTAAATTGACTTCAGCTTTTTCCTTGAGCAACTAAAAATGAAACAGGAAAAAAGGACAAACACTGGTTAAAAACAAGTTATAACCTCTGTTGCAAAAGGGACAGACTGTCATCAGAGCATCTTCTGCCATGCTCTGCTTCGCCACAGCAGAGTAAACAATTTTGTCCTCACTTTTGAATCGAAACACCTGAACTATGTGGCCTCAGCCTTGGAAAAAATTGCAGGTTCATTCTGGGGAGGAACAGGCAATTTTCCTCTGAGAGAAAATTGTTAAATGTCAGTCAGCCTCACGTGGTGTCCACAGAAGCAACGCAGTGTCTGAAGGTCTGGGAACATGTTTCAGCAGGGTAATGGACTGCAGTTGCAACGCTTAACTCAGAAACCACCGTGGCCCCTGTGGGAGAGGTGGTAGCTGGAGGGTGTTGTGGGAGGAACAGGACAGAGAGAAATTCAAAGGGATTTTTGCTCACTGGGTGCACAGGACGGGGAGCTTGGAGGTGGGGCCGTCAGTTAGGATGTCTCTGCTCAGCAGCCTGCGGTGGGGTCGAGCTGGAGTAAGGGGATTTCTCGAGGGTCTGTCCCAGCCTGACGTCTCCCTCTGTCGATACAGATGCTGTTAACTCTTCTCCTGCTTTGGGGTGAGGCAAATTTTATTGAGCAGATAGTCCCTTTACTGAAGGGAGCTGTGAGACAGTGTTTCCCCTCTCACATCCAGCCAGCCAGCCTTCCCCGCAGGGCTGCTCATCCCCAGGGCTGCGGAGGCAGCAAGGGCCAGCCAGCCTATTCATTTCAGTGGAGACACGCTTACAATCAGACCTGCTCACTCTGAAGTGATTAGGAAGAATTATCCCAGATTTGTTTGTTTTATTCACTGTAGACCTCTGTATTTCTCTTTTCTTTCTAGCCATTGATTTGAACTCCAGACATTATGTCGTGGTGAAATCTAAGTTCTTATCCAGGCTCCATCGTTCTTATGTTTAGCCATCTCATAGACATCCTGTCGTTTGTTACTAGGAATTTAGCCGTGAAGTCTTTCAGAGAGATGTCAGCCCTGGGGGGAAGCATGGCCTCAAGTGACAGAGTTAGAGCCGCAAAGAGATTTTGCACTGACAAGGGGACAAAGTCTAAATTTTACATCCTTCAAAACACAGCTCATACCGAACCCTATTTAACAGGCGCCTCCATCCCATCGCAGCTGTTTGTCTCCAGGAGAAACCGGGTTAGTATTTTGCTTTAGACAGAGAAGGTTAGAAAATCACCTTCAAGAAATCATTGAAGGCTTTAAATCCGAAGCAGAGAAAGTAGCTCCTGCTTGTGCTAAGCAAGCACCTAAATCCTGGAGGCAGCATTTGCCAAGAACCTCAGCCAGGACAGGTCTGTGAGTCTGATTCAGAGATCCATGCTTTCATACCAGGCAACACGGGGAAGATATGGTATTTGTGTCCCTGGGGCTCTAGCATTAGGGATTCATTTGGCCTGGAAGAAAGAGATTTGAACCAGGGTCCCACAACAGACTTAAAGCAAGAAAACTGTCTTTTACTTCAGGTTCTGATTTGTTTGATGTGTAGGTACCTCTGGGGGATTCCCAGCTGTCACCGTAAACTCGGATAAATCAAAGAGTGTGGATAAAGGAGGGAGGAAAGGAAATTTTTTGTTGTTTTGCACTGTTAGGGAAACAAAGACCTCTGAAGCTTTCTTTAGTGTTTTTAAATCAGAGATCTGTTCTTGGTTTGGGGTTTGTTTTTTTGAGTAAACAAGCAGATGTGATCATTTGCTCTATAACTTCAGGTTCAAACATGCACTGATGACAATGTGTTTTTCACTGCAAAATGATACATTACTAACAAATCAGATTTAGGTATCTTGTTCTGGGATATGCTCTGTGCTCTTGCCATGGGAGTTCTCATGCAAATAAGAGGTTTTCAACCTGGACCACAGCTACTCCTGGGGAGATTTCCAGGACAGGCCTATTAGGGAGCCTGGATTTGCTGCTGGTCGATCAAAGTCCTTCCCAGACCTCAGGAAATGCTCAGCTTGGAGCTGTCGCTGAAATGGGTATGTTCCCGCGAAAGGGGACCAGTTTTGACAAATAGTCGCTTTCCAGCAATCATCTATATTATTTGTAAAAAATTAATTAAGAAAGTATCTAATAAATGATGTCTCAATCTCCTGAGCCACCTCAGAGCAGTGGTGCTTTGATTTCCCCCAGCTTGGAGGAGCCCTCCTTTGCCTCCTGTGTAGTGGCCAAGCCTTTCCCTGCTCATTCCCATTTATCTTTGCCGCAGACAGGGAGGAATCATCAGTCAGTGCTCAGAGCTCAGTGACTGATACCAACAGGCCATTGATTGTGTTTAACAGACAGGAATTTTGTCGCTGGCTTCCCTCCCCTTAGGTTTTCAAGTAATTTCTGCATTTTGCTCAGTCTCTTGCCCTTGTCTCCTTACCATTAATGCCACATTCACTCTGTCTGATCATCTTACTCTCCATAAAGCAGGCACATCTCTGGCTGACTGGAAAATAAATCACTAGCTCAAGTAGGGGGAAAAAAAGGGGGGGGAGGGCAGACCACGAGACTGTGTCCTGGCCTCTGTGGAGTCAGGAGACTCTTCTTTATCTGTCCTTTCCACAAAAACCATACCATATCGGTCTATGTTTTGGATTTTGTACCTCTGTCTTGTGTTTTCTCTCTCTTTCTCTCCATATCTTTGTCTTTATCCATAACAGCCAAGGCATAGGCATATAGGCATCATATTTTCCCACTTCTCTGATATGATCTGCCAGAACAGAAATGTTCTAGCTGAGAAACTTCCTGAGAAGCTCAGCACTAATATCAGAGGCAACTGCTTGATATGGCAGCTGAAATAAAATTGCTTTTTCTGGGAAGAAACATTCTTCTGCAAAAGAGAGAGTGCTTGAGTGGATGCATCCGGAAATAAGATTAGATTGTTGTCAGGGAACTTGACATATTTTGTTGATCACAATGAAAGCTAAGGCAACCAAGAAAGAGTCAACAGAGGAGCAGCTTGCACCTGAAGAGCTCAGCATGCCTTATGGTAACTGCTACCAGCACAGGGCTGTTCCTCCTGTCTTCTTGGGGTGGAGGGGTGCCCACCTCAGAAGAAGAGGTTTGAGGGGGAGAAGAGCAGATGGGCTTCATGAAAAGCTTATGCTGTGTTGCAGAACACTCAGTCCCAGTGGGAGTTTCAAGTCTAAGTCCTAGAAGGAGTTGAAGTAGTGATATGGGGTGTTTGCTCTGAATGTTCAGTTCAAACCCAGAGCAGCAGAAGTCACACGGGAGATAAAGGGCTCAGTTCAGCGGACTCGAATGAGGAGGGTATTTTAGCTAGACTTGAGAGAGCTGGCTTGAAAAGAATCCTCCTTTAGCCAAAGAAAATCTGAGAAACCTCACAGTACTTTTCGTACAGAATCCAATAAGAGATGCAAAAGCTGCTTCTTGCAAGGTTTGCTGATTTTGCTGTGACTATTTCACAGAACTGCAAGAGGGTAAAACTCACATCTTAAAACTAATTTTTAAGGTTGAAAGCCTCTTTACAACTTTTTATGAGTATGAGGGTTAAATGGGTGGTGATCTTGTCTTTAGTTTGGCTTTTGCCAGCTTGGAATTGACCAGTGATTTTCTGTCTTCAGGGTAAGGATGGTTTTATTCCCTATGAATTTAACATACAGTGGAGATTTTAGAGAAAGGGGGTTATCAGTATCTTTGCAATACTGTGTTGTTGGGATGATGAGACTTCCTCCTACATCCCAGATCAAGATCAGGTGAGACCCTAAAGTAAGATCAGTCAACATTTATTCTAGCTTGTGTACCTCAAAAAAAAACCCGTCTGTGAAAGTCCTGAAAGTATTTCTGGGGAAATGCAGCTTATGCCTAAAATATCTTCTATAAAAGCACAAGATCAAGTAATTTTTCATTATAAAATTCCAGATTTTGCTAGCTTTCCTGGTGCAAAGAGAGGTTTATCAGGTGACCCCCATGTCATCAGCAGAGCTCTGCCTGGCTGGGTGGACAGCTTGAAAAGTAGTTCTGAGAGGTATGAATGTCCCCATTCATCCAAAGGATGTTAGTGCTGAAATGTGGTCACCTGGAGAGCGGGGGCACTTCCACTCTCACACTGCAGCCGGAGGGTGAGGGCAGGGCTACAGGACAAGATACTTTTCTCCAGGATCTGGGATTACTCCCATGCCCTCAGACCATCGTGCAGTTTTCTAGCTGACTTAGGTTTAAATACTCTGAATAAAAATCTCAAAAGTTAATTTATTTATGGAGAGTATGTGACCAGTGCAATCTGGAAACAAGGAAATAACCAGCTCTGAGATGGCTCCATATGAAATGTAAAAAAGCTATTAAATATCCTCTTTAAACACAGCGGAATAGGCCAGTGAGAACGATGTGTCTCCTGACAGCTCAGGTAGGAAACAATTCCTGAGGCCAGTGAGCTGTGAAAGACTCATGTTTCCTCCCATTTAATTGCCCTGTAAAAATATGAAGCGAATAGTGCACTTTCCAAAGGTCACCCAAAAAATAGTAAAATCAACAAAATCCTTCCAGCTGGGATTCCTCCCCCTCCTCCTCTGAAAAGATGTAGACGGATGTGTCGAGGGCAGTCCTGCACCTTCTTCCAGGTCGGAGTAGCTGCCCCGTGGCTCTTTGCCCTGCCTGCTCTGCTGATTTGTATGGCTTGAGACTCTAGGTATGGCCCAGAGAAAGGCTCTGGAGCTGCCCATGGGGTGTTTGGATCTGCAGATAAGAGCGACATACCCACAGAAATCACCAGAAGGCCGAGAAACGGCAATGGGCATTACTGTGAAATGCAGCATCAAGTCATCTACTGGGCAGCCTTGGAGAAGGACCAGCAGGGACTGGCTGCCAGGGTCTTGTGAAGAGTTTGTCTCATTATCAGAGGTGGTTTGTGCACAGGCGCGCAGGGATGTGTGTGCTCACCTGTGCATGGTGATGGGGAAGAGGGGAGGCAGTGCCTGAAGGGCTTTCCCTAGCCAGAGGTGGCCAGTCAAGCCGTGTTCTGAGCATCCACCAAAAGCCACCCCACAACTGAACTGGGAAGGAGTGCCTGAGGGATAGTGGCCGGAGGAGCTGCTCCCCTGGGGGGCGGTGGCTGTACTTCTCCCAGAAGGGGCATATTTGGAGAACAGGACTGACCAAGCCCTCTCCAGGGGTCTGACCGTGTGTCTTGTATCCAGCTGGACAGATGTTCTGCCACCTAAGCCATGCCTCCCTCTGCACAATTTCTCCTGCTACTACCCGATTTCTCTTAATCTGCTGCTTATCTTGGATTTCCTACAAGATGAACTCTCAGGTACCTCTGTTGTGCTGTTACTTCCCACCCTGATTGATTTATGGGCATAGACATGGTTTTTTTTCCTTAATGGAAAGCTGATCACCCCCACTACCCACTGCAAGTGATAGACTTTATCCCTGATCAATGGTGCACAAGTAAAGGAGAAATATAAGGGGAGATGGACGTGCAGATTTGGCCTGGGCGGTGTAAGGGGACAATGAGAAGCCAAGGAGTAGAGCTCAGGTACCTAAAGTCTTAGTCAAATCTTTGCTGTATTCCTTTTCCTGCTCCTTGTCATTTGTTATTTCATTGCATCATTGTTCCATGAAGTCAGAAACACCTGAAGCCTCCTCTGCTGTTCATATGTGCTTAATCTTCAACAGGAATGCAGGGAAAATCCATGAACTGTTACTCCTGAGGCATGAAAAGGAAAGAAAATTACCTTTGAATTACCTAGAGTTGTACCAGAATGAGTATTACAGAGTCCATGTGAAAAATCCAAGCAAGATGTCAGGTGGATTCAGGAGGTATTTGCAGAGTCACTGGACTTAATGTTTCCTAGGATGGGTTGCTAAATAAAATTATTTGTATCTTAATGGATGTTGCCAGTGGAAGCATTGAGAATCATTTTCTCTCTTACAAAACTAATTTCATTAATCTTTTTCTTAGTCAATTAGCACAAAACTCTGCTATTAATATTAACCAATACAAGCCTGGAAGGTCCTCTACTTAGTAGAGAGATGATCAGAAGAAAATGGTACTGATAATCATCTTTTAAAGGGCACCAGATGCTCACAAACTCAGCAACTGAGAGCATACACTTGTGTTTTGGTTTTTAAATTATGACATGCGATTTCAGAACAATTTGTAGTATAATTAGAACTGGTTAATTAAAGTGTGACTTGCTTTCAACATCAAACTGCATTTGTGCTTTGGATTTGGAACCTGGGTGCTGTCTGGGTGGGCTTGAGCCCAGTAGCTAGTTTGCAGGGGTAGTCAGCATCCTCAGGTGCCAGGATGAAATCAAGTGCTCCAGAAAGCCCCTATTCAGCCTGCTGTGCCATGAAAAGAGCCAGCCACATTTTTTGATAGCTTCTAATTACTCTATTTAATTTCTGGGGAAAACGTGATCAGGTACTATGAGTCTTTCCCCTCTTCATGCAGCAGGTACATGCACACATAAACGCTTTCCTTGCCTTACTGGAAATGGAAACGCTCTTTTTTGTTCTAGCAATAACCCTGATGGGCAAAGGTTCAGACCTTTGCTGGTAATTCAGGAAGGATCTGCTGTAGTGTTCCTTTTTATGTGATTTTAATGTGAGCGAGGTTTTCTTTTCTGTGCTTGTTTACTCAATGCAGTACCACGTGTCTGTTCTGCAGCTCCATACGAACATTGTCAGTCTGGTCTGGGTAAAGACCCAGTTTAAGCCCTCATGGCTCATTTGGGCTGCATGGTAAAGGCAGACCAGAGTCATAGAGCCAGTCTGGCTAGATCTTAGATTCACAGCCTGCTTCCCCTCAAAATATGGTTAAATGGGATAACCAGGGTCAAGGATAAAGCAAACTCTGAGACTCTAGCAACTTAATGTAATGTCTCTAATTGAAAATCTTGTCAGATGTCTCTCTCATTAGGCATGCAAGCATTGACATTAGTAACAATGCAATTATATTAATCCACATCTTAATGTAAGCAGCAAAATGTTGGAACTTTATGGTATTTATAAAAGAATTTATTTCACTCTGGGAAGCTTTTCTATGCTCTTACTGAAAATTGACGTGCCTAGTCCAAAACTAGCTCTGGCTTGACTGTGAGCTTTAGTGCTACACTTTCAGCATTGACAACAGACTATAACAATATTCCAGCCTCAATGTTTCCTTAAATATGGGTCTTCACCTCTCACCACCTCCCCTTCCCTCAGCAAATAAAATCTGTAACTTTTGTAACCAGTTCCTCACAAGAGAGAATGAATGTTGAGGATATTTTTCCATTCATAGTTTCCTTAGCAGTTAGGAGTGATGAATAAAGTCAGCAAAGTCACATCTTGTCTCCATACATCTCCCTTGACTCTGTAAACTGCTTGAATCAAATCGTCTGTTAGCGAATTGTTGGGACATTTACCAGAGTAGCAGATGTAGCTGGGACGTAGCTGGAAGAGTCATCAGCAGGTGCATCTCATCTTCTCATTCCTAAATGTTCAACTTCATAATGTGCTGGGATGCTGCAGCTCCAGCACAGGTGTGTGCTCCCTGCATGCCCGGGAATACACTGCAGAGTGGTGGCGTACTTCTGAATGCAGGTTCCAGCACCACTAACCCTTGCTAGCCCACCTGGACTGCATCTGACTTATAGGACCCATATGGACACAGGCCTGAAAGAGAAATGGAGTCAGTGCCACTGTGTTTTGGGTAGTCTCTGGTTTGTAACTCTGCACTTTTGCTCAGCGTACAATCTATAGGGAAAATCAAGTGCTTGAGAAACCCCACAGGCAGAAAGAGTGCCAACTTCTGTGGCTGGGGGGGAGATCTCAGGATGTTTGGATGTTGTTCTGATTTTGTGGTTGTGTGCATACCCAGCGCCATCAGTGTGATATCTGGAGGACCTTGCTGATGGAGGTTAAACTGCTGTGACAATTTAGGAAGAATTTAGAGAATTTAATTTGGGATTTAGCATCTTGCGTGGCAAGGATTCACTTCAACTGACGTGAGATAGCAGCAGCATGAATGTCTATGGTTGAGCTAGCCAGGTCCTGGGGTGCCTTTACAGACAGTGGAAAGAAATGGGCACGTAGAGGAAGAGAATCACATCTCCACTTTCAGACATAGACTTTTGGTCAGGATGGTGAGTGGCCTCAGTTCCACTGTCTGTATTTCCTCTGGGATGTACCTACGCAGAGAGGTACTGCGACAGTTAGATCAGATACAGCTATTTAAATTCCTGTGAATTCTGCCCAACTCCAGGAAAGAGTTCACTGCATGGATGTTCATCAAATGAGGTTTTAGGCATTTATTTGAGGGACACCTTCAGAGATCAGGTCAGCCTGCCAATCACCTGATCTGAGTCATCCTCTGGAAATAGCCGTCTATATCCGTTGACTACAAAGGGAGCGTGTGCTCCAAACTTACTCTCAAATAGATTACATGGAATAAATCCAGACACCTGTATTTTTGGCTCCCTATCTGGCCATGACTGTTTTCATTCTCCATCATTTTGTCCACCTTGTTGCTTGAATACATGATCTACGCATATCGAGAATACCTATCAAGTGCTCTAATGTTGACAGTGACATTCCTTAGACTATAAAGGGAGAGGGAAATTTATCTTATTGAACTTCAGCCGTTAGTCACCTAATCTAACCTCCTCATTCAAGCTTCACTCTCTGACAGTGGTGTGATGCCAGTGCCTCCCTGGTTCTGAGATAGGTGTCCGATCTAGGCGGGATCAGTCGCCCTCTGGAAGCGTCCCTCTGCCTGCACTGACAATAGAGCCAGGTTTGCTGGAGGAGATTAGATGTTTAACTGGCAAGCAAGCAATCTGAGTACAGTAAAGCCACCCTCTGCCTCTTAGATTGCAGGTCATCTGTTCGTTGTACATTGGTATCTTGCCTGGCACAGCAGGATTCGAGTACATGAGTAGAACTCCTGTATCTTAACATAGTGCAAGTGATAGCAATAATGTAATAATTATACTAAACTCCAGAAACTGTATATAGCACAGGAGGTGTGCAGATCCTGGCTGTACCCCTAGTATTCATTAGTCATGCAATTACACCTTTTTCTCCTTCCTTCGTCTTTGAGATTGTACAAGGTTAATTTTAAAATACCCAAGAAAATGATCGAAAACGAGTATACAAGTTAGTCCTGAAACAACATGTCCAGCTGTTTCCTTCAGCCCATGCTGTAAATGAGCCTGATCGTTCTCAGAGAAAATGCCACCAATACAACCTTAAATTATCAAGTTGCAAATGTCTGTGCTGTAACAACGGAATTTAACATGGGGAGGTGTTGAACAGCAGGTTACTGCAAGTTCAGCTCAAAAAGAAACCCTTCACTGCTATTAACAATTTTACTGTTCTGTGAAAAAAGAAGGAGATCAAATAGTCATTACCTGAATTGGCCAGCAAATGCAAGACTAGAGACCAGGCAGTTTTTAGTAGGTCAGCCATCTATTTAAAGTAATTTGAATTATCTAAGGATAATTGAAATCCAGTGTTCATCCATTACTTTCACTTTTGGGTCTTAAATGGTTATATCCATAGCTCTGCCTCACATTTATTTGGTGACCTATGAGACCTTCAGCTTTCCCATCTGTAATAGGTCACAGTATTATTTTCCATCAGATTATAACATATGTAGTCACAGGTTCTTCAAATGCAATTGGCTTGGCTGTGTGACAGCTGGAAGGAAAGCTGTTGCCTCAGTCTTATCTGGGGCTATTTATATTCAGCTCTGCAGCTTAACACTCTTTCTTTTATTGGTGTTGCTCTGCTTACCAAGGAAAAAAAAAAGCAGTCCTCTTTTGCATGGGAGTACTGGTTTCTTGTTTTCCAACATGAGACACAACATCATTGGCTTTGTGAAAAAATGTGCAGTGTATGTGTTAGTCACTTGGAAACAAGGTAAGAAAGATTTTACACTGTCCACAAGTTTCACCAGGAGACTCATTTTTTCAAGTGAGAGATCTGAAGGCAGTTAGCATTTGATTTAGCCCACAACAGACGACTTACGCAATAAAGTGCATTCAACTTTTATTGCCACCTCTTAAAAGTGAGCAATTAAAGGAAAGAAAGAAAATCGGGTCATATTACAATCAACCACAGCTGTACAGTTGACACATTTCCCTGCAAAGCTGTGATATTGATGATGGAGCATTTTACTTTGGTCCCATGAACAACATTCACAACCACCTGCATCACTGGCGTAGAGCAGAAGTTTCTTTTTGCATTTCTCAGTTAATCTATTTTTTTTTGTGGTGGGTTGCCCAGTCAAGATATAGCTTCAGGACTGGTGTATCTTTAGAGAGTTTTAAGTGTGTGCTAAGGTGGAAAATCTCTGATGCCACTCCAGCTAGATTTTTGGGACTGCAGCAAGGAGCTTCAGGCAAGAGTACAGAGGTGCCTAAACCTGAGCTGCTGTGTGCGGATGGCTCAGCTCATCTTGGTCACGACAGCAGCAGAGCTGTGTTAGCTCAGTGCCAAAAACTGGACTAAGGAGTGCTGGGGACATCACTGGGTTTGCAGGCCTGGAGTATGGTAGTCTGCACACCACTTCCTTGAACAGCATCCTTTCCATAGCTTTGCGGGAGAATGTTGGGAACTGGATGATTTTAGTGAGAGCTGCACACGGAGGTGGGCAGAGACAGCCCGTGGCTTCAGCTGGTTGGGGCTGACCTGAGGGTCAGCTCTGTGTGTCGGTGGAGGAGAAGCTTACAGGTTCATAGCAGAGCTAACTAGATCCTCAGCTCCATCAAACAAGCGTTGCTGCTGATAGAAGGGACCTTTTTTTTTTACCGGGTGCAGTGGGTCCCAGCATAGGGACAGACAGTGAAAACATCCCTTGCTCCCTCCCCCCGTGGGGCTCTAAATGGCGTTGGTGGGCTGGGATGTGTGGCAGCATTGGCGTGAAGACCCACTGAGTGAGTGTATGCCTTAACTTCCATTTGTCTCACACAGCTTATGGAGAGGGAGGGGAAACAGTTTTAAAAATGAATAGGGAGATTTATTTCTTTTTTCTTCACTTTATCACAAGATCTTGTGCTATCAAAGGAATCTGTCATTTGGGCCATCTCTCTCCTTGCCAGTCCCGCAGCAGCACGACTGGAGAGAGGAAGAAGCAAGTGCATGTGTATCAGCTGAACTACTGCTATCTGAGGGTGTGTCATAGGGGTTGTAGCTCTCTTTTGGGTTTGTTTGGTTTGGTTTTGTTTTCTCCTGGAAGGGAAAATAGATAAAATATTTTATTTGAATTTATGCTGTTGGAGATATTATTATTTGGGCAAGATCCATCACTGACTCCTGTAATTCCACAGAGGTCTGGCACAACAGCAACTTACTAAACAAGCAAGACAATACAGTATGATTTTATTAGCTACTGAACTTTAGAAGCCCATGATATTCAGAAAGCTGAAGAATAGTCAATTTCTCACAAGTTTCTCCTGAGATGATCAGTAAAATCTGAGCATTTTGTCTACAGGACCAGGGGTATTTTGTCAGCAGCCTTAGAAGATATGAGCTATTATTACTTTTTCTTCCTTTAGGGATAAAAGACACAGAGATTACATATATCTATAGTCTGTGTTAGGCCTAAGCTTGAGCTCATCCTCAGCTCAAAATATAGCTGGCAACCACAGGATATGGATGGAAGGACGCCTGTGCTCAGACAGGAGCTATCACCAGATGTCTCTGTCTGTGGAGCAGACACTTGTATCTGAGCTAGGTGTCCAGATTGCCCTTAGAGTCAAAGAATAGGAATGGAATAAAACTGAGGTGAGAAACCATAGGTGAGAAAGTGCTATCTTACAGAAAATTTGCTATCTCTTAGACCTTCCTTTCCTCTCTTCATAAGGTCTTTCCCCCTTAGTAAATTCTTCATGTGCTTAAAGCTTAAAACATTTTAGAGGATGACATTATTTCCATGTTATTGAAGAAATAAATTGGGCCATGAAGAAGTAGTAACTATCCTGAGGTGATAGTACTGGTCAGTGTCAGCTTGGAGACTGAAACTTCTGACTTTCTCCTTGGGACTTAGATCTTACAGAGCACTTGGGCAACTTCTTGTCCTGCAAGGATTCATCAGATTGCACCAATGCTTTGGAGCTCTGGCTCCTTTCGCAACTGACCCCACAGGCTCAGTCCTGCCTCTTGACTGCCATGCTTGGCACTGTCAGGGCAAAGGGAGACCATCCAGCCTTGATCAGGAAAATACTTGGCATTTGGCCAAACCAGACCATTGCAGGATCAGGAGTGAACCCCGACAGGACACACAAGGGTTAACTGTGCTGCTTGCTGGAGTTAGCAAAGCCTTCTCACCCGTGCTTTCCTGACGGACTTTAATGTAATCCATGTCAAGAGGTTTGGCCAAGATTGTCTGAGCTTCATCATTTCTGAACACTTACCAGGTCCTTCAGGAGCACTTTGTGCAGGAGTAAAATTCGGGGGCCATCAAGTTTCCCATTAGATCTCAAGAAGACAGGCTATCATTGGGGCAAATGAGTCGTAGCACATGATTTCTGGGGTTTTTTGGTTGTTTTTTGTTTGGTGTTTTTTGTTTGTTTTTTTTTTTTTTTTTTAATGTAAGATTTATTAAGGACTCCGAAACTCCAGACAAAAGGAGTTTCTCTTCCTACTATTGCAGAAGAAATCAAAAGGTTAATCCTTGCAGGGTTTCAGACTATTGTGTTGATTGCTCCAGCTTTTGTGAATCTTTTTGTTTATAGAAAACTTGAGAAATCATACGGAAGTGGTAAGTGTTGCAAAATGTCCATGTCTCCCTCTACTCTCTCATATAGTTTATCCATCTTTGTCTTTCCCTGTACTTCTACATTTTCTATTTTTGTACAAAATAGAAGTGAAAAACAGAGTAAAAAAGGTTTGAAGTTAAATGTTGTAACTGCCAAATGATTCTTCGCATGGGATTTAAACACCTCTCTCTGCCCTGTGGCTTGCAGGCCATGTGACACTATTGATACACCAATATCACAGGATCACCACGGTGACCTGCAAGATGGAGATGCAAACCACAGGAACAAGAAGTCTCATGAGCTGGGCAGGCAAAGCTGAAGTCAAACTTTTCACTTCACTGTGACAAAACAAAATGAAGCACATCAAAATAGACTTTCATTCCAGAATAAAGGGAAAAGCTAGTTCAATTTGGGGGATTTTTTGCTGTTATC
Organism: Strix aluco; assembly: GCF_031877795.1. Classification (NCBI taxonomy): domain Eukaryota; kingdom Metazoa; phylum Chordata; class Aves; order Strigiformes; family Strigidae; genus Strix; species Strix aluco. Next base: position 45,066,354 of record NC_133936.1, read on the forward strand.
TGGGGTGATAAAAAGAAAAGGATATTGTGGAGTTTTGTGTCACTATAGTAATGACAACCATGTTTCACTACCAACTTCTCTACAGAGATATTTCTTCAGCATGGGCTTTGCTGTACTATTTCTGTACTTTATCATGGAGTTCGTTATGCCCAGGTCTCATCCAGTGAGTCTGACCAGCCCTTGAAAGGCAGATCACCTCCAGAACTTCAGTAATCTGTTGAATTTAGAAGGCAATTATTTTGATATGTAAATGAAATGATGGGAGGAAAAAGGTACCAGTTTTGAAATACAGTCAAGGTCAAAGATAAAAAAGGTTTCTCATCTACTCTCCAATAATTGTTTTTTAAATGATGCCCTTGGCATGGGATACATGGCTGTTTCCTTAGCTAACTGCAGGAAAAGCCTCTTGTACCATTACCCCCAAGGCTGGGAGGAAGGTCATGTAATTCACTTCTGCAATGGCAAAAAAATGGTGGTAAAATCTCTATTGAGTGCACTTAATGGCTCGACAGATTATTAACGAGATATGGAGCTTTTCAAATCTAATTCCCTAGGTTTAAATCCAAGCCCTGTCAGCAGCTGGAGAAAGACCTGAGGAAAATTAGTTCTCGGCCCAGCTCCTGGAAGATGAAAAGCTGCACTACAGTTGGCACTACTTAGCGCTTGTGTTGGCCCTCTGCTCCGAAATACCAGACCCAGAATGGGACAGGGAGAAGTGAACTAAAGCTGTGGGGACCAGCCGCACCCTCACCCACACACCCACCCTGCTCCTCAGAGAACATCCCATCTTGGGTGTCCCATCCGGAGCTCCCCGGCTAAGTCGGTCCCTAATCGGGGCAGCTGCTGCCCCGGCAGAGAGCACAAGGGGATCCCAAACATTATGGTTTCAGTTGACTGAGAAAGGGTGGAAAAAGAAACCCAGGCACAGCAGGGAGAGAGCCAGAGAGGGAGAGGCAGGACCCACTGTCTGACCCTCTTCTGTCCTCCCTGCCTGCCTTCTCCTCCTGTCCTGCCTTGTGCTGGCCTCTGCTTCCGCTCTCCACCTCTCACCAGCTGTAAACCTGTCTGGAAATTATCGCAAGGTGCATTTTCCCCTTGTATTCATGATACTAATTTTACCACTTGGGGTAGCCTGGATCCTGCTCTGAGATGTATTTCCCAGCAGTGACTCCATCTTAGTGTAAAACCCAATTAGGATAGTAAATAAAGTTCAATATCATACATGGAGTTTCATTTGTCAGTGGCACTTAATCACTCAGTTTGGGCTCAGGCCAGCCTCCAGATCCAATCTGGAAAGCTGGAAGAGAGCAGGATGATGTCTACAGCACTCCGGTCCCTCGAGTGGTCCAGCCCCATTTCAGCCCTGCCTAGGTCCCCTACCCTGGGTGGTCCCATGGTGCCCCGCTGCGTCACTTTTTCTCAGTGATCTATCACACCAGCTCTGCCTTTATTGATAAAAGAAACAAATACAGAACTTGGTGCACATCCTGAGCCAGAGCTTTCTGCTCCCTGAAATCCTCTGGCAAGGGGAGAGGTATCAAACTGATCTCAGTCACGCTAGGACAGGCTGGAGTGTGTTAGGCATCCGTCTAATTGGCTGCTCTTATCCTGTGCTAATACTACTCTTCTTTGGAGTCTTTTACCTTTAAATAGTAAGCATTATCTGTAAAACAAGCAAATAAGTCAAAATCCTCTCTAAAAGCTACTACACCATGTTTAAGAGTGGGCAGTCCACTGCATTAATGAAAGTGAATGTCCAATCTCTTCTTTCTCCATGAATCTTCTTTAATTCACTGAGGGCTTGTAGGATTTCCAGTAAGTGGTCATTCAATAATTTCTTCATTTCCAAAGAGGCAGAAGTCTGACCAGCAATGCAAGCTATGGCACTGGCTCACTGAACAGAGCTTAGATTTCAGATTATGGGAGAAGAGGGAGCAATTGTTAGGTCAAGGGAAATACCTTTCTGGCAAAGGCATATAAATGTCATTCAGCTTGCAAACATTAAACCAAGGTTCTAGGAAGTCCTGGGATTTGTTTCAAAATCACGATGCTCTACAACATTTGCAGGTTCTTTTTACTTGACCTTTATTTTCTGAAGCTTTATGCAGCAGGCACTTCATCCTACTTTACTGAAGCGTTCCAGAAATTAAGTATCTAGCCTATGCCCTTTATAGACTGTAGAAAGAAACAAGCACAGCCTGATCCACCTACCTTAGAAATGTGTGCTGTCTTAGAGGGGAATGAAAGATGATAGGATAGGAGTCCTGCTGACCGTGTTAGACTAGCTGCTTAAATTTAAAATTAATCCTACACTGACATTTTTTTATTAGTATTAGTTTAGTCCAACTAGGTTTGATGCTGGAGAGAAATTTCTCTCAGAGCTGTTTTCAAGCCAAGCAGCAATATTAGACAACATGTTTCTTTAGAATAAATTGTCTATTTATGCATAGGACTGCAGCAATATGAGAGAATATGATTCAACAGCAAAAGATCTGCACAGGTATTTCTCACTTCCAGTTTAATTCTGTTCAAGCTTATCCCAGATGTCTACACTTCTTAGGAGTGTTATTAAAAGACAGTAACAGAAGCCAAAAAGGCTCTTGGAGTGGTTAGGAGATTAGAATAAGGGTCTTGCAGGGGTGTTTCACTTTTGCCTCAATCCAGAGCTCCTGGACCCATCTGTAAATAAAAGTGTATCTCTTCTGTCAATGCAGTCTGTTCCTTTGGGGTTTTCTCACAGGTCTGTAGAATATTTAAAAAAAAATAAAAATACACACAGCTGTAACATTGGTATTTTGGGAGATCCATGGGAGGTCTGAGGGGCTCAGTCCTGGCTGTGAACGAAGGGCAGCTGAAGCATGGGGTCAGCTCCTAGGACAGAGACCCGGGATGGGTCTGTAAACTCTGATGATGTGCCAAGGAGGTTGAGCTGTGAGATGAATTTTTGATTTAGCAGGTTTAAAAGATAATGGAATTCAAGAGTTAGACCAAGATAGCATACAGCTATCCAGCCACAAAGAATGGAGCAAGGCTCAGTTAGTACCATAATAGAATCTTAAAGAAAAAAGAAAAAGAAAAAAAAAAAAATAGAAGGAAAGATTTTCTTTTATTTGCATCAGGATGGAAGGGAAATAGATTTTCTTGCTGCTGTCACAAACAGCCAGGTTGTCTGTGGTCTCTCCAAGCCTTGGTTCCCTCTTTCTCCACCACTTTGTCATGTCTGTTTAGACTGGAAGATCTTCAGGGCAGAGACAGTCTCTAGAGGGGTTTGGAAGAGGGCAATGGTGCCCTGATCCTGCTGGGGACATGCAGATGGTACAGCAAGTGAACCCGTCAGGTATTTATACCGCAAAGAGAGACAGTATCTCCAGCCAAGAGTTGTCCATCTCCACTTTTAGCAGCTCAGCTGGAAAACAGAGGGTTTCCTGCTAGTGCCACACACCACGGGGAGGAGTTTCTCACCATGAGGACCTTGTAAGAGCACGTGGCAGCTGCCACTCTGCTTCTAAACGCAGATCTGTGGGCACAGCGTGAAGTGGGCAAAAAAGCACGGTCTGTGGTCAGCTTCTGTTCCTCTGCTCCCTCTGACTCTCTGCTGTTGGAGATTCACGTGTTTCTGGGGTTTGTGCTGGCTCCCCAGCCATTTGCACCTGGGAACAGCTCTTTGCTTCCCGTCGAGCTGTGTCCCAGCCGCCAGCTAGGAAATAAACCCTACGGCACTGTGTTCATTTCCTTTGGAGTGATTAATACTAAAAACAACAAGTAATACCCATGGGAAGTTTACAGGGAACATTTCCTGTAATTAAAAATAACTCCTGGGGGACCACCTGTGGGTTATGTTACAAAAGAAGTACTGTTCCCATCTCTGCATGTGTAAATCAAGATGGTAAAGGGAAAATATTAATGGATTCAGTGGCCAGGGAGGTGGTTTTGTTGCTGTTTCATTCTACAGTAGCAATTATCTGCACCTGCTTTCACCAGTTGCTCAATCAGGTACATCTGGGTGAAGGGACTGCGTAGGGAAATTCCTAGGGAACTGGAAAAAATGAAGGTATCTGGGCACACAAGGAGATGAAGCTGGTTCTTGAGCATCAAGTGGTCTTCTTGGCACGTACAATGTGCTTCTGCATGCTGCAGAATATCAGGTCCGATCCTTACCATCTGGACCAATAATCAAGACTTCATTAGAAACCCAGATTTGTTGTAAATTAGAACATATAATTAGGAAATGTGTCTGCTAATTGAGTCCCTTTGATGTAAGCTTCAAGATGTGATGCTGATCCCACACAGAAAGGGGTTTTAATGCCTTTTATTTATATACCTTTTCCCCCATTTATTGTTATTTGCAGCTTGAACTCTTTGCTGATCAGAAATATTCAGAAATTCATCTTGCAAAGAGCAGTGTCGCTTCGGCTATTTATAAACACGATGCTGGCACAAAATGCCATTCAGCAAATTCCTTTTTTTAGGTTGCTTCTTCCCCCCCACCTCGTTTTTTTCCCTTTCCTTTATATTTCCAACTACAAAACAAGAAGTTTCTATTTTAGTTCATGCAGAAATGTTCAAAGCAAGCCAAGTGTTGATGATTCAGTAGGTGGCACTCCTCCCTCTCAGTCGGCTCTCCACCGATGACAGCCCTGGCATGATAAGAAGGATTTTGCCTTCCTCAAGGTGCTACCTCTCCCGAGCGGTGGGAAACAGGACTCCCTGAACTCACGCATTCACCCAGCATCCCAGAGCACCCTCTGCAAAAAAAAAAATCAAGGTGTAAAACTCAATGCCATGGCACATTTCTGACTAGAATAACTCAGTTTAGCTCTCTGCAGTCCTTCCTGCAGTTTTAATTAGTGGCAGTGGCCTTTGCTTATGGTCTTGGGAAAGTACCACATGCTCTTGTTGGGTGTTAAGTGGCAGCCACTGTGCTTTGTCTTTGTACGGGGGCAGCTGCGAGGACTATTTCTGTTTCTGCAAAATGTTTTTGGGTTTCTTGAGAAAGGGAATGCTGCAGACATGCACAATCTTATTACCTTTATATAAGCCAAAGGAATGAATTAAATAAATGCATAAAAATATCCTCTCAGAAAAACAGAACTGCTAGCATATAACTTAATTTCCTGCCACTCTCTAAAATCTGCTACAGCACAAAGCCGGATCTTTCTAGTGCTTCTCACCTTGTGAGAAAATATCTTCAGATAGAGAAGAAGAAAGTTTAACCCCTAAGACTCTGGCCTCTTTCTGTATTAGGATCACAGCTTCATTCTCTAAATTTTCAAATGTCTGTAAAATATAAAAGGATGTGGATAAAAACACAGCACAGGAGCCACAGCCCTGAGGGGCGCTGTGCCTGGTGCTGTATAGCAAGAGGCCAGCTCTGCACGCTTGCCAAGCACTGCTTTACCAGACCTGATTTTTCAAGATGGAGCAACAAGCTTCCCGGGACCAACACTGACTTCCTCCCAGCCACCACTGACCCAGAACACGAAAGGACCAGAGCAGGCTGAAAAGCAGCCCCAGAGAGGTGAAGAAGGTGCTGCCAGTGTCGCATGAGATCGTGCTCTGGCCCAGCATCACTTACACGGCTTCAGGGGAATCACTGCAGCGTTACACTGAATTAACAAGGGAGGAATCAGACCCAAAGGATTCTTGCAAAGGGAAGCTGGATCAACAGGATGGGTTTACCACCAAACTCCGCCTGCTCCGCGCAGGCTTTAGCTCACTAGCAAAGGTCTTTTGGGGGCTGCTGCATGGTACCAAGCAGAAGCAATCAGAGCAGACCAGCGCGATTATCCCAATTTGCCAGTTGTCCCCGCTGCAGAAAATAGGGTTCAAGGAGCTCTCTCTCCTCTCTAGGCAAAAGGCATCGCTTTCCTGGATATTGGACCATCCTTGGAGATGCTGAACATCTCCAGCAGTGAGGCAGGTATCTCGGTGGCCCCAGCTTGGAGAGAGCACAGCTGAAATAATGACACAGCTCTGCAGGTGCTACAGGAATGGAAAACACCTCTCTTGTCCTGCTCGTGGGGGAACTCATTCAAAACCCAGCTCAGCTACCGAGATTGCTGGAATGGCTGAGGATTTAGGTCTTAATGAAGCAAATGCTCATGGCCGCAAACCCCACTGTGACAACAGGCTGTATGTTGTAATCAGGAAAAATGCATATTGCAAAAGACACAAAAGCATGGCAGATGGGTTTAGTGTTCCTAATAAAAAAATCTAATTCGCCTAATCTGTATCAAACACTAAAAGCTACATGCTACCAATTATTTTCTTCTAGTTTTAATTTACAACAATCAGTTATAATGGATGAAATTAATTCTTAGTTTAATTTTGTTGGCTGTGTGCTTAGAATCCTATTTTTTTCCCATGTCCCCTTTCTGTGGTACTGGAAATTAGCTGCATCTAGCTTCAGTGATGCTAGTTAAGATGGAACATTGGTCCTAATTGTTTACTAATCATCACAACCTTTGGTGTAATTCACTATTTGCTGCAGCTTCAGTGTGGGCTTTAGTTTAGTTTCATTAGCTTTGCTTACCCGTTCAAATACAAGGTTTTAAAATTAAAATGATAAACATTGCCATCTGTATCTTCCATCAATAGGTCTCTGTTTCCATCACTTACTCCGGTCTCTCTTTTCCTTTAGAGAAGCCTGTGGGGTTATCCTATTTTCCACTAGTTTAACTGCATCTTCAGGCTCTTAGAAGTGGTCAGAAATCCTACACGTAGAGGTGCAGGCTTAAACTTCATCGTGCTGCAGATGGGGACGGGCATGGTGAGGCCCGTGCTGTGGTGTGGGTGCGCAGCGAAGCAGCTGGGGAAGCAGCAGAGTCTGCACAGTCACGGGGCATTCTGCACATCGGTAAGAGAGGTCCAAAGCTGCTTCAGAAGACCGTGTATCATGAATGGCAAAATTATCCTCCGGGTTATAAGCTCTTGTGCTATGCAAATCACTGACAGCCTCCCCTTCTTAACTACACTCTGCAATTTCCTGCGGCAGCGGTGGATGTGAGCAGCTGTTGCATCGCAGAAACTCAGCATAAGCCTCCCAGCACCAAGAGGAGGGCCCCTTCCCTGCTGAAGGGGGCTGTGAGGGAGTTTTCCGTCATGCTATGCATTATGCAGCGTAAGTATCCCAAAAGACCAAAGGTTGCCTTCCCCTTTTGCTTGCAGGAGCATGGTTCATATTCAAGCCTTAACAACCTTTAAATAAAATGCACCTACAGCGCTGGCTCAGAGGAACTCTGACAGATCGTGTTGGCTTGGCACTAGTTGACGTGAAAGTGTTTTCCAGATTTATCCTGATTTCCCTAGAATTTTGTCATTGCAGAGAGCTGGAGCAAAGTTCAGACAAAGTCAAAATGCTGGTATTTTTAGATACAACATCTCACTTTCTCCTTTCTACATCGCTTTTCATTCTGAATGATTATTTTTGCCTGGCAAGTGATAACGTATTACATCATCAGAGAGTCAGCTTTAAAGCCTGACACTGCAACCAGAATGTCAGCATTTTGGGTTTTGTTTTCTCTCTGACACTGAATGAAACCAGTGTGAAAACTGAGACCTCTGGGCAAACAAAACACCATTCCTCTGCTCAGCTTTAACAACAAAAAACTTAGGAAGAGCTTATAGCACACTCGCCTGTTATCATTGCCCTATCTGATCTACACGATGTGCTCAGGGCAGTGGGGACCAGGAATACTTGTACTCTTGAATGTGCACAGGGTTCAACCGATCAAATACATGCTGCTTTTATTTGCTTTAAGTGACTGAGCTTATTTTGCTTTGGTGAAGACACAAAGATTCATATCGAGCTCAAACCACTCCTGCAGACTGGCTGTTACTGACTGTGCTCCCCCCACACCCAGCACCGAAGCTGAGCAACAGCATTGGCCAAGCTTTGGCTTCTGAGAGATCAGTCTTGCCTGCCAAGGGATGTCACAGACAGTGGAAGTAGCTGGGCCCTTTGATTTCTCATTTCCTAGAATAAAACGCCAGACACCAGGCAGTTTTAAGTGTAGCATCACAACCTCATGATTGTTTCTGGATTATGCTCTTGATACCCAAGAGATGTGCAGGTCTGGAGCCAGAGTTTCAAACCTCCCTTCTTCTCTCTCTCCTCCTCACTTTTTTCCTTCCTTTCCTAACCAAGATTTTAGGTTGTTATATGGAAAAACTTTTGAAATCACGCTGTCACTGTGCAGAGCCTTGTATGCAGATGAATGGTTAATAGGTGCAATGCAGACGTAATTATAGAGTTATAAGAGCTTTATTTATGCTCTTCACATTAAAGTGATATCACGCTATTAAATCTTCTTACCCATTAGCTACTCAGTGTGGAGAGAGAGAGAGCGTGTGTGTAAGTGAGGCAATCACAGGAAAATTTTCTCATTAGTTAAGAACAGTGGAAGGCACAAAGAAAGGCGTATTTGTCAGTCTGGGCTGTTATGGAGGCAGGCAGAGGTACATGATATACTTTGACATTGTTGCTCTAGAGAAGTTGGCACACATTATTCTGATGAGCAGAGCGTGGAGGTCACCACGTACCTTCCCCTCCTTTCTTGCGCTTTTCCTTTGGACACCTCCGCTCAGAGGCCAGTCCCTTCTCACCAAGAGAAAGGCACTTCCAGCGGGCAACTGGCCTGCTCAGAGCACTGGGGGACATTTTCCATCTGGAACTTTTTGTAGGGGGAGAAAAGTGCAGATTTGGTGATAGCAGAATATTTGTTTTCACTGGTGTTGGTTTTGCCTGTGTTCTGCATGATGTGAGCAAAAGCAGCCTCCCCCCACCCCAGATGAGGTGCTTCATGGCAAGGGTTTCCGAACAAGAGGAATCACTTCTGAAATTTGAAATAATCCATGGGTTTGAAATTCCTTTCCAGCATGTTAAACTGTATCAAAGCTGTGCACGGGTGAGAAGGACTTATTTATTTATTTACTGCTACACATCAGTGAAGTATTTTATTGAGCTCAAAGCAGAAGCCCTTTGATTTTTCTATTTGCCAAAAAGTTCTAAAACCCCTTTTTGGTTTAATTTTCCCACTTTTTTTCAGAACTGACAACTCGGTGACTCCATGTTCACCAGAGGCTACATGGAGGGTTTGCTTTCTGTTAAAGGATTCTTAAAATGTTCATCTGAAATTAATAGTAGAATGTATTTTTATTATGTGGTGTGGAACAATATACCCAGATGTTCACTCTGCAACAGAGAGCTCGCTGCAGTGATATAAATCTTTGAATTCATTTAGTTTTTATCTTTTTTCAGATGTGTAAGGACAGTTTTCTGTGTATGTTTTATCCAACTCCGTTTTCACTTGGGAAAGCAAAATGAAGCTGTTTTGATCCCAAATGTTTTAACTGGATGAAAATGCTGCAAATCCCAGAATCCGAAAGATGAGCTGGGTCAGACCTTGGAGATGCTCTGATTTGGGGTCTGTTTCGGGTGGTTTTAGGTTTCTAGTTACCTGTCTCCTGGATTAATGGGGGTATGATATATATCAAAGCTTCACCCTCCGCCCCAAAAAGCAAATCCAAAGGGAACTGCTGCTGCTGAGGCTGCTTGCCAACTTTTGCGGTCATGCTGTTTGCTCACAGCCATTTCACGGTGCAGTTCAGTTCGTTCCTGAAGGAGCCAGCGGCTCCGGGGCTCAGCTCTGGTGGTTGCTCTCCTGGGCAGGTCTGAAAGCCCCCCAAGCCCTGCGCTGTGACGTGCTGGTGCCAGAGTGAACTGGAGCTTCCAGCAAACTGGAAACCATGTCTGGGAGCAAGAGTAGTTTGTGGAGTTGTCCTGTGTACAGTGCAAGTCCTAATGTGAACAACAAAAACATCGATTCAACTGCTCACTGGTTTCATTTTCCCTTCCCCACCCTTTGTTTGATGTTGCACGTTCAGAGGATGGTGGTACACGTGTGCACGCCCCAGCCACGCGCGTGTGGGATGGCTGTGCTGGCTCTTGCGTGGCGCAGCTGATCCACAGATCGCGGGTTGTGCTGCAGAGCAGCAGCACCACATTGGCTTTGCAGGTGGGGAAACTGAGGCACAATCTACTGCCTTTTCATCAAAGTCGAGAAGAAACCTCAGACCTGAACCAAAGTGCTTTCTGCTGGGTCTCCCTTTCCCCTGCAGAGCCCTGAGAGAGTCCAAGTTTTTAGGAGGCTACAGAGGAGCTATTGCAGCCCCGCTGTCGAGCTCAGCTCTGCATCTCACAGCCAGGGCTTTTGATTGTCACCTTCCCCCCATCTCTGCACAAGAGGGCAGGGGAAGGGGGAGGAACCGCAGGGCTGGGACAAGCTGCACAAAAATGCTGGGTCAAGAGCAGTTCAGGAGGGGAAAAAAAGGAAGACGAAAAGGCCTGTTGTGTGCTTCCAGTAACCACAATATCTGACACAATTAATGGGGGGATTATGCAGAATCAGCATATACATTTCTCAGAGTGACTTTCCTCGACAGAAGGACACTAATCGCGCTTTCAGAGATCAAAACCTTTAATCAACGTTTAAGCATCTTAAGTTTGTTCCACTTTATTAAATGAAAATAATGACACTGTGTTTTACATTACATTAAGGAGGAGGAAGATTCCCCAGAAAAGCTGCCTGTTTCCTCTCTCTGCCTAAGTCCTACCCTTTATAGCTGAGCACAAAATGACCTCCTGTCCCACAGGAAAATGGGATTGGTGGCAGCTTAAAGAGTGTAGCTGGAAAAGGCAAGCTTGATCTCTGCCACCCATAAGTAGATCAGATGCATCTCTTGACATGTGGTGAAAGTAGAGTCCTATAGCATGGGCACATCCACAGCAGCTGGGCATGTTCAGGGAGATGACAGGTAGTTCTGCGATGATTTGATGCAGTAAACCCTTTTTTTCACTGCAAAATACAGAGTGCCTGATTGAAATCTTTTGCAAACTTATCCCTCTTCTGCTAAGTAGCTTGCACATGCTGGCTGTGCTTGGGAAGAGTTAGATGTGTCCCCTTGGAAAGTGCTAAAATGAAACTTTTACATTTTTCAGTTTGAAACCATCTTGCTGATGATCACTTCTGAAAATGCTCAAGCTGGAAGTAAAACTTTCCCTTGGGTCTGCAATTACATTTTTTCCCCCTCCACTTTTTCCAAAGACAAAGTTAAAAAAAAAAAAACAACAAAAAACCAGAATCTTTATTTCCTATTTTAAATTATGCAGCATTACCAAAGAGCCTTGAAACCAATTATTCAAACAGGTCTTTGCTTTCTCCCATGCCGAAGGACAAATCCTGCCCGTGCAGTGGAAGAACGGCTCCAGGAAGGGGAGGGAGGCTTTGCACACCTTGTCTCTCCCCAGCACTCCAGAACAGAGGGGAGAAAAGGGGCCCTCCTGCATCACACTTATTACCTCTCATCTGCATCCAGCACCAGTGCTGTGTCTCATGTTGCAGTGTCAGAGCAGGAAGGTCTGATCCAGCTTTCAATCACTCTCCTTGTTAATTGGGTCTTGCTTTAATAGGTTTACAATGAATAACCTAACCAGCGTAAGGCAGATGTAACACCAGACACTCCTTCTGTTGCAGTTGCCGTTTGCTGTCTCTCTCCCAGGTTCTTTTTCTCTGTGCTTGCCCACTCCTTACTAATTTTCTTGTGCAGAGCAGTGCGTTGGGTGCCCTGGGTTGGAGGGGGCTTGGGAGCCTCCTCCCTAGGTTTGGGTGTGCTGCTGCTTGGCTTGCTCTGCTCCGCTCCCCTTCCAGTCGCTCTGGCCTGGGGAACCACCCCTTCTGCCAAGCTGGGTTACATTTCCATTCTCACAGGAGATGCGGTGCTGTCGTGATGGATGCCTGTTTTCTATTGCTAGGAGAAAAAGGGCTTTTTGGCAGATGGTTGCAGCTCCCCACTCCAATCAATAAATATCCACTGATGGAGAGATGAGCAAGCAGGATTGCAGGAATCAGCATTGGCCTGGGCTTCCAAAGCTGCTTTTCAGAGTGCCATTAGCAGCTGCTGTCCTCCTCAACACTGCTGCAGCACTCATTGGCAGCGCCAGCACATCCCATGGAGGTGAGCAGCAGGGAGCCCAAGGCTCTGCCCTTCAAGCCCTGGTCAGAGAGGGACCTGGGGGTGTTGATTGACAGCTGGCTGAACATGAGCCAGCAGTGTGCCCAGGTGGCCAAGAAGGCCAATGCCATCCTGGCTTGTATCAGAAACAGCGTGGCCAGCAGGGACAGGGAAGGGATCTTACCCTTGTGCTCGGCACTGGTGAGGCCGCCCCTCAATGAGTGGGTTCAGTTTTGGGCCCCTCACTCCAAAAAGGCCATTGAATGACTCAAGCGTGTCCAGAGAAGGGCAACGGAGCTGGTGCAGGGTCTGGAGCACAGGTCTGATGGGGAGCGGCTGAGGGAACTGGGGGGGTTTAGTCTGGAGAAGAGGAGGCTGAGGGGAGACCTCATGGCCCTCTACAACTCCCGGAAAGGAGGGTGCAGAGAGGGGGGATGAGTCTCTTGACCCAAGGAACCAGCGCCAGGACCAGAGGGAATGGCCTCAAGCTGCGCCAAGGCAGGGTCAGACTGGCTCTTAGGAAGGATTTCTTTGCAGAAGGGGTTGTTGGGCGTTGGAATGGGCTGCCCAGGGCAGGGGGGGAGTCCCCATCCCTGAAGGGGTTGAAGAGTCGGGTTGACCCAGCGCTGAGGGATCTGGTGGAGTTGAGAATGGTCAGTGTGAGGTTCATGGTTGGACTGGAGGAGCTTCAAAGTCTTTTCCAACCGAGATGATTCTGTGATTCTGTGACTTCTGGGTATGTAATCTGTAAGCTGTTGAAAGGCTCTTCCATCCCTGACTGCTCCAGATCCATCTCAACATCTCACCTGCGTTTGAAAGGACCCACTTGTTTCCTTTCTGGTTTAGGTGCAAGAATCTGCCAGGATGGTGTCTGTTCAGATCAGTGTTCACCACTCTCCCCAGTTCTTTATCTACCATTGCAGAGGCTTTTGGCTGCACTTTTAATTCTTGGCCTGAACATTTCCACGTGGCCATCCAGATGGCTTTAGAGGAAGAAATTGGGTAGTCATTGCCAAAACTCAGTTTGTTAGTTAGCAAGTCCAACTAACACTCTTTTATTAAGCAAATTGCTTTCCAGGGCCTGCAGAAGTTTGCAACTTTGCTGCATGTCAGATATCCACAATCATATACTTCGAGGAAAGTGAGAGCTGAGATATAAATCTGTAGTTTCATCTTGAAATGATAACTTTTTCAATGTCTAAATCTTGTTTTCTTCAGTCAGTACAACCTCTGTCTAGACGCACCGGTACTATTATCTTTTCCTAAATAGCCCAGTCCAATGTTTATGTGTTGACAAGGTTGCAAATTCACTCTGCTCTTGCATTCCTTCCCATCCAAAGTCACTTTTGTGCTGGGTGGCACTGGGTCCTTCTGAGGTTTGTTTTTCATAACTGATCATTATCGCTGTCTTTCCTGCCGTACTGAACAGCCTGATCTTTGCATGTCACATGTCATTAGGTTTAAAGTCGTTAGCAAAGACATTAGTCTGCAGCTGGATGGAACTGTCTGGTACGTGCCACTTGATTTCAGCTTTCGTGGTCTGACGCTCACTTCAGGCTTTAAGTTCTTAATGTGATGAATCTGTGCCTCAGTTTACCTTTCGTACTTTTAAAAATGGAAGAAATGTTTTTCTTCTAATCTTTGCTGTTTCAAGTAGCAGTGCAGTGTTGGCAGCTGTTTGAGCCGTGGAGACTTTCACACATGAACAATCACGCACGTGTGCAAGCACACACCAGCACACACCCCCCAGCCTCCAAGCAGAGGGAGATGTGCTTGGCTCTGTGGCCTGGGAGACCTGCTGTGGTGCAGACTCCTCCTGGGAGTTCAGACAAGCCTTGGCTTCACCTTCTCCCTGTGCACAGCGCCCTTGCTTCAGAGCATCACCATAAGGGTTAGTTCATTAACACTTGTAGAAGGCACTGAAGCGGAAAATCGTTTATGAGTGTGCTGTTTGGGCAGTGGGGGAGAGCTGTCATGTCAGTTCACTGGTTCCCATGAACCTGTCACCTCCATTTGGAGTTGGCCTTTTGCAGCATCTGAGCATGGACATGGATGTAACTCCCACCCCGAGCTACCCAGCATCATCTGGGCTGGCTCCAAAGCTGATGACAGATTTTTATCTGTCTAAACAGAGAGTCCAGCAGGACATTTGTCCATGAAGGGAATGAGACAGATAATTGACTGCAACAAACTCACTGTACAAAGCAGTCTGGCCTGGTAGTTAGAGCACACTACTTGGACCTGGACAGGGGATTGCCATCCACAGACAGAGGACATCAACTCCCCTCCCTCCTTTGAAGCTATTTTTAACATGTGGGCTGGTGGATAAAGATGGGGGAAAATGGTTTTCTCTCGCAGTTATAACAATCCCACTCTTTACCTCTGTGGCATTCATCACAGTGGGTTCAGGGCAAAATGAGCCAAGCTTTCCATTTTTTCCACTTTTGTTTGGTTTTTGTCTGCCTATCAGTGAAATAACTGATGGGCTCAGGTTTGGTCCCAAACGGAGACAGCAGCTATTGCTCCAACATCCCCGCAGATCCCAGACCTCGTCAGCACAAACTGTTCAGCAGCTTCTGCTGCTCTTCGGGCAGCATCTGCGGGGACCTGATACGACAAGGCGCCGAGCAGAGAACAAAGGGCAGAGGCAGGAGCCGTGCAGCCATCTCTGTCGTTCCCCCGTGATTCGTGTCTGTCCTTGGCAAACGGCTGCATGCCTGTTAAAACCGATTGCTGGGAAGTGTTGGTACACGCTGCCACACCGGCTCATCGCTTTTGTCACACAGTGACCTTGGCAGGTATCAAGTGTCTGGCAGCACTAAAAATACCAGCTAGTGCTGTCTGTTAGGCTGCAAAACCATGGGGCACCCATGCACACAGGGCGTGCCAGCGAGGTGAGGCTCTCCAAAGTCTCTCCTCTCCTCCTCGCAAGGCAGTACCTCTGTTTTCTTGTACAGCAACTTAGTTGTCTTTGAGTGAAGACATTTTTCAAGATGAAAATCCCCTTTTGATGGAGGATGGGAGAAACCCATAGTGACATGATTTCAGAAAGTGTGATGTAAGGGGAGATACAGGTCAAGAGAGGGGATGGATGGATGGACCCGCCACGGGCTAGGATGGCAGGAAAGCTGAAAGTCAAGGGCAGCCTTGAAGAGACAGGATGGTCCAGACAACTCAGCAGTGGTGTTGGCAGAAGGCTCAGCAGGCTCCTGTGGCTCTGATGATTTTTCACACTGACTTTTTGCATTCTGTTCCTGTTTCTTTCTATTTCTATACCTGGAACATGGCCAGAATGAAAAACAAGAAGGGGAGATAGAAAACTTAGTGCTTTTCAATTAAACAAGAAGCACTTTGCCATTGTAAGCAAGCTTATTTAGACATTAAATCAAAATCAAATGCTTGCACTATCAGTGCTACTTACAGTCTGATAATTAATGATGGCTTTCCCCAGAGAAAACTCTTCTGTGTTCTGTCAGCACCACTGTACATCTTTGATCAAAAGCTTTTTAAGTAGTTTCAGAAGCTGGATCTGTAAAATAAAAATAACACGTAGTGGTAATTCTCTGCCCAAGAAATAAATAATAAAGGCTTGTAACGTTTAAGTGTTGGATGTCAGCTAATCAACAATTTCAGCATCATTGCATGGTGGTGAGCTGAGAAATGGGAGACCAAAGGGTTTCCTTTGCAGTCATGTGGAAACTCTTTTACATCCCTCTGACAGTGTGAAGGAGTTTTAAAGCAGTTGTAAATTATTTTTGCCTTGTTTTCAGGACTTTTTCCATAACCTATGTTACGGAGGCTTCCAAATAAGCAACCCACCACCAATTTAAAAAAATAAATAGATTTATTTTTTCCATAAAACCACCAGTCAGCTCTCCGTAGATTACAGATCCGGATGTCCACAAGAGGAGAACAGAATAACTTTCTGGGGTTTGACAGTAACCCGAAATACTTTACAAAGCCCCACTCCCCGGGGGTTTAACGACAACCCCAAACGAAAACTTCACTTCCTAGGGTTTAACGGGAACCCGAAACGTAAAACAAAGCCTCACACCCCAGGGGTTTAACGACAACCCCAAACGAAAACTTCACTTCGTGGGTTTAACGAGAACCCGAAACGTAAAACAAAGCCTCACACCCCAGGGGTTTAACGACAACCCCAAACGAAAACTTCACTTCGTGGGTTTAACGAGAACCCAAAACGAAAAACAAAGCTTCACAGCCTAGGGGTTTAACGGGAACCCCAAACGTAAACTTCACTTCGTGGGTTTAACGAGAACCCAAAACGAAAAACAAAGCTTCACAGCCTAGGGTTTAACGACAACCCAAAACGCTCTATCACTCACCTAGAAAGTGAGGGCTCTCAACCTCGAGGACCTGCTCAGGGCAGCGTCCCGACCCAAAGTACCTCGAGGAGTTTCCTTGGGCAGCGTCCTGACCCAAGGGGAGAGTCCTCTGACCGCAGCGTGCAGCTCCAGGGGACGAGCTCAAAATGGCTCCCCCAGGGGACTCCATTTATACCCAGGCCGAATCTGACCTGTAGTCAATAGCGGCTCCCATTGGTCAAAGGTCTCAGCTACCGCGAGACCCTGAAAACAAAGACAGCCAAAAGCTGCCACGTTTCAACAGCCAGGAAGCTCTGTTTTCACTGGGCGGATGCACCTGCCACACCTAAATGGTGGAAAGGGATCTTAGTGCTAATGAAAATCAAGCTCAGTTCTTCTTATGGCAATTCAAACCATCCCAATCGCATTTGCCCTTCACCCTGCTTAGCATTAGAAGAGGATAAAAGCAGAAAGGGAGGCAAAACTGCATGTGTTAAATTGTATGCATTAGTCTTTGTTAAGCAGAAGTCCCCAAGGTCGTATCCCATCAGGGGCCTGCAGCAACCAGAAGGTAACATGGACACCTCAGGAGCTGGAAATGTGACCTACTAGAAGCTAGCTTCAGGTGTAAGGGCTGCAGGAAAGTCAGAAACCTCAAATTGGGATGTGGCTGGCAGATCTCACCTCCCCACTAATTCCTCCCCTTTCTTACACAGACTGGAGTGACCTCCATTCACAGGACTTTCTTTTCATGCCTTTCCCCCCCCACTCCCTTCAGAAGCACCTAGAAATGCTGTCTCCTTTCCCACCCCTCCATTTGGAGGTAGAGTGAAGTCCCACCTGATGCTCTTGAGCAACATGTGTCTTCCCTCTCCACTATCAGCCACCACGGCAGCGGGTGTGAGGACAGCATCCCTTGGCCTTCCCTCTCCCAACCTGTCTGCTGGAAGGAGTCTTCTCTTCTCCCATCACACGCTCAGCAGAGTAGACAGCTGCCAAGTGCAATAATTAGGCCTCACCTCACTCCACCTAGCACTGCCAGCTGCTGGTACAATTAAGCTGCATTATTCTTTCTAAATTGAGAAACACTTCCCCTCCTCCCTTTGCTCCCCTCCTCCTTCCTCCTTCTCCCCCACGCACGCCGTGCGATTCACGATGGTGCAGCTTCAGCACTTCCCAGCCCGGGTGGGATGCTCGGTGCCAGGCAGGGCTTTGAGCTCAGCGCAGGACCTGCCCCTCCACCCAGGTGAGAAGAAAAATGGGTTTCTGCCCTATGTGGTGGAGAGGGGGGAGGAGATGGAGCAGTGAGTAGCCACCGAGTCTTCCTCACAGCCTGTCTCCCGTTATCGCCTTCGAGAGGATCGATGCCAACCAGAATGAAACTATTCCCAAACATCCTCTCCTGCCTCCCTCGATCTCTGCCCTGTTCCCAGCTACAGAGATATTGTCCCCATCAACATCCTGAGCAGGAGGGTGGGGTCTGTTCAGTCTGCTGGCACAGCTGCTTGTATGATCATTTGCTCACCCCATTAAGCCAACACAGGCCATTCATAAATCAGGTCAGAAGCAACCCAGAAGTTAGTGCCTGTGTGGATGCTGGCCAGACCCAGTCAGAGGGACCACAGCAGCCAGTGCTCCTGGGGAAGGAGAGCAGGGAGTACAATTCCCCAAGCCCTGCGAATAAAACCACATGCAGAACCAACATTTGCAGCAAGGTTAAACACAGCCTCAATAACCAAGTTTGTAGCTTCCAGTCCTTCAGTGGTGGGAACCTGCAGCAAAATCATTTTCACTGTTGTCTTCCAAGATGGAAACATCATCAGGGCAGGGACAGTCTGTGTGGGATCTCTTGCTGTTTCATTTTGCAAAAATTTTTACAAACATTTGATTCATTGGCAGTTTAGGAAGGTTCGTGTTCCATAAGCTTCACTTTGAGGTTTGAGCAAGAGCAAGCCCAGAATCTCAAGCAGAGGCCAATGAGTCTCACCCGTGTTCACGTCAGCCCCATAAATCAGCCCAGACATTCAAACAAGTTCATGAACCTTTGGGAAACTTTAAACGAACCTGGCCTGAATCTCCAGGCTAGATGAACTTTAAACGAACCTGGCCTGAATCTCCAGGCTAGATGCACAGTTCTTGTAGGAAATAATTCACAACATGCAGCTCAGAGGGCAAGATAATGATTTCTAAAGTGAAAATAACATAAAGCATAGATATTATATGGGGTAAACACATTTTTAATGCAGTTGTGCTGAAGACTTTGCTGTTGTAATCTTGGAATGTAAATTTGCCTGCTCTGACCACTCTGACTTTCCCCACGTTTTTCTCTCTCTCAAACATGACAAGTACCGAAAGCCTTCAATTCTCATCAAAATTAACAGTAATCCCAAGTGCTTTAAAACCGCTGCAAAATCCAGCCCATGCTGTATATTCTGTATTGTATCTCTTTAAGATGCAATATTGCACATTTTCCAGATGAAAAGTGATCCACTGCTGTACGGGGTAATTTCACAGCTAAATTGCTCCGTGGTCGTAAGGGATAACAGCTCAGCTGCGAGCCAGTGCATCGGGCAGGGGATGAGCATATGGCAGAGAGGGTGCTTTGAGTGGAAAGATATTGTGCATGGGGAATCTAGCAAGCAAATGAGATGATCCTGGTGAATCTGTAATTGAGATAATTACTTGGAATATAGCTATTGAGTTTGTGGAGGAGGAGCTTCTCTGTGTGTGCTGGTGCATCTCTTCATGTATTTGTGTGCATACATGAATATTTGAGCTGACTTGCCGGTTGCAGATCAGGACCCAGTTGAAGTCAGTGATGATGCTTTTAAGGAGGTCAGGCTTTTATTCCTAAAAATGTCCATCCTCATATGTAATATCAGAGAAAGAGCGATGGTTAAGGTGGACTTTAGGAAGGAGCAAGGCTAGGTGCCCACATCACCATCACTCAGTGGGAACAGGGCTCATAACCTGCTCTGGCTCCTTTGCAAATTCCTGGGATAACAAGGATGCAAGCAAGAATCGTTGTCTAAAATACTTCCCTTCTAGGTGTGCTTTGGCCTTGAAGCTGAAAACTTTCTGAAGTCTTTGGAACTTCAGAGGCATTTGGGTTTTACTTTGCAGCCATGCTTTCTCATGTTTGTGTAGTACAGCCTGGGGGGCAGAAGCAAAATCTGGCTGTGCTCCAGAGAGGCTAAAAGTCACAGCCCCACGTTTGTGCCACACTGTGCCCGAGCTGGCCGACCGAGCCCCTCAGCGGGTGGGCTCAGTGCCCGAGCAGCGCCAGGCCGTGTCAGCAGGCAGACAGCTTTGTAGGTACGTGCTCTATTCATGCACTGGGACCCAGCGTGGGCTCCTTCGTGGCAGTTTCCCAGAGGAAGGAGAGCTGGAACCCATCTGTCACAAACAGTTCTTCACTGTCTGCCTCTGCCATTCTGGTGCAATTCTGAACTGCAGCTGCTTCACGTGGGCTTCTTTGACTACTTCCAGGGTGTCCCAAAAACTCAAACCTTGGCCCAGGACGTGCAGACACAGCAGTGGAAGGGTTAGACTTGATGGCTTTGCACAGGAGCAATGAGCAGTGGTCCCGTGTCTGGACCAGCCTTATGCTGAGGGCAATTTACTGCCCACCCTTTGTCCTTGGGGTATAAACAAGCAAAAATGATACTTGGACAATGCAGCAGCCCCAGAAGTGAGGTTTTTCTTTTCATTGGCCTTGCAGAGAATGACCAGACAGAGAAATAAAAAGAGAGATAAATCTACTCACGCACACAAATATTGTGATGAAAATGAAGACAGTTCTGTCGTGCGAATGTTTTCGAGGAGCACAGAGCACTGGGAACATGTTCCAAATGTCAAATGGATTATACTCCAGCGCCCTTATTGTTCCATATAATTCTCATCTAATGTCACCCCTGGCAACAATAATACAAGTCTCAATATTCGCTTTGATGTAGCCTCACTGAATATTTTTAAGCAATGAGGAAATTGCCAGGAGGAGTGAGAGAAGGAGGGGCAGGCGGGGCAGGGGTTGCTGTTGCACCCAACACAAGGGTGACAAAACAGATCCCTGAATTAAATCCATCAGAAAGATTGAGTTTTCAGTTTCAGGGTCCCTGACACCTGTGCTGCTGAAGCCTGGATAAGCTCGCATTTGAGTTTTAATCATGAGGTTTGTCTCCATTGGAATACGATTAGGGAGCCCTGAGCTTGAAGCAAACAGATGGAGGAGCACAGTGAAAGCAAATGCAGTAACATGAAAGGGGACAAATCATCTTAATTTTGCCAGGCTGAACAGAGCTGTCACATTACAAGGTCAGGCCAAAGCGAGATGATTTTGTGTGAAGGAGGGATAAAATGACTAGAAAGGTGGAAAGTGCAAAGGGGCAACATGGGCTTGTCCTCCATTATTTTATTACTTTCTTGACCCCAAAAGTTTTCATAAAGTTGATTAATGGATATAGCAGCCAACCCCTGAGGCCCTAATGCAACCGTTACTCCATCCTCCTTCCAGGCACGCTCCGGCTGCTGCCTGCAAGGGTGTTTGCACAGTTACTTTGCAGCACCATCACTGAGAGCTGGTCCATGTCCCCTTTGCACGCAGCAGAACAAGGGTGGCCCGGTGCAAGGGGGGAGCAGGGGAAAGCACAGCTCCATCTCCTCTGCTGAGCACCAGGGGATCTGCTGAGCAGCATCTCTCCTCACCTCTGCCTCCCTCCACCCCAGGCTGGATCTATGAAAAGGTTTCCCAGGTTATCTCCTCTCTCATGCCCAGACCACTGCACTGGACAAGGAAGACCCCATCCACCTCCTAGAAGCTGTATTTCTGTGTGAAGCTTCTCTTCGCACATGGTGTGGGAGAGGGGACAATATTCTGCTTCAATGCTTTGAGATGCTGCTGACAAACACAGTAAAACTTGGGCTTAGGTCTCCTAGGAGATACAGATAAAGCATTCCTCCTCCTGCAGGACCTCATCTGGGAGGCACAGGGGTGCCCAAGCACTACAGACAGGACCAGGACATTTGTACTCTTTCCTATCCAAAATTTCCCTGGCCAGGGGGCCACTCAGCACAGGGTCAGCAAGTCCTCTCAACGGACTAGACCTACATTTGAAGAAGTAAGAGTAAATGGGAATTAGGAGCATTCAAGCTTTACTCAGTGCAGGCTCTACTTTTCAGAGCATGAACAAAATCTCATTAAAGTCAGTCACAACACAAAGTTGATGTCCTGTTGACCTGAAAGGAGGTTGGTTCAGACAAAATCTTTGCACAGGAAGAATGGAAAACATTTCAAAGCCATTAAATCAGAGAGATGCTTTGCCTTTCACTGTATTCTCTGAGGACTCTTCTGGAGTAGATGCTGCAGTCTGTTTCAGATTGGTGCTGTCATGCCAGATGCCCAGACCTGGGAATGGACAATTTTGGGTCTATAGTACTTACAGTGTTGGTGTGTGGCCTCTCTTCTGTGTCCTGCTGTCTAAACCAATTGCACAGCATTTGTCTTATTCCAAGAGCCATCATATGTGACATGGGCATAATGCTTCACTTCTTATTTCTCCCTTAAATTATAGGAGCTTCATGGAGCTCTGTGATTTGTGTGGTCAGTATTACAGGCATCAATCACAGCTTGCTTTTTTCCCTCCCATCTCTAATGCCACAAGGTTTCTTTCCTTCACTGCTCTCCATCCTCACAGACCTACTGTGGATTAAAGAGGCTGTTGCTTGTGGAGGAACTGGAAGGAAAGAGCAGCATAAAATGGTTAGAGGTCTGGTGTCAAATGGGTGTGCAAAAGAGCAAAATACTGTCAGCATGTATGGTTATAATCTGAATATCATCTTATGGTTATGTCCTCA
The DNA here is from genome assembly GCF_031877795.1 of Strix aluco. NCBI lineage: Eukaryota > Metazoa > Chordata > Aves > Strigiformes > Strigidae > Strix > Strix aluco. Next base: position 45,088,544 of record NC_133936.1, read on the forward strand.
TGTTTCACCAGAGCAGCCACAGGACAGGAATTCAGGAGATGGGGTCAGGACCTGGTGGGCTCCTGCCCTTCTGTGAACTCCAGCACATCGTACCCCCAGTTACTCACCCCAGCCCCTTTATTCCCTCTCTGGTTACAATTCTTGGACCAAGTTTCTCCCTGATCATAAATGGCTGGAAGCTTATGTTTTGTGGAGGATCTCTCTAGTAAAAGGAGACACAGACAGGACCTGCGTAACTGTTTCTGTCTTGGATACCACATTACTAACATGTAGTGAGATAAAACCCACCTGATGTTCCCTTTTCAACCAAAGAAAACAGAAGTTTGCCCTACAGAAGCCAGCTTGGGTCTGAAGTTACCCATCTCTTGCTATTGGCTACAGAGGCCAACTGGACTGACTTGCTTCTTAATTTAGATGACTCAGTTAAGTGCCACAGTTGCACCTTGAAGAGTGGGTGTATGCTGCAGGCTGTATGGGTCACACCCTGCAAAAGGGCCGTTGGTTGGAGTTGGGATCCCCAAACATTACCACAACACTGGTTTTCATCATCATAAACATGCACCAGATCAGACTAACAGAGAATTAGGATATAAGAGATCTAGTATTTTCTTTAGAGGGCAATTTCCCCCTTATTCCTCCCTGCTGAAATACAGCTGCTTGATTTGGCCCCAAATCTTCAGCCCACAATAGCTGATCAGATAGATAACTCTGTTGGAATCTCTCCTGGAAAATCGTCCCCTTTCTGCTGAGTGGCACAAGATGATTTATTTTAGAGTAATCCAGTGCCAGCATCCCAAGTGATGTCCTTTCCGTGTCCTTGGTCCTGCCATGCCGCTGAAATGCAGTAACAGCCAGCCACCTGCAAGTTGTTTTGATACTGCTGATACTTCTTACTCTCTTTGCCACTGCCTGGGGGTATGCACCAATCTCTTAATACATATATAAGTATTACCCTTGTTAATCCCTCAGAGAAAAATAATACCAACAAAACTTATTACCATTTCCTGTGTGGCTGACTGAGTAATGTGAACCAGATGATGTTTATATTCCAAAAAAAATGAAAATGCCAATAAAAAAGTAATTTAAAAAAATTCACCTCTTGGTATTTTCCTGTTCCAAATGGAGAAATAACAGAGACATGCTGCATCTGCATGTTAAAATTCAGCAAAGACAAATGGTCTTTATTACAGTAGTCACTGACATTACGACCATGGTGGCCGCATTTCAAGGTGGCAGTCCTAATTTTAAGTGCATACCTAAATTTTAAGTATTTCTGTGGGATGAGCTTAATAAATCAAGAGCTTGTGAACATTTCTAGTGGGAGCACAGGTCAGAGCTATCCGGTCACAGTTGTGCCCTTCACAGTGCTGAGCTAGAAAGGTCTGTTGCTGATAAAAGCCTATGTAACTCTTTTGTGTTCAGTAAGACCACACTTGTTTACACAGATTTGCATAGTTCTGGAACTCATTCATCCATACCAACAACGCAAGATTAAAATAAGGGGGGAAAACCCCACTAAAATCACACAGGAGTGCCCTCCAAACAGGACAAAAGGCAGCACTGTAGCTGTAGGAATGGCTCTCTGCATGTTGCACAGTTGGGCACTGGGGGAACCCACAGCAAACACCACCAGTGGATAATTCTCATCCCCTGTAGAGACAAATGTATCTGATGGCTATTAGAGAATTGTCTATCTGACCAGATGTTAAGCTCTGAAAATTCTTTCCAATTTCCTCCTTTCACACCTCCATTGCTTCCCGAATTTTTCATCTTTCAGGCTATAATTATTACTGATTGATCCCTTTCATTAGATTATGTCTTTAATTTTTGTTTTGTGTTTTTGAATTCTGTAAGCAAAATCCTTTTTGACGTTTTTGGTCACAATTATAAAAGAAAGAATCATCAAGTACTACAAACGGAATGGCCAAATTATAAATCAAGAGTGCCCATAGTCTTCCAGAAATGAGAAAAATCAGGCCAGTTTTCTAACATGATGAAAACAGAGCTCTCCATTGCCAGTGTCTTGTGTTGCATCTGTCAGACCTCAGCCTTATCTGTAGTTGTGAACTGGCTATTGTCCAATTACAATTCTGTTGCAGTTCTCCCAATAGCTGTTTTTTCCTTCGAGCTCCACTCTAGTCATTTGTGTGATCAGACAGGACTCTCAGCTGGCTTTAAAGAAACAATCAGTCATCTTGTCTTTATGGCTGTGAAAAGAGTAATGTTTAAAACACTGCTTCCTAAAGAGAGATAGACAGCAAGATGCTGGTATGAATTTCTCTTTCTCTAGTGTATCTATTTATGCCTGTCCACCTAGCTAGCTGATTGTCTATCTGTCTTTCTAAAAATAACAGATGTGCTTAAATGTAATGTAGAAAGAGTGACAGTCATTCAGCAGAAGGCCTTGTGTCCTGTAAATCTTATTTGAGCCTTTCTGTGAGGACCTGGAAGGGTTTGGGTTTAGTGCTGGCCCTGTTGAAAGGGGTGATTTTCTCCTAGTCAAAGCCCTGTGGCAACTGAAGGGCTCAGCCAAATGAATGTAGGACACAGGAGGATTGGCACCATCCTGTTAGGACTAAACATCTCCAGGTCATGCTCTAGCTATATGAGACTGGGCAGTGGGCTGTGCTCACACACCTCCAGCCAGCTTTTGCAGAAAGGCAGCAGTGGTCTTCGTCCCCTTGCCTCATCCTCCCCAGGCAGCTCCACCACCCAAGGCAGTAGCAGCAGGGTTAGAAAAGTTTCTTTCAGTCATTGGAATAACAAAACTTCTCTGGCAGGCACACATCTCCTATGTGCCACGAATGAAACAATTAATAATGATAAAAGGTCTATCTTGGTTCTGAACACTCCGGTTGAGTGAAAAGTCCCCCTTTCATTCAAAGTCATTAACGGCTCAGCAATTTCAATGCCATTTCCCATCGAAATGTATGAATTTTTAATCCTTTAATTACATGTTATCCTAAACACCACTTGTGCTTTTTTCTTATTTATCCGCTTGCTTTTGTTGTTACAGGTAAATGCTTTTTTGAACTCGCTTTTATGGGGGGAAACCGCATTGTTATCTCTCTCTCTGCAGGAAGACAATGGGGGCTGCTGGCCTCTGCCGGGGAATGGCAGAGGAGGGGTGTCTCGTGTGTCTCGGAAGTTGCCTTTGGATGAGATGGGGCTGCGATCCTGGGATCAGCATGGAGGCCAGTGAGTAAAACAGGGTTTTTTCTTCCCAGTCCCTGAAATGGCTTTCGTGATAACAGAAAAATTAATTACTAGGGAGATTACTGAAAGAAATATTCTGCCGATATGATAGCTGTGTTCATTGGAGACATCTGTTTGGCTCTTGGAGCTGTGAATGGCTGGTAATACAGCTATTGTTGCAATAAATATGCATTCATTTCTGACCTCAGGAACATTTATGGAGCTTTGTCTACCCTGAGTTGAATTTTTAGGAGACTGAACACAATGGTTCATGCCAAGATTGAGATTAAATTTTTTCAAAGACTGGGGAGATTGGAGCCAGGGGTTAACTCTAGATCGCAGGCTTCCTAATTATAATAGGACTCATTTTACAAAAATAATCAACAGAACAAACCATTCCTAAAACATCTGACATTTGCTGGGAGGAAAAATGAGCTGATTTTTCTTGTTGTGAAGGATCTATCAGTGGCCTGTGGTGACACACATAGTATTTGGTTTTGAACTGTCTTCAGTAACTTTCCTGTTGTGGTTATATTTGTTTCTTGCCCATGGACTAAACGTAAATAGTCTGTGAAATTCCAGCTGAGTTGCAGATTTTGTCTGATACACCGTTGCTCTGCCTTTTACGTTTTTACATGTACTTCTACAAATTTGATATAAAAAGCTGTTAAATGAGAACCCTGATGGTCTGCACTTACCTTGCACTTTGCCACCAATTGATGACATAAATTTCAGGCCAATGAATAATGTGGGCGATGGAGTTGAAGACCAGAAGATATCACAGGAATTACTTAGATGATTTCCTCCATAGCTCAGGTCACACATGGAGTAATTCTTAAGCTGGAGGACATTAGTCTTCCCATATGCAAGGCGTACTGGTTCAAAAGGTCAACTGTTTGGTAAAATTCACATGTCACTCCTGTATCCTGTGCAAGGAGGGAGGATATATTTGGATCTCACCAGAATCCTTCTGTGAACTGAGTGCATGTGTCATAAATCTAAGAATTTTCTTCCATACTTGAGCCTATTCCTTTCTATGAGTCAGACTTCCAGGGTTTTTAGGAGAATATGAAATGTCCATGAAAGATAGAGGGCTGAGGGGATGGTGGTTGTTGATTTTCTTGCAAAATGGGAATGCATACTGCATACTGGAATTGTGATGGGTGCTGTGAATACGAGTGTCACAATACCCTCAGGGTTGTCACCATTTTCTTTTCTTTGACCTGTCTAGAACTTAAAAGTACCAAAAAGCTCAGAACTGTGCATTCTGGTCAAATTCTGCAGATTCAGCTGATCTATTAAGAGTTTGGATAAGGGTTGGAGTAGAGTCTCACACTGATCTGAAAGCAAACATGACAAACACGAGGGCAGTTTATGCTTCTGGCTAAATATGCTGATTGCCAAAATCAGCATCAAACCACCTGTTACTATGTTCTCTGTCAGGATTTGCTGTAACTAAGGTCTGAATTCACTAACATTTACAGTTTTTCATTGCTTTTTTGGCCAAGAACAGGGATTAGTAGCTGAAGCTAAAGGCTATGCTTGTTTTTCCCAGCCTTAGTTGACCATGCATAAAAAGGCACAACATATAAAACTTCTACATGTCTCTGCCCAACGTTGGGAAGACAATTTTATTTTGAACTGGGTCACTTGCCTTCTCTTACTGTAGCATCATTCCATGCAGTAGTTGGAGAGGAGTTGTGGCAAGATATGAAACTTGGGTGTGAGGCTTGTGCAGATCCCCATGAGCCACATCGCATGGACCAGAAGCCCTCCAGAATAGGAGGGACCTGGATCTAAGACACCCAGGAAGGAAAGAGGAAAAGATATGTCTTCTGTGATTTCATAATGTAATGTCTCGAATATAACAGCAAAGAGCAAGCAGAAACATCCAATGGTTATTGCTGGTTCTGGACCTACCAGATGCATTTTTCAACCCTGCCTTTAATTCAGTCTGACACACGCAGACCCAGTAATACAGCGCCGAGCCAAATCAAGTCCTGAGATCTCCTTGATAATATCAATGGTAGTTTGCAAACCTCTTACAGACTCAAAATGTTAAATGCAATAAAGACAATGTTTCCTTAAGCAAGCCATTCACAAGTCAAGACCAGATGTATGCTTCACAGTGGCTAATATCCAGCATGACACGGCTGAGCAGGTGTACGGGTATGAATGTCTCTGTATTAGGATGCACAGTAAATATGATTCCAGCAATATCACAGGGACCAATTGGCTATTAAGCTAGAGGCTAAATTTGGGTTTTTTATGTTGCAATAAATCTTACTTTTCTACAAAGACTAGGCAAATATTAAATCAAATCCCTTTCTTCTCTCCCCTCTCTTTAGTTATTGATTGGGGGTGTTATATATCAACTAACCACAAGGAGAGCATGCCATAACTTTGATTGATCGCCCGTATATTTCTGATACTAATTCTGTGACAAGTGCATGCTTTGCTGCCCACCCTTATCTGTGCTTTATTTCAGTGGCCTTCTCCCCTGGCCGATTCATAGATTAAAAGATGGGAACACCATGATGTATGAGGTCTTTCTAGGTGACTTTCTGCCCAGGGAGCTGGGTACCCTACTGCATAGGACAGGCAAACATCCCTCTCCCAAAATAGTGTTCCTCTATGCAAAAAAAAATTGCTTGTGAAAACAGAAGGAAGGAAAGTAGGTAGAAGGGAGAAGAAGACAGACAGAGAGAAATATAAACAAGAAAAGCTGCTAGGTCAGAACAGTAAAGGTAGAATTCTTCAAATAAGATACGGTGAGTCCTTCTCTAGGGTCAAAGAAGTCTCTGTGCAAATGCAGGTTGCTGTGAAATGTTATGTCTGTTACCAAAATGCACTGAGAATATGAGTGGTTTGGGATGGGTATCACCTAAGAATGTATACAGCTCTTTTCCTGTTGCTCATCCCTACAGCCCACACAAGTAAATGTCCAGGATCTCATTGCACTTTGGTTCTGAATCCTTGCTACTCCATTTCTGCTGCCAGGAGAACCCAAAAATGTCCCTGCAAGTGTGTTTCAGGTTTTTGTTGAGGTCAGGGAGACTGGTGGAGAAAATAATTTCTCTCACATAGTTATTTTTGAGATATTAAATAACAGAAGGAAATGCTATTATGAATATAATATAATTCAGACTCATCCCTTAGCAGATTTCACTTTGGTGGGTTAAATTTATCCCTGTCGGATTTCAAGAGCTGTCCACTGCTGGTTCCTAATGAATCAAACCAGCTCTGGATAACAATAATTTCTACAAATCTGCTTATCAGGGCTAAATGTTTATCCCTTTAGCTGCAAACCTCTTGATCCAAAATCATTGTTATAAAACATAAGCAGGGAGTGTCTGCAACAAGCATGTAATTGAAAGGCACTTATTTGCTCAGTTGTTAAAATGTTCAACAGAAAACCAGAATCTGTTACCTGCAGATTCTCCTGTTTGATTCATTTCTACAAACTCGCACATGGGAGGCTTTAAAATCACTCCTTATGAAAAAACCTGGAGATACTGGGTGAAAGCCATTTGGTGAGTGTGGGACACAAGCAGTTTGTGCGGTGTGATAATACACCTGCTGGTGAGATGAACATACACTTTGAATTCAGACCCAGAGACAGGAAGAACATGGGAGGAAACAGAGACTCTAAAATAAAAGCTGTAGAAACATTACAGTGAAGCAAGAATACTTGGGCTAAATTGCTGTCTGATCTAAGAGCAATGAAAAAAAAATGCTGACTATGGTCTGTAATTAATCTGTTGGGGCTGGCTTAAAACACCTCTTGCTTAAATTGTGTTGTATGGAGTAAAAGGATTGTTCAGACTGGTACAATGTGATCAGACTCCCATTATGGTATTTGGCATGCAGAATCATAGAGATCTACTTCCAAGTGAATGCAGTGAAGGAAAATAAAAGAGAACATTCAAAGTGGTACCTGTTAGCTGACTGTATATGAAAACCATTGCGGCAATACTAGAAGATTGTCATAGACCGTTTTTGCAAAATCTCTATATTGTCTGTTAATTTAAAGAAGCTGATAAACAATGCACTATGTGGGCTCCTATGACTCTCCTGCAGATCCTCCGTGTAATACTTCTGTTTGTAATCCTAGACTAAATTATTGCAATTTTGTTCGAGGCCCACCAGAGAAGGATGGTGGTGTCTGGAGGAACCAGCCTGGTGCATCAGTAGGGAGAGCTTCAAGGGTTCTCCAGGAGGGATGGGGTTTCCAAAGGCACCCATCAGGTCAGGATGAACCAGCTAAAGAAAAGCATTTCACTGGAAAATAGGGCTCTTGGAGGGCTCAGAAACGCCCTAGGCCAGCGCTGCTGCCCTTGCATGACTGCAGGAGGGACGGCTTGGCTGTTCCAAGCCTGCTGGTCACTGAGAACATGATGGGACGTGAAGTGGCAGATAGCCCATTATTTACCATTATTTCAGGTAGACTGGACCTATGTTATTTACAGCTCCAAAACCGAACAGTAAAACCTTGGCTTTAATTCATCTGTGTCACTTGGCAATTTGTCTACATTCAATATTGCTTCAGTAGCATTCATATAAACAAATTAAGGGAGGAGAAAGCAACAAATACAGCTTAAGACTAATTCCCCTCCACCCACTGAATCACCGAGAGCCTTTAAGAGTGTTCAAAACCAAATTACACTTCAGTGTACAGGATTTAATTTGCATCTGCCAACTTCAGAAGGGGGATTTAGTCGGATAGGGCATTGGCATTCCATAAAAGGAGTTGATCTCTAATTGAACTAATATCATGTTTGAGTTTCCACAGTGATAACTAGGAAGACAAACATGCAGGTCTCGGCAAGAAGAGGGAGCAGGCTTGGTGCACAGGACGAGAATGACTCTCATTTTAAACTGCCAAATGCAAACGAGCGTATTTCAATGTGTTAGGAGGGGTTGCCTGTTATATAGAGAGAAACACTTACCTTGTACTTACAGACCCATACAAGGTCTCTGCACCATTTATGTAGCACTTACACTCAGAAAATGCACCCAGCTCGCTCTGTTCCAAGTGCATTTTCCAGGCATTGACACTCCGGCACGGTGTGGGCACACTCAGCTCCCACAGAGTGCCTGATGGAGCCCAGGGACTTGCAGGATCAGGATTCTTTCCTGGAAAAATTTGAATATCTCCTCTTCTGTTCTACATGCTTTAGCTTTTCTTTCTATGTGAAGTAAAAACAACTTTTGGTTTTTACTCTTCAACCTTTATTAGGACACAGTTTGGTATATGTTCACAATTTTAATCCCGTCATTTGAGCACGAATGATGTGATGGCTTGCAATTAAGTCAAATAAGTCAGAAAGTGCCTGTGTTTCTCTGCATACCAGCATTCCCAGGCCCACACACAGGATGATGTTGAGTAGTCCTGACAGCCACATTCCATTGAGAAAATACAGAAAAAAAAAATATCAAACAAGTAAGCAAAGCTGCATTTAAAATTTTTCTTTGGTTATGCTGAATCAATTTTTTCTTTTTTTCCTAATTCCTGCTCAATGCTAAGAGGAAATTCTTTCAGGGCAGCTCAGGCCACAGGAGACAGAAGTATTTCTTACCTACCATCAAACATTCAGGAAAATCAGTAAACTGTGGCAATTATTTTCACAGATCAATAGATTTTCAGGCCAGATAGGAACACAATTACAACCATCAAGTCTGATTTCCTGCTGTACACTGTCACACAGTGATTCCTTTTCTGAGCCCAACAACATGGATTTAAACCAGAATGTAACTTTTAGCAAGACATCCCATCTTAACTTAAAGATACCAGATGACAAGAGAACAAACATAGCATCATAGAATCATAGAATGGTTTGGGTTGGAAGGGACCTTCTCTTCTCCAGCTGAACCCCCCCAACTCTCTCAGCCTGTCCTCACAGGGGAGGTGCTCCAGCCCCCCGAGCATCTTCATGTCCTCCTCTGGCCCCGCTCAAGCAGGTCCGTGTCCTTCTGATGTTGGTGCCCCCAGAGCTGGACCCAGCACTGCAGGGGGGGTCTGATGAGAGCGGAGCAGAGGGGGAGAATCCCCCCCTCGCCCTGCTGCCCACACTGCTCTGAATGCAGCCCAGGACACAGTTGGCTTTCTGGGCTGTGAGCACACATTGCTGGCTCACAGTCAGTTTTCCACCCACCAACACCCCCAGGTCCTTCTCCTTGGGGCTGCTCTCAACCCACTCATCACCCAGCCTGTGTTTGTACTTGGGATTGCCCCAACCCATGGGCAGAACCTTGCGCTTGGCCTTGTTGAACTTCATGAGGTTGGCACATCCCACCTCTCCAGCCTGTCCAGGTCCCTCCGGATGACATCCCTTCCCTCCAGTGTGTGACCACACCACACAGCTTGGTGGTGTCAGCAAACGTACTGAGGGTGCCTCGATCCCACTGTCCATGTCACCAACAAAGATGTTAAAGAGCACCGGTGCCAGTGCTGACCCATCCCAATATGGCATCATCCCTTGGTAAGCCCTGTAATTATAAATTACCTACCTTCTTAAAACTTTGATATTTATTTCCTCCCTTAATTCTTCTAATATTCATCTTTGAGCTACTGAAAGCGCTCTGCTGGGTTAGGGAGCTGCTGGCGTCAGATGGGCATCCGATAGAGGCCATTCTCCTACAGCTTATCTCAGTGCTCAAATCACAGTTTACTCTTAGTAGCAACATGCAAGTCCCTTCTGAAGTCATGACTTCATTGAGGACCAGATGTCACATGTCTTTTGATAGGATATTGAGGTGCTGGGGCTGCATCTGAAGTCTTTGGTCAGACAGCGAGTGTCCATCTGTCCCGGCAGCAAGGAAGGGATGAGAGATGTGGTGATTTTTGTGTGCCAGCCCAGACTGCAAGCTACCCGCCTGTGTCTGGTTTTCCCCCAAACCACGGCCAACAGCAAGATTAGTAGAGCAGCCCCATCAGGCACAGAGGGAAATCCCAGTCTCATTAAAAGCAAGAAGTTTTGTTTTTATCTGTGATGGGACTGACATTTCATTTGGAAACTTTAGAGATGAGAATATTCGTAGTCTTGTTATGCATGCTATACGCAAAAACTCCAGTTTCTGATGAAAAGCCAGCTCCAGATCCCTTTTACATAGTTAATTTTAATATCATTTTTTTATTTCACAGTGGAGTGCATCTGGCTTACAATATTACCCAAGTAAATATCCCATTTCACCTCTCTCCCAGGAAACAGATGTACATAGATCAAACCAAGAAAGATGACTGTTTATTTTTTCTCTTGTGACTCAATCCTGTGCATATGCCACAGTGTGTGGCATTTTCCACTCCTCAAGGAAAGCAAAATCACACGTGATATTAAAACTTGGTTTTCTAGAAGTTAGTGTTTTTAAGATGAAAGCACCCAAGGAAAATATGCTTTGGACAGAAATAAAACAGGTAACTTTTCAAACTATTTGTGGTCAAGTTCTGATCTCCGTTACAGTGATATGAATCTGGGCTAATTCCCTACAGAAGATAAAAGCCCCTGCTCTGTCTGCTGGGTAAAACAAATTTTCTCAAGATATAAGCCCTTTTTTAAAAACTCCCTTAGTAATCAAAGCCCCCAAAACTCTGGGGATTTGAGTTTTCCGAGCTTCTTAAAATAGCAATAGGGTGGTGTGTCCCTGGAGCTTAGAGGTCCCCCCTCCCCTGGTGCTCTCACCTTCCATGGGGTCTCTTGGGAGAGGAATTCCTGGGTCCCAGCTCACAGCCTGCACACCCACAGCCATCCCTGTGGGGAAGGAGGCTTTCCCCTTCAAACTGCTCTAAGGGGAAAAAAAATACAGCAGGGCAAGCAGAGCTTTTTCACTTTCTTGAAGAAGACAGACCCTGGGAGCCAAAGGCAAAGCTCCCCCTGACTCCCACACCTTGGGCGTGCCCACCAGACCCACACCACAGACCAAATGACAAGCGTTGCCCAGCACGGAGGCATGAGGAGCACAAATGCCTCCTCTTGCTTTTTATTCCCCAGAAGAGTGTGTGGGAGCCAGCAAAAGGGGAGGGAGAACATACTGTTATGGTGCCGCAGGGCAGCCAGCCTCGTAAATGGCAGTTTCTTGCTAAATAAATAAATAAATGGGAATTGTAATCGTGGCTCAGCAAGCCTTCAAAACTATCCAAATATGCAAACTTCCTCATGAGGAAGGGCGGGGGGGGCGGGGCGGGGCAGCTTGTCAACGTGGTGTGCATGCTAAGGCTCCTGTTGTTCCAGCAGGCTGCTGGAGATTATAAAGCCAGCTTGATTTCACAGCACGATGCAGGGGGACATGGAGGGGGAAAAAAACCTACCTGTGCAATTCCAATTAACATAAATTAGCAGGGTCTGCACTCCGGAAATAAACAAACAAACACAGCATTGGTGGGAACAAGGCAGCACAAGGCAGTGCAGGCCCAGATTGTTTCTTGTTCACAGTTGAAACTGGGAGGGTGCAAATGCTGGTGGTGTCCATGGGGTGGAGAGGGGACACTGCATCCAGCCAGAGAAATGCCTCCAAACCTCTTCAAAGGTTCAGCAGTTGGTAGGATGTGTGGGAGCGTTGAGTGGTGCATCTGAGCTCCCTGTGTCAGTCCCAGAGCATGAAGAGAGTCAGCAGAGGTTGGATTCATCACACCAGGATCACACCTGGATCACAGGACAGAGCCCAGTGACTCTGGGAGTCCCCTGCCAGATGGCAGATGAATCCCAGCCTTAGGGTCTAATTTCAAGAGCTGTTTGAGCACCTGCAGCTCGAGCTGTAGGCAAGAAGATGAACCAGGCACATTAGACATCCTGGATATAACACCAGGATAAATTGCAGGATAAATTACAGCCTGGTTCTTAACCCCTCCCTCCTTCCCTGTGGGTTTTCACTGCTCAGATTAAATTCAATCATTGAGCAAAGCCAGAATTTAGAGAGGCCCCTGTTGTGTTGCAAGGTGGGATCACACTTTGCACTTCTTTTGGTCACTTGGAAGATGATGCTTCAGATAAAAGTGAATCCAGCTTACTGTTGTCTCTCTTCTCTCAAACTCAGCCAGCTTAGTGTGTGCTTGCTGTGGAGGGACTGCTGCTTTTTATGTTGGTCCCTCAGTATCCTCAGCTCTTATGGCTACATTACACTGAAGGCTCTTTCCTGCCCATTTTGCTTAACAGCATGCAGTCCAGGGGAGAGGCTGGAAAAGCCTCTTTTCCCCATTTCCCACCACATTTCAACAAAGCAACTCTTAAGAGCCACTGTAAGAAACCTTTAGGAGGTGAAAATGTCCACTGGAATCACCAAGACTGATTTGATATTTTCCCCCACGAGGAAATTCAAATCAAGATGCTGTAGAGTCAGATACATCACCTGCCTCACAGCTAAAGTCAGCTGAAGAGTTTACTAACCTGTGGTATCTGTGCCTGATTTGCTTTGATTTACTGCGAGTCGCTACTGGCAGAAACACAGACTTTGCTGCCATCTTTCCCAGAGTAAACTGATGCAACTGTATGCATGCAAAAGAAGAAGAGCATTTAAGCTTTGGTTTGTTTGACCTTGGGAGGATGGATGACTCTTTGATCGTTTCTGAGCTGGGTTTGCCCAGAGTGTCCTCGCTTCTTCCATCAGAGGAAACATTTGAATGTGTTTAGTGTGAGTCAGTGAGCGGATAGCAAAGGAAAAGGTCAGAAAGGGAGAGTGAGGCCTCCCCAGGATGGCACTGAGCCTTGGCAGCAAGAGGGGGAAATGAAAAATGTCACTCATGGCAGCCAGCAGCAGGGCTGGAACCCAGGAATTCCTGTAATGGGATTACACAAGGCAGGAGCAGATGGACCCTCCTGGAAAACAAAACCATGCAACCAACATTGAGCCTGTGCATGCTCCCACGGAGAGGAGGTGGGAGCAGAGGAGAGAGCAAGGGCTCTCATCTAATATATGGAGGCAGCTGGAACAAATTCAGGGCTCCTGACCCAGCGCCCAGCAGTGAGCAAGCAATACTTTTAGAGGGGCCTCTCTAACTTGTTCCCGCTGTGTGTGTGCCAGAGATAAGCAGCAGTGAGACTGGGATCTGTTTATTTAACTGTGCAAAGAACAGCTGACAGCTAAAATTACAGGCTGCTGGTGAAAGCCTCGCCTTGCGTGTTGATCCACCATATACCCGTCCCTATCTGCTTCCCTACTGTGCACGTACAAACTTTAAATAAAGCAAGAGCTAGAGTCCAACCAGCCTTCGCTACAAAGGCCTGCTTTCACTACAGAGACAGGACTTGGTTGCAAATACTCTCAGAAGATAACATACACTTTAATTATTTTTTTTTTTTCTTTCCTGCACCACTCTAATCCACAGAGGCACCCTCAGCTTGGATAAGCTGCCTGTTGCTGTCTCTCTGCAGCAGTCTCTCTTCTGCTCTCTCAGTAGGCAAAATAAACCTTTTCCAGCAACGCTGCAGAGGATAATATAAAGACTTAGGGACTGTATTCCCAGCTGTTGCAAGCAGAAATAGCTCTGCTGACTTTGGTGAGGTAGAGCCAGCACTGACCAGTTTAAGACCCAGTTTGCAGGGGTTTCTGCCTGTGCAAAGCCAGTCTAATAGGGCACCGCCACCACCACCACTCCCTCACTATATCCAAGAACTGGTGCTACTCTGTCCACCTTACTTGGCACCAGAGTTAAAAATTATTGCAGGGAAATACCTGTTTTTTTATTTAGTGGGAGAGAGATGGACAAAATTACATCTGCAAATGCAACATTTCTTTTGATTTCCATCAGTTTTCAGTCATTTTACTTAATTTTTCAGTTCCTGATGGTCTTTCCCAACCTTGGTATTCTGTGAAAAGCTGCTTAAGACTTAGTCCACACGTTATCCCAGAGTAGTAACTGGTGTATATATATAAACAACTTGCAACAAAGTATTGCTTAACCTCCCTGTAAAGCTCATCCATGATGGAAATGTCACTTTCCCCAGACTGTCTGTTCCAATGTCTTACTGTCCCTGCTGTTAGCAAGTTGTTCTGTCATGAATTTCGATCCATTTTTGTTTGTTTTGTCAAAGATGGGCAAGGAGGTTAGATTGTTTCCTTCTACAAAAGCCCATTTAGATGAAACAAATAAAATTCAACTAATTCTGAATTCACACTTTTTACAGGGGAGGAGTACACCCATCTGCTTCTGGATTCTTCAGAAAAAAAAGAGATTATGTTTGTCACCAAAACAATGAACATTTTTGTCATAGTGAGCATTTCCAAAAGGAAAATAAGGCATGTTCTGACAATGTCTCTGTCTTCATTCATCAGAGTTGCCAATCCAGAAGCTCTCAAACAGCAAAACGCTTACAGGAGAACAAAAGGCAAGCCCTGTTTTACACAACACTGAACACAAGATTCCGATTCTCAAGCAATGGCACTTTTGTTTGAATAAAGGTGGAAAATGAATGCAAGGCTTGTGGCGCTGCCTGTGGTCTGGGCTAGCACACAGCCGTCACAGAAGCCCATTCTCCTCCTGTGAACGTAACTGAATAGGTCATGTCTCCAACAGCCAGAAGTTCATTATTGAACAATGAAAGTAGCAAGTTCAAAGAGAATTTAATGAGGAAAGAAGACGGTTGGGAGGAATTCAGATGAGAAGAGAGACAGGAGCAGCTGGTGTGTTACAGCTGTTTGAGAAAAAGTGTTTTCTATCTCAAAAAACCTCAAAATAAATGGATATCTTTTGGATTGCAAATTATTTTTTTTAAATTAAAATAAGCAAAAAACCCCCACCCAACCAAAAAACCCTGCCTTCTTTTCCCACTGGACTAAAGCCAAGAGAGAGGAATAAAATGAGAAGTATATGCAGAGAATCAAAATGTTCAGTGATCAAAATTAGAGATATTTTAACCCAAACAACAGCTTTCTGCTAAAATTCTCACTTTGGTTAAAAAGCTGTTCTGTGCTTAAATATACACAGAGTAGGAGACAGAGGGATTTTAACTAAAATTATTTTAACCAGTTCGGTATGTTTTTTCCTGCTGGTGTCTTCCATACTTCAAGAATTGGGAGAAAGATTTAAAAAACTGCAACTCCAAAGAAATCTGAAAATCAGATGAACTGGTTGTATTTGTCATTATTTGCCTTTATTGTGAAACATCAAGAAACAATCCTGGTTGAAAACCACCTGCAACATACAATAATGCAAAGAACTGACAGAGTGTAGAAAGTCCTTATGCATCCCTCTGTAACCCAGTGAAAATCATCAGTGAGCGCTTTAACTTGCCCTGCCACAGCTTTCAGTCTCCATATCAACTTCTGAGCTTTGCTAGCCATTTTGGAATTATGATTTATCTTGGGATTAAACTATAGTCATCTTCCTTTTAGTCTAATTTTTAAAAAGCCCCTCCTATGAACTAGTAACAAGAAGCCATTCTTACAGTTCAATTTCCCAGCTATTATTATGTTAAGAAATATCATCTCCATTCAAATGGCTTCAATTTTCTAATCCTGAATAACCTAAAGGATGAGGAGTGGCCTTGCTTTATATCAAATCAAATGTGATGCAATAGCAGTGTTTAAATCCTAGACAGTTCATCAGCAAACGCCAACATCACTGCATTTATTAGTAAAATCAATGTCTAAAATTGTCCAAAATTCGGTAGTGGGGTGATGAAGTGTTACACTTCTGTCAGCAGAGGCCTGGCAGTGGTGCAGACGTGCCTAAGTTAAACACATCAACCTCTGCCATCTGGAGCTCATGATGAGCATCTATCCGGTGCTCCAGGGCATGGGGCAGAGATCCTTCGGCTGCTGTCAGACCCTGCTCTGGCACTGGAGGAAATGTAAAAAGACCATTGTTGCACCGAGGTGTCACAGCTGACCTGCCAGTGCGGGTTAACGTGACCAACCACCACCCTGAGCTGCCTCTGTCGCTCTTGACAAGAGCTCATCTTGTCATTATTGGTGCCCGTGTGAACAAGGATGAGGATACGCTGTCTTACAAGAGCCATACTCTCTTTATGAACCTGCTCAGGCCTATAGTTACCCTTTGTGTGATGTTACTGACAAACAGAGATGTGCCACGCTTGGAACGAGTGCAGTAGCCATCAGTTAAGGCAGCAATCAATCCATGAGACCTGGATATCGAATCCCTGAGGACAAGTACACATACATAGGACAGCTACAGCCCATATCCAGATCTGTGGTGAAGGGAAGAAGGCAAAATCTCCAGGGAGGCATTAAATAAAGATGAAACATGCCACCAGAAGAGTCTTCAGGTCCACAGAAGTAGCTGGAAGGATCATCAGAGTCCAAAGGGTTTGGATGGGCATCACCTGGAGTGAGGAAGTGCTCCAACAAGACCCCAAGAAAAACTCCTCTTTGATTATCCCTAGCATGTGCTGAGATCAATATGGATTTGCATCAATTGGACTGCATGTCTCTCTGTCAAATTCAAGCTGCAGATACCTCCAGACCCCACTTCGAGACAGCTGGAGGCACTGAGGTTCAGTAGCTCCAGGGCAGAGTGATCAGCAGAGGCCTGACTTCCAATCCAGTCTCTATGCATAACGTGCCATGTCATCATTTGTATTGAGCTTGGGCTCTTCCTCCCGCTCCAAAATTTTTCTGACATATTTGCATTGCAAATTGTTTGGTCTAAGCTCTGACTTTAAGGATGCATTTGTTCAGCACTTAATCCAGCAGCAACCTCAGTATCTTATCATCCATTGTGTATCTCTAAAGTGAGGCCCCAATCTTTAATTTACAGATCTGTAGAGAGCCCCTGATGTAAGCTTCTAGGCAGTAATGGCTATATAAATCACAGCCACAAGAAGCTTATTGCCAAGAAGATTTTTCCTGATATTCAGCCTGAATTTTCCCTTTCTTTGTTTAATCCTGTAACTCTTCAAAATGCTCTAATGACCTGCCCCAGTTAATCCTCACCCTCCTTTGGGTTTGTGGCATACAATTTAGAGTTGTCCAGAAAACGTATTCCATTCAGTGATATAATTACAGCTTCAGAATGCGCTTTCATTACGTGTTTGAACAGAAGGGAAATGGTCTGAACTTGGTGTTGAAGAAATGAGGCAGGAAGAGTTGTTATGCAGGGTTCAGCTCTGGACCCTCAAAGAAACAGTCAAGGCTTGGACTTCTCCCACTCACTTTCTCCCAAAGTATCCAAGACTTCTGGCACCAGAGCCAGCCTTACCTGTTCCCTTTGTCCAAAAGACCCGGTGATGCAAGAAAAGCAGAATTATCAAAACAAATATATTTCCCATAGCATTTCCTCTTTAAAACCTTCTCTGTCTACCATAGAAATAAATGTTTCCCCAATAATCCCCCACAAGTGCCACCTCATTTCTTCCTAGCAGTCTTCCTGCCCTACCCCCATGACATCCAAGAAAGCTATGTGTAGGCACTCTCTTACATTTTCCCTTTCAATTCCCATCAGAATTTTTTTTGGGCTTAAAAATAAGAAGAAATCCCCAAAGCATTTCCATCAGCAATGTTGTGTTTTGTTCTGGGCATTGCATTAGGCAGAAAGGGAGCAGAAATGGCAAAACACTATTACCAGCCCCCAAAGAGTGATGAATTACCTGTATTTTCTACATGCTTATTCAAAGTATCCCTCAGTTCTCAGATGTTTACTAGATGTTTGCTCTCTCCTTATGCATTTCAAGCATCATACAATGCTGTACTTCTGCAGTGAGAGGCAAGGGCAAGACCAGAATGTTTTACTGTAAAAATCACTTAGCCAGAAATTTGATTTCCTTCAATTTTCTGATTTTTTTTCCACTAGGGAGCAACAACCATATTGTAACTGAACTGACAATCATAGTGTCTTACTTAAAATGAAATTGTCAAAATATTGTGTCAGGGATCCTGTATAAAGTGATTTCTTTGACTGTCACTCATACTTGCCATCCTAAAGAGTCTGGTTACTATTAACAAAGATACTCAACACATAAATAATCTCAAAACATCGATACAGCTAAAGTTAGGAACACCCAGAAATATTAATAGCAGCAATAATCTAACCTCTGAAAAGATGTTTAGGAAAAAAAAAAAAAAGATGAAACCAAGAAAATCCAAATTAAAGAATAATGTAAAAACTAACTCTTTTGAAACATATGAAATTTAATATTGTTAGCAAATGCCATTAACTCTGTCCTCATATACCATCTAATTATATGTTTGTGCTGTGCAAATAATGATAATGATGTAGCGCATTCCAATTTATGCCCATTTTTGCAGTGTATAGTATCATTACAAGAGCTGTAACATTTTACCAAAATGAGATCTTTCATACCTGTATTAGTCACCGAAGAGCTGGCCCAGTACCTGAGATGCAAATCTGCAGTTAGAGATACCCGCTTTCTCATGGGTCCAACCTCAAGGTCTCCTGAAGTGCTCTCTCAGAGCATTAGTCTGAGCAGTACGTTATGAGAAAGGGTTACATGAAAAAAGGGCCAAATCCAGCAGCCCAGAGTTTTGTACAGGAACTCCAGACTGTTTTTGTAAGGTACTACCTTGTGTGCTAAAGGCTTTGTTAAAACCTGTCCTCGGCAGATGCAGCGCTCTACTCCACGCTGGATGATGTTACTCTGTGAAGTGACTTGTGCCACTGCTAATCCGCGTGCTCTAAGGATGAAAACTCTGAGTGGAGAGACATTTAGGCAGCAGTTGGACATGCGCAGCCCACATTTTCAAGAGGCTGGTGAAATGTTCTTCACAAGGTCTTGGCATGAGCACACGTGGAAAATGCAGTATATTTGGCATGACTGTTGTGCTCACAGTGACTGCCTCGGTTTCCCCATCCGTCCAGCGGGCTGCCTTGCGGTGAAGCAATGCAGTAATGCCTTCTATTAGGTGAAGGGAGAAGTTATCATTTACAAGAAAAACAAACTCCTTTGGAAGAGCGTAGAGGAGGCAAAGAAAGCAAACAATAGTTCAGCCAAATTCTGAAGGAACTGATGATCCTCTTTGCTCTGGAACTGGTATTTCATCCTGGAGAAAACCAAGGATAAAGCATTAACTGTTCCTGGTGATGGTCTGTGCCAGGCCTGCACCTATTTGGAAGAGAGGTATGTGAAACTCCAAAGCTGCAAGGCTTGGAGAAACCAGCTGCTGACTGTGACATTCTGCCAAATATCACAATTGTTTTTCAAGTCTCAGATCATAAAGCCCTTGCTCCTGAAGGCATGTGATTACAGGAAAATATTTTCTCTCATTAAAAGGAAAAAAACCCCACAGCAAATGCAAAGCTTTCTTGTATGGATATAGAAAAAAGCCTGAACAATTAATTCCAGTAGACTTATAAAGGTTTAGAAACCAAAAGAAATACAGAGAGCGGACAATATTTATTGTTTGAAACACTTTATGATTTTTTGAAGTCCAGTTCTTTCTTTTGTGCAATTCTTTGTTCTGTGAAGCTGAACACATTTTACTTGATTTCAGTCGATTAACCCCAACACGCCTCTCGCATTTGGCCTGACTCCTCAGCACAGGTTTATCCCTGGAGACTCACGGCAAAGCAAGAGTGGTTTTGTTGCTTGTACCTTTTCTGTATAAAACAGAAGGTTTGAACAACAGTTAAGACCAAGTAATTACAGACAGATACATAGCATTACAATTCAAACCTGCACCGTAATGGCTCCATAAAGTCACCTAGGTTTAGATACACATCAAACCATTTTTCACATTGCAAATGAATACTTTTTTAAGAGCTATAACTTTCTGGGAGTTCATGGATTTCCTGGATTCATAGCCCTTTACTAGATGGAGGAAGGTGTACGAGATACTGCTGTACAGAAAGAAAAAAGAGGGAGAGTGGCAGAGGGAGCTGAGGCAGAGGGAAAAAAATAATTCCTTAGAGATGAGATTTCCAAAGCTGCTTGAAAAAAAAGCTGGGGTAAATGTATGACACACTCAATAATATCTCTTTACTTTATCAGCCCTCCTCTTTCCCAGCCTTGCCCAAGGATTGTGGGAGCCTGATCTGAAACATGAGGCCCTTAATGGCCAAGAGCCTGTAATTCTGCCCTCCACTGGTGCTGGAGTCCTTAGTCAGGGTGTGAGCGGTGCCTGGGCTTGTCGCTCCCCACTGTGCCCACACCTACATGTGTCGCGGATGAAAGTATTGACACGGTGATATTTAGTAAGAAATCTAGGTTTATTGATAACTAACAGCAATTTATTATTATAAAATAATTCAGAAATACTAAAAGAAAGAAAAGCGACTTACTCAGATTCTAAAATGACAAGATTCACACTAACTTACTTAACGGTACCTTTATATATACATGTGCATACACAAAACGGACAAACACACAGAAACAAAGGTGTTTGGATTCAGTAGAATGAACACAGAACGGACATACACACACAGAAACAAGGGTACGTACACACACACACACACACACACACACACAGAGTAAAGAGAAGCTAGCTCAAAGAAAATTCCCCTCTCGAGTTTAGAGCAAATACTCCCAATGCCTTGGCATTCCTCAACGGGCAATAATTGAGACTCGAGTGGGGGACTTCGCCCTGGCCTTCCGTCTGGAGCAGACGACACCTTAAGGGTTTGGTACCTGAGAGGCTCCCAGCTCAGGGGAGGTACTAGTCACAGGCCGCTGCGATCCAGGAGAGCTCAAAGGGTCTCCCTGGTGGTTGCCATTTATAGGGTCCAAGATAATTGAATTTTGTCAAAAACCTTCTGGTGCCTTCCAGCAGTTACACAAGAATTTGATTAATGTGTGACTCTGTTATTGTTCCCATTTGACGACATCCCAGGCACAGGTGTGCCAGGCCCTTAGGAGTTGATGGGCTGTTATAGCTGTTTCCGAGCAATCGGGAGGGGCAGGAGCCAGGCTTGTTAACATTGTCAGTCCTTATCTCCACAGACTGGTGTATAGCTCCGGGGATGTGGGTGGAATCGCACCTAGCACCAGGCAGCCCAACAAAGAGGGGCGGGGGGGGGGGGGGGGGGGGGGGGGAGCAGGGGGAGGTAAGAATTGTACCACCACAACATGTTGGCAACACTCAGCCTGAAACAAGGCAGCTGACAGGAGCCACCGTGATGTTGGTGACAACTCCAGGTGGGCCCCAAACAGCCATAACCATGCTGACCTCACTGCAGTGGCCCAAGGAGAAGATCTTTGTAAGGGCAATAGATGTGGCACCTGGCTCTTGTCCCAGGGCTATAGGGATGGCCAACCTCCTTGCACACTGTCTGCAGCACTTCATGGACCCTCTGTCCCATAGAGGCCACTGACGGGTTGAACCTACTGCTGCAGTCCCTAAAACCATTCTTTTATAAAAAAGATTTTGGGGGTCCATAGCCGTAGTGATGGCTAAATTAAAGCTTGGGCAATTTTTTGCCTCCGTCTCCTCTAAACGCACTCTGTCTGTGCCACACGCCATGTCCTTGTGTCCTGGTGGCAGTAGAGCATGGTGCTGCTGAGCAGTGGGGCTAAGACATCTTCCCAATGCTTTTCCTGAAGCTTGCTGTGATCAGATCAGACACATGATGAAAGCAGGCTACTATTTTTCATTTTTAAAGTGAAAGGTCACAGATATGTGGTGCTTGTGCTGTGATTTCCTACCCCAAAGAGTGCTTTCAATCTGGGCAATTTTGGCAATTAAGGAAAACCTCAGAGAGGCACAAACCAGACATCTCCATGCCTGAGGAAGCACAGAGCATGTTACTCATGCAGTAACATCCCTCTGGGGTTGAGTCGTTGTGCTGGCAGTACTGCACAACAGCAGCAAAGTGTCATAAAACTGAGCATACTGCATGCCCCACAGGACCCTGACTTAACACTACAGGGCACACACCCTGGCTTCCAAGTCAGGAAGTCATGGTGACCCTTTCCCACATATCAATGAAAGTGCTTTTATTCCTTTCCTAAAATCCCCTTAAATTCTCCACCCGTTGGTTAGACCAGCAAATCCATCTTTCTCATGCAGTTAAATCAAGATTAAGGGGGCTTGATAGATAATTAATTTTAATAATAATTTGCTTTTTTCTTTCTGAGTTACAGACGTTAGCTTGTTATTCTCTTAAAGATTTGGGAACTGATTTCCTACTAATCTCAGTGAGAAGCACAAGCCTTCATATCTGTAAGGAGCAGTCATCTTCTCTTTACAGATACAGATTGAACCATACCTGCTTTATGAAGCCAGAACCTGATGAAAACTCATGCCTGGGAACCCTCATGGGTGCTCCAGGGAGCCAGCAAGGGCTTTCATCTGCTGTCAAGAATTTTGATTTTTCTAAATTCTAATTTGCCTAACTGAGAAGAAAATCTTTCACCTTCTTCTAGGGGCATAATTCGCTCCCTGGGGTTTGTAGTACTTTTTTTTAAACATAATTTGGGCTATTTGCTTTTTGTCAATTGACAAACAAAGGAGACAGGGAGAGAGAAAGAATACCAGTGAGGCGTAGAACTAAGATAAACAGGTGTGAACAGGTAAAGTATGCTGGTATGTACTGCATGGTGAGTGCACTTGAATCTACATTTAACCGACCATGGCAATAGGCATCTATCTTTCCTCCTACAGCTTTTTCTAAATGTGCCCCAGTGTCCCTGGAAGAACATTGCCTCTCATGGGAGGATGTGTAATAAAATGCCCTCATCCTGTTTTAATCAGTTTTAAATGTGGAAAAGACAGTCATGATCTGAGGAAGGCAGTGTTTCCCTTGCATGTGAATTATGTGATACTGTAGCTTCTTAACATGCTTTACAGTATTATCTTTATTCGTACTGGCAAATTAAATTAGCACTGTCTTTCAAATCTCTGCCTATTTTTCCCCCTAGGCAACCACCAGCAGCACAAAATAAATGACAGTAAGGGGAGTGGATTGCCATGCTCTTGACGCTAGTCTCTGGATTTTAAGCAACCATCCCTCCAAGTAATCATATTTGTTCTTGTTCCAAGAGCTGAGCTGCATTACACCGTGCTTGTTGCAATTACAGAGCTCCACGTACTGGCACAGAGCCTGGGCCAGCGCATGGGGCACCGGGCTGTCAACCTGGAGCCTTGATGGTCCTTTTCTCTTTAGTTTCCCCAGACATCGACAGTATTTTGATATTTAGGCAGGTGCCCCCTTCCTCCCTTCATGGTCCTCTCCCTCTGTCAGCTCCTCTGAGGCCTGGATGGGGAAAGCACAAAGCGTGGTTGTGGTAAAAAAGGGAAGTCGGAAGCAGAGAGATTTTTGCCACACAGGGTGATTTTTCTGGATGAGAATGTTCTCTTCATCTGATGCTGAAGCACATGTGAGAAAATGTTTATGGTAAGGTGTAGGAAGTCTATTACTAATATACTCCAGCTGTTTTGGGGACTGTTTAGAGAAAAGATCTTGGTGGAAAGATATAAAAGGTGGGATGGGGTGGAAAAGACTTTCCTCACTTACATGTTTGCCATGCAGCTACCTGGGCTGAGGACTAGTGGGGATTTGTCAACTCTGCAGTCAGGCGTAAATCAAGCTTCATAACCCTGCAAGTGCAAAGCATTAGGAGCAAGTGATTTTACATTAACCACTAAATATTGCAGCTGTTAAAGAACATTTATGTTATAGACTATCTTGCCAAAATGATGTAAGTTAGGACAAATTAAATTTCAATTATTTATTTTAGCAAGCGGCAATAAGCAAAACAGTGCTGGGCGGCCGGGGAGTCCCTGCTCCACCAACGGCGCGCACCCACTTTCCGAGGGTCCGTCTTTTTTATATCCTCCGCCTTCCGTTATCGGGTCTCTCTGAGAGGTGTATCCTGCGTCTGCGCACTTTGCAGCTAGGGGGTCGCTCCATCCGGGTCTTCCTCACATCACCAGCTTCTCGTATTTCCTACTTTCCTGAGAGTGGCTCACAAAGTCTTTGTTTATATCTTACAGAATATAGACACTACCCCCCTTTTTTTTTCTTCTTCTTCTTCCCTTTGTCTTTCTCCCCTTTGTCCTTCTTCCCTTTCTCCCTCTTTTCAGTCTTTTGCCTAGTAGGAGTCCTTGCTTCAGCATTTCAACTTAGATAAGCACTTACAGTCAGTTAGTCGTTACACAGTGTAATAGTTAAGATTAAGCTTAGGCCAACATAGTTTATGGAATAACATGTCACGAGCTCCCAGTATCTTCAATGGAATTTGATGAACAAACAGTTTACTGTCTATCACATTTATGATCCACACAAGGTGCCTGAACAGAAATGAGCTGTAGCATCTCCTGCAACATTGACTGTAAGCACACTAAAACCATCACTCTGCTGTCAGTCATTTCCATCTGAGAGGGGAGACCTGGCACTCAGAGGAGCATCAGCCCATCCTTCGCACAGCATCCTGGGCTGGCCTCCAGCTCGGCTTAGAGCCACAGGTCCTGGTACCTCCAAACCCCTCCTCTTTGTGCTTCCTCTGTATTCTGCTCTTTAGCTCTGACTGCAGTGTGGTGTCCCATCCTGTGGCACTGTTGTCCCCACTGGAACAAGTGGTGGTAAAAGAGGAGGTCACAGATACTACCCAGTGATTTGACCAATGTTAAATGACCACCTCACTGTTGCTCACAGGTGTGTTCTATGGAAAAGGCACAAGCCCACGGGCAACGCTGTGCAACTGGTTGTGGTGGAGATTATGGCGACATTGCAGCCTTCTTCCCAAAACTTCAGTGTGATTAAACCTGGACAACTTTGTTTCCTTTTCCTGAGCAATTCCTCTGGACTGCCTGTTGTTATCACCAACCCCAAGAGATGGCCCAAGCCTCTGACCTAATGAAGTTTTCATTTCCTTCTGCTTTCCTACCACTAGGCCAGCCAAGACATGAATTGTGCTGGGGAGATTTGCTCGGTCCAAGATTGTGCTTCAGATAAGAGTTTGGATGATTATGATTAATATAACTGCTTTATTTGTCTGACAGGTGGACTGATAAATAGATATTGTTGCTAGGCCTCTGTTCCTTCCTGATATGATAAGCAATACAGCCAGCCTGAAATGCTGATGTTTCTGGGAGATCTCTGAAACAAGAGGTCAGGGCAGTCCGTGCCTTGCCCTTCGATTGTACTTGGATAAAGGACTTCAGTCCTTTAAGTGAAGAGTGGTGATTTCATCAAGACCTGACATGTCCTTAGTTTCCAGCAAGGAAAACAAACAAAACCTCACAGTTTTGAGAATATAGTCCAAACATAGCTGAATGCTCATAAAAGGGCAGAGAGTCTGCAGATCCAACAGAAAAAGTAGCTTAAAATGTCACCAGAAGCTGTTAAAATCTTTGGTGAGATTTTCCCCCTTATCTGATCTCCATTTATCATTCTTTCTGTCTTTACCTGACATGAACAGATGAAATTTTGGACTTTCTCAGCAAGCAGATACCCTGCCAGCAGTGGCCTGGCCTGGGCTGAACAAACCCCTGGCTCCTGAACCTCCCCTGCCCCAGGCGAGCACCAGCCACGGCTGCAGGAAGGCTCCGTCCCATCTCAGGAGTAGCCCCAACTGCAGATGGGCACATTGTCCTGCAGTTGTGATCCTTGCACAACTCTGCGGAGCTGTGCTGCTTGTCCTGCAGCCACAGGGACACCAGCGTGCTCAGAGCAGAGAACAGACCAGCAAGCTCTCGGCCTCAGTGTTGAAAACCCTCTTGCTTCACTTTGCATTACTAACCCATACCATGCAGCCATGCGTCACTGGGACCCACCAATCCCGTCCTTGAATCCTCTGCTGGTCGCTGAGCCATCCTCCTCCTCCCAAGCTCTATAAATCCTGTGCCAGCTTTGCTGTCTGTCTGCGTGTGGGTGGGTGGCTGCTGCTGCTGTGTTGGCTGGGAGCTAGTGATTGGGAAGGTCTTTGTGCAAATTGCTTGAGAATTATGTGTACAGGAATCTCACAGCAGTAGCTTTCAGACACTGTATTGTTAATCTGTATAACTCAGACTCCAGAGAAGATTAGCAATGCTGATTATAACTTGCCTATCTCATTTAAGCAGCTCATTTAATATAGGCCCTTCTTGCAAAAGTGTCTGGGAGCCTCCCATTTCCTAACTAATTTTTCTTCTTAGTAGTGGAGCGAACGCTGATGTTTCATTATATTGATCAGGAACTTCTGGAGGTAGATAGACAGGACCTCTGTCTGTGGAGGGAGGTAGATGAGGGGAAGCTAGAGTCTGCTGCAGAGCTTGGGAACCTGTAGCAAGACTAATGTGCTGAAACAGGCACCATTCTCCACTCAGACCATGCATCATTGCCTGTTGTCAAAGTGTGAGCTGACTTAGGTACTCTCCTTAATGATGAAGAGTAGGTCTTTTTAGCCATAATTGAGGGGTTTTTTTCCAGAGGTTGATGGCCTCAGGATGAGATCAGCTTTTGTCTATTGTGTGTTCCTCTCCATCAACCTCCAAAGAATCCTAGATGACTAGGTTCTATGTACAAACTGAAATTGGGGTAAATTAGTGCCAGATGAAAACCAGCCATGCACAGGTAAGCACTTACCCTCTGATGTACGTCTTACCCTGTGCCTTGGGGCTAGGAGGAGTCTGAACAAACTGTGCTCTTTTAGTGGAGTAGCTTTGGCCAAGTCCAGGCTCTTTTGTGCTGTCTGGCCACGAGAGACAGGGGAAATGCTGTGTCCTTTCTCTGGTTAGTTAAGGCTATTAGGAACTTTGCTCTGAGGTTAAATAGCTTTGCAGCAAACGTTGGAACAGTTAAAGGTTTCTATTTCTTCCTAGGAGCTCTGTTGAATACCCAGCACTCTCCAAAGGTGGTACTGCTTATTTCAGAAAAAAATTACATTGGTACATGGCAGTTCAGGGGAAGCAAGAGCTTTGCAGCCTGCACAGCAGCCTGTATAGGGGGGCCAGGCCACAGCTGAGGGCAGAGACCCCTCAGTTCCTGAGCTGTGCCTACCCACCCAGGTGTCCTGTGTGAGTCATTAGTTCCCACACTGATCTCAAGTTCTCTGTTGATATTATTCCTGTATTTGCTGTCTGCAGCTGGAAGCTCAGTGTTTCCAGAGGACTGTCTTTGGTCCCTCCTGTTGTCAGAAATGCCTAAGCCTGGGTGGGATGGGATCTGTGGCTGCAGGGTAACGTACAGGGTGCCAGGTCCTTGGCTGGCTTCATTCAGTCCATGTGTCTCTGACTCTCAGGCACTGGTGACGGCCTAAAGAGCAAGTGACTGTGCTTTGGAATTAGATGCAGCTTTCTGGGGTCTGTCCTTTCTAGCCTGCCCACGACAGCAGCTAGACTCCCTGGAAGGGGTTGGGTGATGGGAGA
Organism: Strix aluco; assembly: GCF_031877795.1. Classification (NCBI taxonomy): domain Eukaryota; kingdom Metazoa; phylum Chordata; class Aves; order Strigiformes; family Strigidae; genus Strix; species Strix aluco. The sequence goes on from NC_133936.1 coordinate 45,115,928, forward strand.
GGGGAGGAGGTTAACATCCCAGTGCAGACCTTGCTGTCATCAGGTCTGGGATCAGCTTAGTTGCCCTCTACTCTTTGAACAGCCAAATCTCTCCCCTCAATCAGGCTTTAAGGGAAGATTAAGTGCTCAAAAGCACTATTTACATTTCAAAAACTAACCAGGGCCTGGTGTGAGATCAAAGTGAAAGTGGAGTTTAGGTGTATTGATCAGATGCCCACAATGGTTTCTGCTTTCCTGTATCTTGTAAAGGATCAAAGAAGAGTTTGGAAATGTAAAAACTGTCAGCATGGTTATTTTTTTCTAGGTAAAAAGAATTTCTAATCCCAGATGCTTGCCTCAAAGAGAAATCATTCCTTTGTGGCATTCCCTGGATTAATTAGTGACTACACCTTACATGCATGGCACTTGTCTGTTCCCACCCCAACCTCAGGAACTGAGCTGGACAGGGACATGGGGCTGATCGCTGGGTCACAGCCAGTTCATTCCAGGACACTGACAGCAATCATTATTTCTGCTGTTGGAGCCATTTATTAGAGCATAGACTGATCAATTTGCACTGGAGGAGATCCTACTCCCCCTCCCCAGTAGTGACTTATAAATTTCCCCTGCCTCAAATAAAGACCTTCATCCCCTTCTGCAAAATCATGGTGTGACTTTGCCCTTATAGGGGCTCCCGTGCTGGGAGGACAGGGCTGTCCCAGTGCTCCCAGAGCTCCTGTTCTATGGAGTTAAGCAAACACTGAGCCTCTGCCCCCACCCTGCAGCCATCCTGCCTGAGACTTTGGTTTGGGGGTGACTGCCATGTGCCAGCCCAAGCTCCCCTCTGGGCTTGTGCCGCTTCCCAGAGGTTGTGAAGTATTCCCAGTTCTCAGCCCTCTCCTACGGCGCTGCTGAGTGATGCTCGTGCTCGTGAAATGGTCTCCTTGCTGGTCACCTAATGGCATGGCAGGGTTCCTTCCCTGGCTGGGTGATTGCTGCACAGCTATTGAGAACAACAGGTGCCCACACTATGTAATCTTGAACTCTCGAGACTGGGGGATTTAAAAAAATAATTCTTTAGCTGTTGGAATGGTTTCTGTAACAATCTCAGCACTGCAAAACCTAAAACCAGCCTGGCCCTTCAGCCTCCTCTAATTGCACAGATTTTACTCCTTACTGTAACATCCAGTAAGCGAGGACTTGCTGGTCACAGTCTAGCGGACAAGTATGTGTGGCCTCACAACTAGTTTCTGATTAAACCTTGCTACAGCCAGAAAGCAAAGGTTGTGGTGTCTGAGCCCCAGAGGCCAAGCTTGCACTTACCCTGCAAAACTACTCACCCAGCCCACTGCTTTCCATTGCAAGTCCCTTTGGTTTTTATGTAGCTTAGCAGAGACTTTGGGCTGTGGTTGAATAATTGATCAAAACCATTCAGGCTTCACAGACTTGAGCATAACTTCTTGAGAAGTTTCATTGCCACACAATGCTTTAAAATTAGAGAAGATTTGAGCCTCACTGCACTTGGGTGTTTGGTATCTGATCTCGCTGGAGCTCTTAAACTATGCATCATCCTTGCCAAATCTTCCATGGTTTGTGTATTGCAGCGATGTGAATGCATTCAAAAAGAGCTTTTCTCTTATAAAAAGGACTTTACGTTTTAGTCCCTTTCCAATGGGTTCTTTTGGGTGATTCAGAGGATGTTGAATTCTCTGAACATGATCATTTAAGGAAAGGCCTGGGTCTTTAGCTGCAGTGAAAGACAGAGGTCTGTAGTTCCAGCACTAGCTACAGAGGACATGATTTCATGTCCATTTTGTGTGGCAGGCTTTATAAACAGCACACTGAGGATGTTAGTCAGTCCTTGTAGGAGTTTATCCTCATCCTCCCAGCTTCCCAGCTGTGCTGTGTGGGGAAATTACACCGGTGAATATAGAGTTGTATGTGGGTGTATGTATTCATACATGTGTATGTGTCTCACCCCTGACAGGGGAGATGGGGAGGGGGAGAGAGCGGCTGCAGGTGTCCTAAGTGACTACTAGCATTCACCTTAGCAAAGCTTTTAGGCAGGTTAACACAACCTGCCCATCACCTTCCCAGTGCTGGGCAATGAGTAGAGACACAGGATTTACACAGAACAGGACCTGGTGTGTAAAACAGCCCACAGATCTGACATGAAACCATTCGCCGACAGTCTGTGTTGTGAAAGTTCCCGTGGCAAAGTGGCTCCTTGTGCAGTCTGAACCATGAGGTATGGACGGGTCACGAGTGTAGATGTACACACTTGTTGGGGTCAGACATCTATAAATAAGATCTGATGTGAACAAAAGAAACACTAGTAATGCACTTGTGTGCATTATAGTGTATGGATGTGTATTTAAGAGCCACAGACGTGCACACTTCGTGGGTTTTATACCTGCCATGTAATTCAGACAGGCTTCAGCACTCCAGGGGTTTCATCTGGGGTCTGCAGTGGAAGAGCCACGGCAAAGCTCCCTGTGCGAGATGAGGGGTGGTGCCCAGCATGGCCCTCGCAGCACCACAGCTGGCGTCACCGTCCTTGGTTGTGCTGCAGCAGATCTGAATAATGGGAAGGCTCATGAAAGCTCCCTTTATTCCCCGCTTAATCCCGATGGTGTCTTATGGAAGACAAAAATTATGAGCCACTGTAGAAAGGTTTGTTGTCCTTTACGCCTTGTTACAGATACAGGCATAAAGTGACCACGCGGCCGGTGGAGGACAGGTATTGTTCCCCCGGCTGCTGCTTGGGAAACGCACTGTAAAGCAGAACAAACATCCCAGTTTTTGAATTTCTTGCCTCCTACCGATCTGTCTTGCTCTCCCCCACCTACGGACACTAGTTAAGCACTAGAAAGAAGCTTAGCTCAGTGGTGACTTGTTGTTGCTCTTTAATTCATGCAAATGTTCTTTTTAACTAGCTTGGACTCTTAAACAGCCTCTGGGGAACCTTTTGTGTTTATGATTATTGAAGCAAAAGTTTATTTCCTTTAAGCACAAAACAATCGGGGAGTAGAGGGAAAGAGCCAGTTTTCTTTTCTTGCAAATATGGTAAATTTAAAGGTCAGGTACAAGTTGACATACCAGTGGGCAAGTCAACACTTGGAAGAATTCCTCAGAATAGCAATAAAAAGCTTTGCAGCCTCACAACAGCACACTTTTTTTTTTGTCTGTCTGTATCTGGAGTCATAAAGACCTTACAGAGTCTGAGTCGAGCTTTGGTTTGGACTGAGGTTTCGCTGCTTTGGTGCATGCAGGGATGTGTGCAGATACCCCACAGCAGGTGCAGCAAGAGCCCTGCTGCCACGTTGCAGCTGGAGTACCAAGTTTTACTAAAAGTTTGAGTACAGGCACTCAGACGGCCTCAAAACCTAGCCAAGGGTGAAGCTTGTGCTGCAGCCTAGCATCTTCCCACAACAGATGTGGCTCCAGATCCACCCCCTCCTCATTTCATACATAGTCCAATTCCCACTACATCTCTGTCTTTGTCTTCAGAGTGGTGAGAGAGCACTGACACACGTCAGTGTGCTGATCAGCCCGGAATGGAAATGCTAACTGGTTTTCCCAGTGTATATGCTGCAGTGCTGTAAAGATAGATGTGGTCTCTGAACCCTTGATGTCCTGTGATTGCGAGGCATGTGCTGGCTCTCTGGGGACACCGCAGCAGCTGTTTTATCAGTGGGCAGGTGTAACCCCTGCTCTGTGACATGCGACTCAGCTCCAGCTCCCTGCCAGAGTGCTGATAGCTCCCTCCCAGCTACGTGGTGGTGCAACAACTGGAAGTGCTTGATCTTAAGGTACTAATGCTGAAGGGCCAGGTGAACACACTGTGAAAGGGTTGTTCACCCTGGGAAATGGATTTGAATCCTTTAAACTGAACGTCGTGGTAGGTACAAAGCCAACCTTCTTCCTCTTGCACAGTGGAGTTAATGTGTTTGCATGCTGAGCACTTGCTCTGCGCTCCCTCGGTGGGTTTGGGTAAGGCTGAGGGTTTCATGGTCGCTCGCACAGCGCGGGGCAGCCTCCACTGCCTCAGCATTGCCTCTGTGGGACATTTCTGCTCAGTGAGCTGCCTCAGGTGGCCGGGTTAAATGTGTTCCCCAGCTTCTTCTTTGATTTTTAGCTTTAACTCAGTTAAGGTCAGTTTGGAGCAGCTGTCCTGGCTCAGGCTTTTACTCCCTCTGACAGTGGTGGCCAGCAGCTGCCAAGAGCAAAGTATGAGAATATGGAAGGTGCATCGTGCTGACTCCCCTGAGCGCTCCCACAGTGACTCATAGGTTTCCTAAACCTGAGCTGCTTTGTGCTTAGGATCTCTTCAGGGCCTGTCTTCCCTCATTCTGAAATCACGCAAATCTCCTACAGAAACCTGTGGCAGAGCTGCACATCGTTGTTACGTGTATGAAGAGCTTCCTCTTGTTTTCAAGCCTGCTGCCTGCTAATTTCAATTGACATCCAAGAGTTCTCTTATTATAGGCAGCAAACACCCTTTCCTCCTTACCATCCATGCCTCTTGTGTTTTCACAGATGACTTCCCCAGTTGTCTCTCCTCTAACCCTCAGCCAGCACGAGAAGAAACTGCATGGAGCCAACGTCCTAAACTTCCTGCAACAGCCACTGACAGGGATGACAATCTTATTTTGCACCAAATGAACTGAGCTCAGCATCTTTCCCTGTCTTCTCGGTATGCCAACATCAAAGACAGAGGCCCTTTGCTCACAGACCATCTGTGTAATAGATCACTCTGACACCAATTCACTTGTTCTTTGTGTAATAAGTTATAATCTAGCCATTCGGAGAGACATGTAAAAAAGAAAACTAACATGGCCTCTAAAATCAATGAGCCAGTAAATAGAGGGCTATAAATAATCAGGAGAAAGGATTTAATTAGCAACAAAACTCACTTGCAGTACACTGGATGCTTATGGCAGCCTCTAGTCTGAAACCACCTGGCGTGCTCTGCCTTACTCTGGCAGTCACTGGCGTGATCTCTTCTCATGCCCATAAAGACAGAAAGACTAAGTTGCATTTTGGGAGCTTTTCGCTCCCCAGCACTGTGCTGTGTGATGGCTGTCTTGTAGGTCTCTACGTTGATGCTGCTCAGAGCAGCATCAAACCCCTGAGAGCCCAAGGCCAACAGGAGAGCAAAGCTCTCAGCGGTGTGTGCTCACATCTGGAGGCAATGCTGTGCCCACTGCTGTCAGCAGTGGCTGTGCAGGTCCTGAGCCACTCACTACCTGGGCACAGTGCAGGCAGGATGGCAGAGATGGTGCCTGCCCTCGTTCCTGTAGGCAGGGGGTTTGCTGAGCAAGTCCCAGGCACATGCCCACTGCACTTGCCATGCTTTTAGAAACCTGTGTGGAGAAGTTGAGCGTTCTCTGCAAGCTGATGGTGGTCTGTGCTGCTGCTAGCAGAGTTTTGCTTGGCAAAATCTGGATATGAATCCAGACCCAGATGGGAATTACATCCAGCTGGATGTGAATCCAGCCTCTGCTAGGTTGTATATCCCATGGCAGATCCACTGGGTATGAGCAAGGAGGGATTTATCTCTGCAGAGCATCAAAGCACTGGTGACCAGGACTGCTGTCATCCATTCCTGGACTTACCACTCCCTTCGTGCAAACATGGGCTGCGTACCTGGGACTGGAGGAAAGTGTCTGGATTTCTGAACATGGTCAGTTTTTTCATTGTTTGCCTGCTGGTATCACAGCTTATCGATAACACAGTAGGTGAAGATAGATCAGCAGAGAACCCAAAATGAGTTAAATTGAACCCAGGGTCTATGATTTGATGCATCTCTGGCTTGAATTTAAGGAAAGGTTTGATAGATCCCCAAAGCATTCTGGCAGACTATCCTGGAGTCTGCATCTCAGGCAGAGCTGCTGGCTGAAAAGAGATCATTTCATCAAGGAAGCTTTCCGCAAAGCCCTGTGTTTTCTTTACTTTCCACCTGTTTGCTTCCTTACCCATAGTTCAGTTTTCTCCTTATCAGTCCATGTTTGTGAAATCACCTCAGATTTTCAAAGGAAAACATTTTGTTGAGCAGCATCAACCCTCAACTCCTGAATTTTCTGGGAATTACTTCACTGATCTGAGGTATTCTATATCATGTGTCAGTAAAGAGTAATTTTATTATTAGAAGAATGATTCCATTATGTCAAACCAGAGTGTAAAGATCCCTATCTGTGTTTTACTGCCTTTATTGAGTACCCAGCCATATGCCTCTTTAGTATCCACATGCTATTTGGTTTTAATGCTTGCATCTGCTGGTGACTTGAGCAAGGGCCAAAGGTTCAAAATTGAAACTCAGGAACCCTCTACTATTAAAAGATTTTATTAGCCATAAATCTATTATAAAGTGCCTGTGTTGACAATAGGGAATAATATAATCAAACCTCTCCTCCCCACCAGTGACAGCCCTACTCTGCTGCAAGGATCCACATGAATTAATCTGTCCTGTTAACCATCCCAGAGTAAGTGCCTTTCAGGAGAAGAAAATACTTGAGCAAAATACAAAGAAACATCTGTGCTCTTACAAATACACCCTGCTTCCCGTAGGGGCACTTACATAAATAGATGATGCTCCATTCCAGTACGAATCTCCTGGGCCATGTACTTTGTGTCGTTGCTGTCTCTGGTGCAAAGCAAACTGCAAAATGTTTCAGCATAAGAATAGTGGCTGTGTGCTTGCTTTGTGCTGGTTAAAGGAGAGTATGCAGGGCAGATGAGATCGCTCTTGTACTCCATGTCTCGCTATTGCTTGTTTGGTTTTGGGGTTTTTTTCTACCTTGGGAGAAATTTGATTAACTTCAGTCACAGCCTGCTTGAGTAAAGTTAAAAAGTTAAAGTTAAAAAAACATAAAACCCTGATCATGGGGACTTCTCTGCCTGTGACCCTCTGCACATGCAAGAAGGGACTGTCCTGTGCATAAAGTTACTGCTCCCAGAGGTATTTGCAAGAGTTTGGGGCTGGGAGGAGCTGAATTTCATGCTGATTTCCAAGATGTGCCAGTCCTGTTTCCACCTCAGCCACAAGCTCTTTGGGCGACTATTTGCACCTAAAGGCTGCTAATTCCTTTTCTTAAAAGACTGTGGTATTGTTCCTATGACGAAGGCTATTCCAGCTTGGACATTTCCTCCTCTTGCCTGTAAATGTCATGGGAAAATGTTACATTGCAGCCTGACAGCCCTTCACAGTTACCATTCAGTATTAGCAAACCCTCCTTTGTCTCCCCTGTCCCTTCCTTTTGCAGTCTCTATAATCATAATCCCAAACTGGTGCTTACAACTGCATGGTACCTTAGGTGCACACTGAAATAAAAGTCTAATTGCCATCAAACTTGGGGGAACGAAGCTCTTTCTGTAGTAACAAAAGGGTAAATGAGGAGAGGACTAAACACCATTCTCAGTTACTCCTCTAAACACAGAGAACCTGGACATTTTAATGGCACTGTTCTAGATGTATACCAGCACAGCATTTTAAAAGCTTGCTTTAAGGGATTAAATGAACATGATTCTGAGAGAGAAGGCTACCAAAAATAAAATAAACCCCATTACTACCTAGCTCCTCAAGTCCTAGGTGGCCAGGCTCTGACTGCTCGGTGGCAGAGTCCGAGCAGTCCTGTAGGTGCAGCGAGCTGCCCCCCACTCTGCATGGGGCTGTCTGCCCCTGAGCCACCACAGCACCAGTTTGCAGAGAACAGGAATGTGATTTCAAACCTTTCCGGTCCTTTTATTCAGGTTTATGTTTCCAGAACAGCTCTGGAAACTACATCCAGCACAAAAGCAAATGGCAAAAGCAGGCAATGCTTTTATAGCTTAGAAACACAGACAGAGGTGACCTCCTGCCAGCAGTACAGCTGGGCACTCGGATGGAGCACATGGAAGCAGGAAGTTCATATCCTTTCTCCTTCTACCTTTCATGCTGTGGTTGTGCTCAAGAAAAAATATTTCATTGTCCAGTAGTAAAAGCTGAAATTATTGTCCTGCCTCAATCTGTCCATTAGCTCCCTAAAAATTATGTGAGACAGAAAACAACATTGTGAGTCCATGGCGAATGATGGGTGGAAAGTACACAGGTACCTCCCAGAAAATTTTCTGCAGAGACAGAAGTCCTGGCACCCTGCCTCCATCTGTCTGTAAGCATGCACAATTAAATGTAAAAGTTTGTCTTGTGACTGACCACTACTGCTCTTACAAAACCCAAGAGTTCTGTAGTTCTGGCATGAAACTGAGATCTGCTCTTGAAATGTCATGAGCAGTGTACCAAGACCCCGTTTCTTCCTGCCTGCTAACACTGCCAGCATCTCGCTGGCTGATCAGTTCTTTTTCTTCACTCTGGAAGCCAAAATAACAATACCCCCCCCCCCATGGTTTCGGTTTTGTTTCCTCTATTGCCTCATTTGTGTTTCTCCTGTATTAAATTTTGGATCTGACCCTAGTAAGAAAACTTATGCACCACGAAAATTTAAAAAGATTGATGAAACAGGTCCAAAAAAGTGGACAAAAGACTTTAATTACTGTCCAGCATGACACAGAGAGAATACACCAAATCATGAAACAAGTGAAATCAGATGGAGAACACTATTGGTGGGATGTATTTACAGGCTATTCCCCACCAGCTACCAAAATCTTAAATATACTGACTCACCCGATATTGATATTACTAATAATTATGACAATATTAACAACGTAAACCTTATCTTTCGGTGTAAATTGAAGAACCTAACAAAACAAATATGGACCTTACAAACAGTAATAAAGTATAATGAATCCCTTTCGACTGCAAAAGAATTTGCTTAGGGAAAAGAAAAGGGGGGAATTGATACAGAGAAATGATTACTTGTGTTAAGACTTATTTACTTATAGAAAACTGCTTAGCAACTTATTTCCTTACTTCTAGCAAGTTATAGTATTACTAGCAAGTTACAGTATTTTTGAATATTGCTAAGAATCCTGCTTGCCCGGACTGTTCTGTGGAATTTTACCAAGGACTGCTGTGTTCATCAAAACAAAGCAGTTTACTGTGAAAATCTACCAAGAACTGCAGTGTTCAGCAAAATATCATGTTTTTGTCCTTGGGAAACAGATGTGCTCTGACTAGTTGGGCCTCAGTAATGAGTAAAGATGGTCATATACGGGTTGTAGAACTTCCATTGGTTCCATTACATAAGATAGGATGAGTAAACCAGCTGAAAAACATTTTTGTTGTTCAAGAAATTGGCCAAGAGAATCTGAACATGCTCCGGGGAAAAGTACAAGGTGAGGAGGACTGTGAGCCTTCCTCCAACAGACCCTCAGAGACGCCCCCCAGGAGGCAATGTGCAGGTGCAAAGAGAACATAAACTGCTGACACCAGCCTCTAGAGCTAACCCAGCCTCACTTATGCATATGGATATTTGTGTTATGTGATCCAATGAATATGTATATCCACACTCTAGAAGTTTCTGGTAAAATGTGCTGTTGGGGTGCAAGCTTTGTGGAGAAATCCCCTTGCACCCCGGCGCCAGAGTAAACATACCTGCTGTATAACTCTGAGTTGTAGAATCTGTTTTCCACAAGTCAGGGACCTAAGGTACGGTAACCTATCCTATCCTCTGCCTGTCCCGGGACCGCCCCCAGTAAGGCGCTGAGCGCCCCGGGACCGAACCCCGGTGCCTCCCATCCCGCCCCGGGACTGGACACCGGTACCGCGCTGCCCGCCCCGGGACCGGCCCCCGGTGCCTCACTGCCCACCGCGGGACCGAAACCCGGTCCCTTGTTGCCCGGCCCAGGACCAAACCCCGGTACGGTGCTGCCCGCCCCGGGACCAAACCCTGGTGCCGCGGTGCCGGCCCCAGGACCGGACCCTGACGGCGCTGCCGGTCCCAGGACCACGGCCCCTCTGGCACGGGGAGGGCGGGGGCAGCCCGCCGGGATGGCTGGGGCCGTCGAGGCGCCGGCCGAGGGTCTCGGAGCCGGGCTCGGCAGGCTCGGGGAAGCTTGTTCCCCACCCCCGGCATGGCCCTCCCGCCCCACCATCGCTCGGGCAGCCGGTGCCAGTGCCGCCGCTCCGTCTGTGCCCTCGATGCCGGCCGCGAGTGGAGGTGCCGCAGGGGGGCGGGTAGAAGTACGAAGCTCATTGCGGGCGTGTCTGTGAGTTCAGGGCCTCAGAACTCTGCACTCGCTTCGCAGCTGGGCCGTGTCTCACACAAAACACCCAAAGAGGCCCTGTACACTCATTCCTCACACACCATAAAATCCCATTGCTAACACCCAAACACCAATTACAGCAACTGCTAAAGTCGCGTTTCCCAGCATCAATCATATACCACGAGCCGTTTGCTGTTTATCCTTCACCATAGATCCACAGCTGATCGGTATCAATTAGATTATAATACACAGCCCCAGATTTTACACTTGATGACAATAATGGCAATGCCACACTCCACCCCCATACTCCCATTCTAGGAAGACCCAGGCCAGACCTAGAATGTGGTCAGAGTGTCGAAACTACCCTGACCCCAGTGGGCCCCACTACCTTCTGGGGACTTGCACCCCAACCCCAGGGGTGAGCACACAGGCTCTTTACCTCGCGTAGGACGTCTCCTCATGACTTACAGGTTCCCCCCACCTTCTCCAACATACCTGGTCCGCCGATGGATAGATGATCCTTGTCTGCCCCTGCCGAGATGGGGAGAGCGAGGGAGGTTCTCGGAGAAAGAAACCCTGGGGCGCGCCTGGAACGTCCCCTCTCAGCCAGTCCTGCAGCCGGACAGAGAGGGTCCCGTCTGGGTGCCAGCTGATTCACGGAAAACAGACTCTACAACTCGAATAGAGTTATACAGCAGGTATGTTTATTCTGGCGCCGGGGTGCAAGGGGATTTTTCCACAAAGCTTGCACACAGTCTCGGTAAGTAGCCAGATACTTATTACACTAAAAAATACATATTCATAGGGTCACACGATACAAACATACATATGCATAACTAAGGCGGGTTTAGTTCAAAAGCCTCGTGTCAGCAGTTCTGAAATGTTTATGTCGTCTTTGCGCCTGCGCGTTGCCTCCTGGTGGTCGTCTTTGGGGGTCTTCTGGAGGAAGGCCCGCAGTCTTCCTCACTGTGTACTTTCCACCTTCTGCCCGGAATGCTGAGCTGGCAGGGCTCCAACTCACAGAATCGGTCTCCACCAGATGGTTGTTTTCACAAAGATAACAGAGTCTCCGAGCTGTTCGTGTTATCTCTTTGCTTTATACCTCCAGGTTAGCTGCTGCTTTCTTCCCATACTAAGCCAATCCCCTAACTTAGACTACTAGGCTACACTAAGTAATTTTACTAGGTGTTGTGGTTTGAACTCAGCCGGTAGCAAATTGCCCCATGGCCAGTTGTTTACTTCCCCCCCTCCCCAGTGAAATAGGGGAGGGACAGGAAAAAAAAAACCAAACAAAAACAAAAACAAATTTGTAGGTTAAATAACAAAAATTTACTTAGCAAAGGAACAACAGCAATGATAGCAGTCCAAAACGGGTAAAGTGCAGCAGTGGCTCACCGAAGGGCAACCGGTACAGAGCCCGTCCCCAGCAGTGATCTTAACCCACCAGAGAAGCCCGCCCCGCTGATCCAGAAACCGAAAACCCTCCCTGTATGCTGCGCTTTGATGTCCCAGGACATGGAATGGTCCCGTGAGCCATCAGGACCCAGCCCTCCAGCTGGGCTCCCTCTCAGCACATGGAAAGTTAACTCTATCCTGGCCAAAACCAGCACACTAGGGAAAAGAACAAAGAACAAATTCTGCATTTCTTGTCATGGTTAAAACCCCAAAAGAAATAAGAAATACGGTGTTGAAGACAGTACTAGTTAAGAAGGAGCAGTGGGAATAAATGGATGAAAGGGAACATTTGCGATGGCCTTGAAAGGCTACTCAAAGAAAATGCAACACTTTTAGCAGAGGTCACCTCCTCCCCTCCACCTGCAGTTTCAAAACCTGCTTTGTAAAACTTAAATTATGTATTTCCTTCCCCAGATAAGACATTTTCCCCACCCTTCTTCACCCACCACATCTGTTAAATTCATGAGAACCGTACTGAGTTTTGATGAGAGCATCTGAGAGAACAAGGTGTCTCTCAGTATCTTGTATGTGGTTTATTGCCTTTAGCCCACTGTAGTTACTCACCTCAAACTGGAATTTTTTCAGCTTTCTCAGTCTTTCTGTGCATCCTAATCCACGCTGGATTAGTGCTATAAAGGTTGACAAGTGTAGAAAGGTTTGTTAAACTATTTTTTAAATGACCAGCTAACATCATTACCATTTTTCTTTTCAGATGTATGAGGGAAGTGCCCAGATTCAAAGGGTGATCATCCTGTTGGTTGTTCTGATGTTCTTCAGTGGCCCGACTCTTGGCTACATGAGTCAGTGCAGAGACAGAGCACTGGCCACCTTTCTCGCTCGGCGATAGCCAAGCCCAGCTGGATGGCTTTCACCTCTGCACAGTGACTCGGTAGGCACGGGCCAGGCCCCAGCACGTTGCAGTGAGCTGTGTCTCTCTGGAATTACCCGGCTGACAGCATACGTTTTCCAAATATTTTACTAGCTTTTCAGGATTCTGCACCTGTTCAGGAGTGAAGTTCCAGTACACCGGAGGTGCCCACTGTCCTGGGCACTTGCCCATGCTGTCCCACACCCCCAGCCACTCATAAATCTCCAACCTCGGGGTAGATCTCCTGGTGATACTCTTAAATAGTTGCTTAACCCTGAACAAAGCCTGAACACATGCAGGAACACACTGGCTCCCAGCAGTAAGATGACCACATTAGTGTCAACATTCCAAGGATATTCAAAATTCCCCAAATTCTCAAACACAATTGTAAGTAGCCTCAGGACCGACAACTTCATCGTGCCATAAATCAGTGTTATATCGTACAGCAAAACATAAATCTTAATCCAACTCCCACAGGTGATAAACAGCAACATGGGGACTATGTACAGCAAATGAGGAGAGGACATTTTAATGACCCAAGTGATCGACATTATGCACAGCAATTGATAAATCAATATAATGAATGCTTCTAACAAATTATTATGACACACTGACCCTATCTGCCATTATCTCAACCCTTCGAGCCCCACGCTGGGCAAGAAAAAGCGCTGTCGTGGTTTGAACTCAGTCGGCAGCCAAACACCACGCAGCCGGTTGCTCACCCTCCCCCTGTTGGGGGAATGGGGGAAGAGAGTGGAGGGACACAAGGAAAACTCGTAGATTGAGATAAAAAAAAAAAAACAGTTTAATGATTGTAGTAAAACCAAACAATAACAATAATGGAAAGTACAAATGGGTAATGCACAAGGCGATTGCTCACCACCCACCGACTGATACCCAGCCCGTGCCCAGCCAGCAATCCCAACAGAACGGAGGTCTCGCCATCACAAAACACAGCACTGCGGCTGTGCTCCCTCCCAGCTCAAGAAAATTAACTCTATCCCAGCTGAAACCAGGACACTGTTGTAGCAGATTAAAGATACTCTGTGAGTGTGGGAGAGGGCTGAACACAGGCGAGCAAACGCTCCAGGTGACCGCAAAGTAGGGATGGGGCAGTCTGGAGTGTTTCTGTCAGGATCAAAGCAGAAGGTCCGGGGTCCGTGCCGGGGTGTGTGAACCCTCTGGGAGGAGCCGGTGGGTACAGGAAGGTCCTGAGGGGACATGATGAGGGCCTGGGGGCAGCCCGAGAGGAGCCATGGCCCAATGGCGAGCTGGGTCCCTACCCCCCGCAGCGGAACCCCTGCCCCGCCCGACCTGGGTGACGCATCACAATGTGAGCCCCCTTTGTGACATCCCTTTGTGACACCCCTCTGTGTCACCCCATAGCACCATACACAACCAGCGCAGCCCCACAGTGTCTGACAAGACAGGGAAGGGACAGGGCAGGAGCACAGTGAGGAGACTCCTGAGCACAGCCCACATCTTTCCCTGTCGCCCCCGGCGTTTCCCATAAACTGAACCCCCCCACTGTCCCTCAAATACTTTCCTCCACTTTTGAGGATGGCGCAGAGACCCCCCAGTCACCCCAGGGTGGTTTGTGAGGAGACGGGTTGCAGGGAGAGCAGCTCTCTGCTGGAGCCCTACACAGTGTCCACGGTCCAGCCGCTGCGGATCGGTGAGTGAGGGGGCCGACGCCGGGACCCCGTTTCAAGCTCTTGTCACCCTTTGGGAGGTTCATTGGCCAAGACGGCTGTTGTCTTACCAACTCTTCCATGTTTCCATGTAGATGAGAGGCTGCTGGAGGAGAATCCAGAGGAATTGGGATGGGATGCTGAGAGCACCTGGTTGCTTTCTTCGCTCCGCAGCAGCATCATGACAATGGTAACGAGCTCCCCGCTCACCGGGACCCTTGTCCGTGGCATCTGCTTGTGCAAGCAAAGGGACCCAGAGGTGGTCGAGGTGCTCAGCCAAGCTCAGCGTGACACATCTGCTCCCCGTCCTTCTTCCCGTAGGAGTTTGGGAAAGATCTTCAGCCTTCTCAGAAGACGGACATTCTCCTTGTGGCCATTGAGGCCTTGACGGCGGACGACGTCCATGACAGGCAGATGGGCAGCGATGTTGTGGACATAGCCATGAGAGCCCCTGCGTCCTGGATGAGGGATGTAAGTGCCCCATGGCTGGATTGTCCTTCCATGTCAAGACATGTCAAGTCTTGTTCTTCCCTCCTGCCCTATCTCGGCTCTCTTGGGCACCTGAAACCACGTCAAGGCAGCAGGCAGGGATGGGAAGGGCATCACCATGCTCACCTGTGTCCCCTCCAGGTGCCAAAAATCCTGAGATGCATCTACAAAAACGTGGAGCAGATCCGCACAGAGCCGGCCCGACGCAGCCTGGACTCGCTGCTGCTACTGCTGATCAGGTGGAGCCCCAGGGAAGTGGTCAGGACCCTGCTGGACATCTCTCCAGCATGTGACAGGTACCAACCCTGACAGCCTTGAGGGCTCGTTCCCCATGGGGAGAGTGACCCAGAGACTCTCTGGATGACAGACCCACGGAAAACTGCGGGATATCCCCCGAGGAGCAGGGCTCTCCATCCCACCACGCTTCCAATGCTTCAGCCAGAGCTGGCCAAAGCAGAGCCCCTGCCCCATGGGGAAGAGCTCCTCAAGCTCCTCCTGCCTCCCTGCGCACCCCAAAATGAGGGGGGTGGGCAGGGTCAGGGTCCGGAGGAGCTGGTCCCCGGGCACGGTGGCCGAGGCAGCTCTGCTGACCGAGTTTGCTCTGACTCGGCAGCGCTGCCATGGCCATGTGGGAGGTGGTGATCTCTGCGCGCTGGGCTTTGTGGAGAGTCTTGTCGGAGCTGCTCGGCGTGCTGCAGGACTGCCGGCTGCACCAGGTGTTCAGCTCTGCCATGGAGGACTCCTGTATCTACCCCTTGGCTGTGAGTGACCACGTTCAGCCCCAGCGCTCTGCCTTCCTCCTCCTCCTCCTCCTCCTCCTCCCAGACCCCTGTGCTACACTCTCAGGCCCACCCAATGCTGGTTTGGCCCCACCAAGCCTGTCCCGGCACAGGCAGCACTCTGCCTTCCGCCTTACCTGCATCCCCCTGCCTGGCTCTGGCCCTGGGACACAGACGTGGGGACTCTGAGGTGACTTCAGAGGGAGAGGAGACACTTGCCACAGGCTGTGCTGGGACAGGGGAGGGAGCCCTGCAGCTCGGCTGGTCTCTCACTGCTGTCTCCATTTTAGCTGCTGGTCTGCTCTGAGATTGACGACAAGGAGTTTGCTGACCTCTACAAGGCCCAGAGGTACCTGAGGCGTCCCAGCCCAGTGATGATCTCGCTGGTGCTCACGGGCCTCGTTGCACTTTCAAAAACACCCAAAATGGTGAGCAGGGGGTCGGCAAGGGGAGCCATGTTGGTAGCTGGGGCCTGGGGGATGCGGTGGCTTGTCCCAGGCTGGGAGGATGTGGGGTGATGGCTCCAAGCACCCTCCCTGCTCTGGAGGGTGCTGGGGGTGCCTGGGGGGGGGGGTGTCTTTCACCGCTTCACAAAAAGATGACCGGTGTGTTTCGTACAGGCCAGGAAAATGCCAGTGCTGGTGCCGGACATCATGGAGACCCTGCCGGCCGCCAACACCAATGTCACGGTGAAGGCTCTGGTGGTCATCACCGACGTGATTTGTCACATGAAGAGGGAAGAAGCCAACCGCATCGCTCTGAGGCTGGTGGAGAAGCTCTTGCCACTCTTTGATGATGTAAGGCTGCCGTGGTTGCCTGAGCTGAGGTGATGGGTGAAGGACCTTCAGCCCCAGCCCTGCGGGCAGCATTTGGGCACGGGTGTCCCCCTGTCTCCTCTTGCGTGGTCTTTCTGGGCTCTTCCCACTCCTCTTCCGTGGCCTTTCAGGGCTCCGGGGCCACTGAGCTGCAGCTGCAGATCTGGCTGACAGTGCCTGCATTCAGGATCCGACCCTGGAGCAGCTCCTCTCCCCCCAGCCACGCTAACGCCCCTGCTCCCTGTGGGCAAGGAGCGGCTAGTGCTGAGCTCCCTCTGTCCTCCTCCCTGCCAGGAGTCCAGCCAGGTGCGGGAGCTCTCCATCCGCCTCTTCAAAGAAGTGATGAAGACCGTGGTGGGGAGAAACACAAGAAAAATGGTGAAGACAGTGGAGAGTGTCCTGCTCCCACTGTTATTCCATATGAATGACCAGAACGAGAGTGTGGCCAAGGTGCAGTAACCAGCGATTGGTGTCGCGGGGAAGGGCATGCTGACACTATGGGGGTGGCCTGGGAGTGAGGGACAGTGGGATTGTGTGTCACCGCAGGGTCCCACTGCACTGGTCCCACTGCCACTGCCCACCTTCCCCCTGAAGGGTTCCTGCAGCCCCAGCACGAGCAGGGATGGAGAACCTGGCACAGACATTTCCCTGCTCAGCAGTGGCCCGTGGCCACCGAGCACACAAGTCCCCACAGGCTTTGTGTGCTTTGAGCCCCAATCCATGTCCCCTCCCAGAGCGTGGGATGGCCCCAGGAATGAAGGGGGATCAAATCCCAGGATCACCCTGTCCCCCAAGCTCGGAGCCTGGCCCAAAGCAGGAGGATGCCAGGTCTCCTTCCCTGGGCTCTGGTGCCATCTCCCAGTCTCTGCTTTTCTCCACAGGCTTCCCGGCACACCCTCTGCGCCTGTGCAGACTTCCTGGGGTGGACGAGGCTCGGCTCCCTGGCTGTGACCGGGCAGACACACCTGATGAGAGAGTACTTGGTGAGGACAACCCCCAAATGCCCCGGCTGGGCTGGACAAGGGCCGTCTGCCGTGCCCCTGGGGAGGGCTGTGCCGCTCTGCATCGCTGGCCTGCTCCAGCCTGGCTGCTCCAGCTGCATCCTCCTTCCCTGCCCTCGAACATGCAGCCCCCAAGGGCTCTTCTCCAGGAGACCCCGGACCATCTGGGCCCTGGCAGTGGGACGCAGGGGTCTCAGCACCCCCAGCCCCCTCTGCCTGTGGCTCTCTCTGGCCCTCAGCCCCACAGGGCTCCTGGCTGGGAGACGGGAATCACTGGGAGGGAGCGGGGGTGCTGGCAGGAGGGACTGGTCCGGATGGCTGCGGAGGGTCTGTACCAGCCCCGTGCCCTTGCGCTCCCTCAGATAGTGTACAAGAGTAGCGAGGTGGAAAATTATCTGAACCAGAGCCTGCTGTACCTGGAGAACCCTCAGGCCACCGTGCGAGAGGCGGCTGTCAGGTTCATTGGTGAGTCTCCGGGGACCCATTTCTGGCCACCCGGCCCCAGTCCCCACTGGTGGGCTCGCTGGGGTCATTCTGGGTCCCACTGCCCTCAGGTGCTGTCCTTCCTGAGGGACAGCCCTGCCAAGGGGGAGCAGAGCTCTGACATTAGTTCTGTGCCCCAGGTCTTGCTGCGCGGCACGTGAGGATCCTCAACCAGGAGAAGCTGTGGGAGATCTGCAACGGTGAGTAGGGGCAGTGCTGTGCTGGCTGGGGCTGGTGGGGCAGGGGACAGAGCCTGGGTGCCTGGGGGTCTCTGCAGGCAGTGGGGGTTCACGTCTGCTCTGTTTCCTTCTCTTGAAGCCCTCCAGACCTTGGAGACAGATGCTGAAGCCTCCGTCAGCTCCCTGGCAGCTCAGACCACCCTCATCCTGACATCTCTAGAGCAGAAGACAAGGTCAGGATGGAGCCTGTGGTTACTGTGTTGCTGGCCCTGGGGAGCCTTGGAGAGATGAAATTCTTCTCAGGAAAATGGCCATATTTGAATACATTTTTCCTTTTCATGACAATTTATTGTTATTAGTTCAGTTATTAAACTGTTCTTACCTCAACCCACCACTTTTCTCACTTTTACCCTTCCAATTCTCTTTCTCCATCCTGCTGGGGCGGGGGGGGGGGGTGGGGGGGGAATGGTGCTTAGTTGCTGACTGGGGTTAAACCACAACACCAAGGGGAAATTTTGCCTTCTCGAAAAAAAAATAAATCACTTTAGGTACCAGCAGTAGCGTTCCCTTACTGCGTGCAAGACAGCAATAGAGACTTAATAGAGTCAGAGAATCAGAATCATTACGGTTGGAAAAACCGTTTTAAGGTCGGGCTGTTAACCCAACACTGGTGAGCCCACCACTAAACCACGTCCCTAAGCGCCACATCTACACGTCTTTTAAATACCCCAGGGCTGGTGACTCCACCACTTCCCTGGGCAGCCTGTTCCAGCACTTGACAACCTTTGCAGTGAAGAAATTTTGCCCGGTTTTAGCTCTGGTGCCCAGAGAACACAATACCAGGGGGGATGAAGGAAGTATCTGACTAGGGACAGAAAGAGGGTGAAAGAGAGAGGGGGAGGGACCGGCAGCAGAAGGACCCTGCCCTGCCGGGGGGTCTCTCCTTCCCCCCACAGGTTCTCCCCACAGCGCCGTGGGCAGCTTCCCTGGGCAGGCTGAGTGCTGACCCTGGCCGGCGGCAGAGTCCCTGCCCCAGCACACAGCCGCTGGGTGCAGGGACCCTGCTCTGAAGGACAGCCCCAGGCACCCCCGGCTGCACCCCCGGCTGCACCCCCTGCAGCTGTCCCCGGGAGAAGGCAGCCGCCATGGCCTGTCCCTCTGACAGCACAGCAGGGAAGCCCTGCTCGGGAGCATGTCCTCCTCCTCTCGACAGGAGGGAGATTCCTGGGGCTGTGCCGGCTTCACCAGATCCCTCCACCACCTGCAGCTGCACCACCCTGCACCCAGAGACTGACTGTGTCAAGAGCCACAACAATTTCTCCTCCAGTGAGCTCTCAGTGTTCTCCCACTGCCGTCTGCCTTTCCCCTCTCTCTGCCCCGCTCCTCTGCCCTCGGTGCCTGTAGGCAGTGCCCTCAGCCCTGCTGCCCTTTGCAGAGGAGCTGCTCCCAGGCAGAGCTGGCTCTCTGCTGTGCTGACCACTTGCCCTCACCTCCCTCCAGCCCAGGAGCCTGGCCCAGCTCCGCAGCAGAGAACCAGCCCAAGGCATTTTAAGACCCCTCGGGTGGGTTTGGTGCTGAGTCTGTGAAACTCAGATAGCGATAGGAAGGTGAAGACACCTCTCAAGAAGTCAAAGTCAGACGCAAACTCCAGAGTTTCTTGGAGTGTTAATGGGTCCCGCTAGAGACAGCACTGACAAAGCCTCCCTAGGGGCTGGGCAGAGCAGAAGACTCCTTGAAGAGGTGACAGGTAAAGAAAGGCCATGCAAAGGTGGAACAGATTTTGAGTAAACCTGGATGTGTTATATTAAGCCAAAGGGCCAGGCTGTGACCCCCAGCCCCTGGAAAGGGAGATAATGTCCCTCACACATCCCTCAGGGCTCTTCCTGGAACAGTGTGATGTGGGGATGGGCAATGCCAAGGCCATGACTATGGCCCTACACCTCCCAGGCTCTCGGGTGGGGAGAGGGAGGCCATGAGAGCCAGTGCTGTAAGGGGAAGGGCTTCATCATAGGCATCTGTGGCAGAGACAGCAGCCAGAGCCCATGGAAGAAGGATCGGAGCTCTGTTGGGGGTTTTTCAGACTTTCCTCATACCTCCATCATCTCCACCATCGTCCTACAGTGTCCCACACCTGCACCTTTTTCTCTATAGGCTGTAGACACAGAATCATAGAATTACTGAGGTTGGACAAAGTGCTGCCACCGAGCTCTCTTCTGGACCCTCTCTACCTCCTTTCCTTCCTCGTTGCCTCTTCGTTGGCAGAAAAGCCCCTCAGGTCTCCCCGGTTCCCCTGCCTGGCTCCGAGAGGACAGCTGCTCCCTCCTGGAAGGAGGTAACTTTCATGCTGTGCTGAGGCCTCTCGGGAAGGCCCTTAACGCACACACCACACACACCATAAGACCACCAGCAGTTTGCCTGAAGAGCAGAGGGTTGTTCCGATCTGCACAGCCACCCCACGGGATTTCCTTCTCGCTTTGGTCACCATCATTCTTTGATTCAGCCTTCTAGCTCTCCACCAACTTCCACAGAGCTGTTCAGCAGTGACTCTGCAACCAAATCCTTTCCCCTCCCTGCACTAGAAGGGTACTTGCAGGTCTCCAACAGGAGGGAAATCCTTCCAGATGATGGACATTGCCACTGGTGTGCACATTCCCGGGGAGACTGAGCCGGCTGCGGGGCCAGCGAGGCCCGAAGCACACGGCCATGGCGCTGGGCAGCCGGCCAAGGCCAGCCCGCAAGGAGGGAGGGCTGGGCAAGGGGCTGCCAGGCCCCGGGGGAAGAAAACCCTCTGGGCCCAGCCCCTAACGCTGCCCCTCGAGAAAGGGAGAGGAGGAGGAAGCCGACAAATGAGCGTGGAGTCTCCCAGGGCAGAGATTAACGGCTCACTTTATTGTGTGGGTGGACGGGGATCAGCGCCAGCACGCGGGGACGGCGCACGGCTGCTCCCGCGTCTGTGTCTGGGCCCGGGAACGGCCCCCAGTGCCGCGCTGCCAGCCCCGGTGTCGGACCCCGGCGTGTCGCTGCCCGCCCCGAGACCGGATCCCGACTGCGCTTCCTGTCCCGGGACCGGCCCCCGGTGCCTCGCTGCACGCCCCGGGACAGCCCATCGGTAAGGCGCTGAGCGCCCCGGGAACGAACCCCAGTGCCTTCCATCACGCCCTGGTACCGGACACCGGTACCGCGCTCCAACCCCATGAGCGGCCACCGGTGCCGCGCTGCTCGTCCCGGGAGCGCCACCTGTGGATCGCTGCCCGCCCCGGGACCAGACCCCGGGACCGCACTCCCCGCCCCGGGACCGCCTCCGGACCGCCCCCGGTGCCGCGCTGCCCGCCCCGGTTCTGGACCTCGGTGCCGCGCTACCCGCCCCGGCACCGGTCCCCGACGGACCTCCCCGCACCGGGACTGGCTTCCGGTGCCGCGCTGCCCGTCCAGGGACCGGAACCCGACGACGCTGCCCGTCCCGGCACCGGCCCCCGGTGCCTCCCAGCCCGCCCTAGGACCGCCCCCGGTGCCTCGCTGCCGGCACCGGCACCGCAACCGGTGCCTCTCTGCCCGCCCCGGCACCGGACCCCGGTACCTCCTACCCCGCCCTGGCACCGCCCCCGGTGCCGCGCTGCCACCCCAGGACCGGATCCGGTGCCGCGCTGCCGGGACAGGACCTCGACGGCCCTGCCCGCCCTGGCGCCGGACTCCGACGGCGCTGCCCGCCCCGGGACAGGCCCCCGGTGCCTCGTTGCCCGCCTCGGGACCGAACCCCGGTGCCTCGCTGCCCGCCCGGGGACCGGAACCCGACGGCGCTGCCCGTCCCGGCACCGGCCCCCGGTGCCTCCATGCCCGCCCCGGTTCTGGAACCCGGTGCCGCGCTACCAGCCCCGGCACCGTTCCCCGGTGCCTCCCAGCCCGCCCCGGGGCCGCCCCCGGTGCGTCGCTGCCCTCCCCGGGACCGGCCCCCGGTGCCGCGCTACCCGCCCCAGCACCGGTCCCCGGTGCTTCCCAGCTCGCCCCGGGAACGCCCCCGGTACCTCCCAGCCCGCCCCGGCACAGAACTCCGACGGCGCTGCCCGCCCCGGGACCGGCCCCCGGTGCCGCGCTGCCGGGACCGGACCACGACGGCGCTGCCCGCCCAGGAACCGGCCCCGGTGCCTCCCTGCCCGCCCCGGGACCGGTCCCCGGTGCCTCCCAGCCCGCCCCGGGACCGCCCCCGGTGCCTCTCTGCCCGCCCCGGGACCGCCCCCGGAGCCCCCATGCCCGCCCCGGGACCGGCCCCCGGTGCCGCGCTGCCTGTCCCGGGACCGAAACCCGGTGCTTCGCTGCCCGCCCCGGGACCAGCCCTCGGTGCCGCGCTGCCGGGACGGGACCACGACGGCGCTGCCCGCCCAGGAACCGGCCCCGGTGCCTCCCTGCCCGCCCCGGGACCGGACACCGGTGCCGCGCTACCCGCCCCGGGACCGCCCCCGATGCCTCCCAGCCTGCCCCGCGACCGGTCCCCGGTACCTCTCTGCGCGCCCCGGGACCGGCCGCCGGTACCTCGCTGCCCGCCCCGCTTCTGGACCCCGGTGCCACACTACCCGCCCCGGGACCGGACACCGGTGCCGCGCTTCCCGCCCCGGCACCGGACCTCGACGGCCCTGCCCGCCCCGGCACCGGGCTCCGACGGCGCTGCCCGCCCCGGGACAAGCCTCCGGTGCCTCCATGCCCGCCTCGGGACCGAACCCCGGTGCCTCACTGCCCGCCCCGGGACCGGACACCGGTACCTCGCTGCCCGCCCCGGGACCGGCCCCCGGTGCCGCGCTGCCTGTCCCGGGACCGAAACCCGGTGCTTCGCTGCCCGTCCCGGGACCAGCACCCGGTGCCTCTCTGCTCGCCCCGCTTCTGGACCCCGGTGCCTCCCAGCCCACCCCGGGACCGCCCCCGGTGCCTCGCTGCCCGTCCCGGGACCGGTCCCCGGTGCCTCGCTGCCCGCCCCGATTCTGGACCGCGGTGCCTCGCTGCCCGGCCCGGGACCGCTCCCGGTGCATCCCAGCCCGCCCCGGCACAGCCCCCGGTGCCTCTCTGCGCGCCCCAGGACCGGCCGCCGGTACCTCGCTGCCTGCCCCGGGACCGGCCCCCGGTGCTCGCGCTGCCGGGACCGTACCTCAACGGCGCTGCCCGCCCAGGAACCGGGCGCGGTGCCTCCCAGCCCGCCCCGGGACTGTTCCCGGTGCCTCCCAGCCCGCCCCGCGACAGGCCCCCGGTGCCTCCCAGCCCGCCCCGGGACCGGTCCCCGGTGCCGCGCTGCAGGGACCGGACATCGAAGGCCCTGCCCGTCCCGTGACCGGGCTCTGACAGCGCTGCCCGCCCCGGGACAGGCCTCCGGTGCCTCGCTGCCCGTCCTGGGACCAGCCCCCGTGCCTCTCTTCTCGCCCCGGTTCTGGACCCCGGTGCCACGCTACCCGGCCCGGCACCGGTCCCTGGTGCCTCCCAGCCCGCCCCGGGACCGGTCCCCGGTGCCGCGCTGCCGGGACCGGAGCTCGACGGCGCTGCCTGCCCAGGAACCGGCCCCGGTGTCTCCCTGTCCACCACGGCACCGGACCCCAACGGCGATGCCCGCCCCGGGACCGGACACTGGTGCCGCGCTGCCCGCCCCGACACCGGACATCGAAGGCCCTGCCTGCCCCGGGACCGGGTTCCGACGGCGCTGCCCGCCCCGGGACAGGCCTCCGGTGCTGTTTTGCTGATCAGGGATATCAATTAAACTCAGACACCAGAGTGAAAAGAGCAGGCATATTTTACTAGAAATAACTAAATAATGTAACAGAATATTACAGAAAACATACAGTAAGAAAAGACAGAACAGTGCACTTAAACAAATAGGAAAATACAGGGTAATGCATCAAATCATTACTACTTGAGAGAGAGAGAGAGAATAGTGATTAAGAAAAATACATCACCACTTGCATACTTTACCATCATCCAGATCCGCAGTCGCTGGGGAGCCCCGGTCACAGCGAGGATTTGGAGAGCCTGTCCCTGCAAGTGGGAAATCCTACGCGGTGCGTCCACCCGTAGGTGAGGCTTCCAAAGTCGCTGTGAGCGGGTCCAGCCTTATATACCTGAAATCAGTAAGCCAGAATAGCTGGCACCTTTTGTTTTAAGCGGAAATATCTGAAGTCAGTCTCACGTTAGATTTTCCCAGAGCCTGGCCGGGGCTCAGGGAAAAAACTAAGGGAGTTTTCCCAGCTTATCTAGGTGATTTATGAGCAAGGTCACACACCAGGTCACAGGGCCAGACAATTGTCTCTGTGGCCCTGTTATTGTGGCCTTGTTACCTTGTTTACACACACAAAGAAGGATACATATTTTATGATGTTTAAGTTACATTTTCTATACATATCTCACTAATGACTACATACGGAGTTAGCAATTTCGGTTCAAGACTTATTGTTCAGGTTTCAATATTCCCACCTGTTACATCCGGACAGGTGGTCTGTTATAATTTTAGTACAATACCTATTGATACAATGCTTGTCAATTATAAAACATACAGGATTCATCTATAGGTCAACTCTGGCTTGGGCTTATTGTCCAAGCCTTAGCACTTCATTCGGTCCTTTGACCTACAGGTGAATCATGGCTCTCAAACCATCTCTATGGTTAGTGACATTAGTTTCCGTTCATCACTTGATGATGTTTTGTCAGGCATATCCCGATCCAATATCAGGGAGGGTTCTTAAACGATCTCAGTTGTGATCTTAAGACACAAAGGAGGTTAGATACCATGCAACCTTGTAAACTCTATTTCCTGTAACAAGCAATAATAGCGATAGGACAGAGGGAAGAAGAAAGAAAAAGTCAGAATACCTAAGCAAGCAAACAGAAGAGATGCAGCAAAATCAGTTACCACCATGAATCCAGTGACGTCCTGTTGGTTCAGTCTCTCCTGAAATCCCAGCTCTGAGCCTTGAGAGACGAGTACGCAGTCTTTTTATTGTCCAAGTCCCCAATATTTCCAAAGAGTCCGCCCATTTCCATGGAGCTCATTGTCATATGTGTCGCCCCGTGTTCCTCCAGGTGCCCATGTCTTCTCCACCTGGTTCATGTGCAAGTGCAGCTTGGCAGGCACTGCCAAGGATGATGTTGTTCTGGCTTCAGGCAGATATGGTGGTTTCTTCGGGGACAATTCATCTCCTTCAGAGCGTACTCCTTCACGGCGACAGGATGTTGAGGCCAGGTAGTGGTAGTGGTGTGGCAGCAATGTCGAGGCAACACAGTCTCTCACACTGCCCCATGGCTTGACATTGCTGTCCTCGTGGTGGCACAGAGGATAGAGATATAAAGAGAGAGAGAAAGAAAGGACAGAAATAGCGTGCAACATGACAACTAACGATATTTCTGACTAACATATAACTAATAACATCTTTAACAGATATATAAATTTTCCATTAATAAACATGTAACTAACAATATCTTTAACAAATACGAATATCTTCAGTTAACAAACATATAGCTAACAACATCTCTAACAAACATATCATGCTCAAAATTAAGTAACTCTACAAAACCAAAACATTCTACAAACCGATTTTAAGGTTGCAAGGAATCAGTAGAAGAACACAACGGCAGTTTACATGATTGACATTCACAGGGACAAAAAAGTTGTATTATAAGAACAAATAAGAAAATTATTATCAAGGCTAAGGCTATAAAGTGAATTGAAATTATTACTAACATATTATCCATTATTTTTCCGTGATTCTGGTAATATATCACTGAGTGTTTGTGGCTCTGGTAGCCCACGCAGTCTGTTGCCCTGCTCTGCCGAAGCTGGGGTCAGCATACACAGCAGGAAAATCTCTTTCCACGCCCCTTTATCCTAAAGCACATGTGTCATCTGGGCCTAGAAACTTCTATCCCAGATTTAAACAAAGGTAAATGAGCGATAACACTACAAATAACAAATAAAACAACATTAACACTGACAATGGTCAACAACATCCTAACCAAACATATAATAAAGGTAACAGTGACAATAACAATGTCAATTAACAATATTTTAACCAAACATGTTTAACTAAAATGTGTCCCAGGCCAGGCCTAAGGATGTACTCCCGGTCCTTGGGGACTGGGGGAAGAAGGTGGTTGTCTACATGAACAAGTACAATTACAGGATGTTTTACATGGACACTTATAAGACCAACACATATATATCACAAGGGAAAATATTCTGGTTGTTGCTGTCAATTGTGGAGCTGAAGATGGTCTGGCTCGCTGGAGCTGGGGTCTGCCTTTGCAGCAGGAAAATGAATTTCCATGCCCCCAGCCCAGAGTGCATGTGTGGTTTAGGTCTTGGTATTTCCATCTTGCCTTCATGGGCCCAGTAATGACCTTTTAAAGCCCAGGCCCCATTAGCAAAGGGCCCTTCCCCTGATTTGGTGTCTGTTGTTTGCTCATAATACCGGTAACAGAATGACTTAAATCCACAAATTCGTTTTCCTCCCATTCTTGGTTAACACTTAGGAAGCCGGTGCTTCCCCCAGAACCAAGGGAGAGGGGAACAGTCACCCAAAGCAATTTTTGCAATGATAGACAATACATCTTAGAAATATTAATAAGACAATGAACATCAACACTGTACAAAAATTTAAATTCACATAAGGATCCCCCGTCGTGACTCAGAATATCTTTCTCCAGGGGGTTTACCTGCAAGAAAAAGGAAAGAAAAGCTTCTCGGTTCATTTTGAGAACCGGAAGTGGGTTATAATTAGAAAGATGGGATAATCCACCTTGTATTAATTTTGTGCTCCTTTCCATGAGCATCTTTGGCTTTCCAGGTGTACTTGTTTATTTGGGTATCCAATACCAATGGTACTGCTCCCACCGTGGGGAGTTCGACTAAGACAGGTTGTCCTGGAAAATGAGATGGATTTCTGGGGTGGTCAGGGCCATGTGGGGCTGGCTTGATGCCCGCAATGCCACTGAATTCCCAGAAACTTCACTGTCTGAGACGGTCCTTGGATTTTTGCAGAGTTAATTTCCCAACCCTTCTGTTTCATATGATCTACCACTAATTCAAGAACTTGTTGTATTTCCTCCTCATCATTTCCTTGAATCAAAATATCATCTATATAGTGGCTTAATTGTGTGTGAGGAGGCAGCTGTATTTCATCTAAGTGTTCAGCTACAATTCTATAACAGATAGTGGGGCTGTGCAACCATCCTTGTGAAAGCAAATGCTTTTCTGCAATTGGGATAGTAAAAAATGCACTAGTTAAACCTATTACAGCATACCCAGTTCCTGGATGTTTCTGAACTTCTTCTATTAAAGTGACAGTGTCTGGCACAGCTGCTGCAAGCGGTGCAGTATGTTTGTTTACTTCTCTAAAATCCACTGTCATTCTCTAGGATCCATCACTTTTCTTGACAGGCCACACCGGACTGCCACTTCAAAACTTCTACATCTAATAAATCTCTAATTGTCTGTGATATCTCTTCATGTCCTCCCAGAATTCTATATTGCCTCATTGTAACTAACATAGTTGCAAGCCAGGATCTGCTGAGGTGGCATTTTTTTTTACTTTGCTGACTGTAGCAGGTCTGGTACTAATACAGGGTTTAACTCCAAATTGATACTGACTATCAAAAAGATTTAAAGTTAGTCTTTTTAGAATGTCTATAATGATTTTATATTCAGGAATGGGGACAATCGTGACTGAATATAATAATTTTTGGAGGTTTCCTGTTTTCATTTCCATTTGTGTTTGTACAGTTTTAATTTATTTTCCTCCCAAACCTGTAATAATTACAGGTTGTCTTTTAAATTTCCTGGCATTCCCATATATTAAGGAGGCCTCTGCTCCAGTCTCAATTAGGGTATTTATAGTTTGTGGGGACCGGTTGTCCTCAATAAAAAACAAAACAAAAAAAAACAAACAAAAAAAACCAAACAAACAAACAAAAAAACCCCTAAACAACTTTAAGTTCTACATGGGGCCATCGGTCCTTCTGCACCCACTGCCCTGGAGCTTGGCCATTAATTCATATGTGCTGATTATAATATTATATTATAATATTGATTCACCTCACTTGCCTCCTGCAAAGGGAAGTCAGAAAATGCTGCCCCATCCTCTTTCACCCCCGGAACCAGTGATCCACTCACGGGGGCCCCCCCGTGGGCAGATGGAGGGTCCCGTTGAGGTTCGAGAAGGGGTGCTGTAGGCTGAGTTGTCCCTGGATTCTTAGTTTTAGCACTCTGCACTCTCTTGCTAGGTTTATTCAGCCCTCTCTGTGTATATATTCGCCACGGCTCATTAGTTGGAACACCATAAATTTTTTCATGAGACATGCTGTCTTTTAACAAAGCCGTAAACATTTCCGTATGAGAAATCCTGTTTTCGCTGCCTTTAGGGCTGTCTCGAGTATCTCGATTCCCTGCACTCCCTCGGGGGCCCCACTCTTCAAGGTCACGTAACTGTTGCACTTTTTCAGTTCCTTCATCGAGGGGATCCCCCATTTCATTAATGCAAAGGGGCATAATTACATTTTTATATGCCAGTGGAACGGTTTGAATCACTCTGTTTCTCATAGTGACCGACAAAGGATGCCACATCATAAAGTCAGCGTCTCCTACAAAAATAGCTGCTTTCATCCCTTCCTCTTTCATTCGCTGTATACAATCTCGCAAAGTATACCACTGCCGGTCAGATGCCAGCCAATCATTCTCTGGAGGATATTTGGTATTACATCCCAGAGCAGCCAGTGTTAACAAATTAATATCCTGAGTGTTGTTTTGAAATGCATCCTGCACAAAAGAATTTGAACTTAAAATCAAAAACCTTTTAGAATCTCCTGCGTCTAGGGTTACCCCTGCCACTCCCTGATCATGCAAACGCACCATCCAAGAGAGCAAGGATTCCCCCGGTCTCTGCTTAAATCTTTCAATTATATCATTTACTTCATACTGTGTATGATCCTCTATCATATCCTTCCTCACAGCTTGCCCACTATTAGGATCTCTACCAGGATCCCACTGCACACCCGCTTCTGCAATCACCGCATGCACTTTCTTACAGTTTCTCCTTTTCCTATACTTATATTGTGCTACTCGCACCGCAACTTTCTCCACCACTGTCTGATAAGTATCCAGCTTATATATCAGCAAGCAACTTATTCTGGCATTGCAACATCACTTTTGACTCTGCAAATCACATATCTGTTGCTCCATCTGGGAGTGCTCTAACAACAGCCTCTCTTTACTCTGGTGTTGTTTTCTACATGCAGTTAACAAAATCCACCCTCGTTTATTTCAATTTGTAGTTTCTTTTCCTTTTTCAATAGGTACTTTTTCATACAATTTAAAACATCCAATGGTTACTTTAAATAATGGCATTTTTGTCGGATCCCACTTCTGACACCAATTTATGTTTTGCTGATCCGGGATATCAATTAAACTCAGACACCAGAGTGAAAAGAGCAGGTGTATTTACTAGAAATAACTAAATAATGTAACAGAATAATACAGAAAACATACAGTAAGAAAAGACAGAATAGTGCACTCAAACAAATAGGAAAATACAGGGTAATGCATCAAATCATTACTACTTGAGAGAGAGAATAGTGATTAAGAAAGATCCATCACCACTTGCATACTTTACCATCATCCAGATCCGCAGTCGCTGGGCAGCCCCGGTTACAGCGAGGATTTGGAGAACCTTTCCCTGCAAGTGGGAAATCCTACGCGGGGCGTCCACCCGTAGGTGAGGCTTCCAAAGTCGCTGTGAGCGGGCCCAGCCTTATATACCTAAAAATCAGTAAGCCAGAATAGCTGGCACCTTTGTTTTAAGCGGAAACATCTGGTTTTCATCTCACGTTAGGTTCCCCCCAGAGCCTGGCCAGGGCTTAAGGGAGAAGCTCAGGGAGTTTCCCTGCTTATCGAGTTAATTTATGAGCAAGGTCACAAGGCCAGACAACTGTTTCTGTGGCCTTGTTATCTTGCTCACACATAAAGAAATATAAGGATACATTCAGGATAGACATGTTTTATGATGTTTAAGCTACATCTTCTATGCATATTTCACTAATGACTACATACGGAGTTAGCAGTTTCAGTTCAGGGCCTGTTGCTCAGGCTTCAGTATTCCCACCTTTTACATCAGAATAGTTGGTTTGCTATAACTTAGTATAATACCTATTAGCACAATGGTTATCAGTTATAAAATGTACAGGATTCATCTATAGGTCAACTCTGGCTTGGGCTTATTGTCCAAGCCTTAGCACTTCAGGTGCCTCGCTGCCCGCCCCGGGACCAGCCCCCGGTGCCGCGCTGCCGGGACCGGACCTCGACGGCGCTGCCTGTCTAGGAACCGGCCCCGGTGCCTCGCTGCCCGCCCCGGGACCGGGCCCCCGGTGCCTCGCTGCCCGCCCCGGGACCGCTCCCGGTGCATCCCAGCCCGCCCCGGCACCGCCCCCGGTGCCTCTCTGAGCGCCCCGGAACCGGCCGCCGGTGCCGCGCTGCCCGCCCCGGGACCGCCCCCAGTAAGGCGCTGAGCGCCCCGAGACCGAACCTCGGTGACTCCCATCACGCCCCGGGACCGGCCCCCGGTGCCTCCCAGCCCGCCCTGTGACAGGCCCCCGCAGCCTTGTTGCCTGCCCCGGGACCGCCCCCGGTGCCGCGCTACCCGCCCCGGCACCGGTCCCCGGTGCTTCCCAGCTCGCCCCGGGACCGCCCCCGGTACCTCCCAGCCCGCCCCGGCACCGAACTCCGACGGCCCTGCCCGCCCCGGCACCGGGCTCCGACGGCGCTGCCCGCCCCGGGACAAGCCTCCGGTGCCTCGATGCCCGCCTCGGGACCGAACCCCGGTGCCTCGCTGCCCGCCCCGGGACCGGAACCCGACGGCGCTGCCCGTCCCGGCACCGGCCCCCGGTGCCTCCATGCCCGCCCCGGGACCAGACCCCAGTGCCTCCCAGCCCGCCCTGGGACCGCCCCCGGTGCCTCGCTGCCCGCCCCGCTTCTGGACCCCGATGCCTCGCTGCCCGGCCCGGGACCGCTCCCGGTGCATTCCAGCCCTCCCCGGCACAGCCACCGGTGCCTCTCTGCGCGCCCCAGGACCGGCCGCCGGTACCTCCCAGCCCGCCCTGGGACCGCCCCCGGTGCCTCGCTGCCCGCCCCGCTTCTGGAACCCGGTGCCACGCTACCCGTCCCGGCACCGGTCCCCGTTGCCTCCCAGCCCGACCCGGGACCGCCCCCGGTACCACGCTACCCGCCCCGGGACCGCCCCCGATGCCTCCCAGCCCGTCCCGAGACCGGACCCCGACGGCGCTGCCCGCCCCGGGACAAGCCTCCGGTGCCTTGTTGCCCGCTCCGGGACCGAACCCTGGTGCCTCGCTGCCCACTCCGGGACCGGAACCCGATGCCGCTGCCCGTCCCGGCACCGGCCCCCGGTGCCTCCCAGCCCGCCCTAGGACCGCCCCCGGTGCCTCGCTGCTGGCACCTGCACCGCCACCGGTGCCTCTCTGCCCGTCCCGGGACTGGACCCCGGTGCCGCGCTGCCGGGACCGGACCTCGACGGCGCTGCCCGCCCCAGGATCGAAGCCCGACGGCGCTGCCTGTGCCGGGACCGCCCCCGGTTCCTCGCTGCCCCTCCCGGGACCGAAACCCGGTGCCGCGCTACCAGCCCCGGCACCGGTCCCCGGTGCTTCTCAGGTCGCCCAGGGACCGGACCCCGACGGCGCTGCCCGCCCCGGGACCGGACACCGGTGCCGCACTTCCCGCCCCAGCACCGGTTCCAGTGCCGCGCTGCCGGGACCGGCCCTCGACGGCGCTGCCTGCCCCGGGACAGAACCCGGTGCCTCCCTGGCGTTCCCGGGACCGGACCCCGACGGCGCTGCCCGCCCCGGGATCGAAGGCCGACGGCGCTGCCTGTCCCGGGATCGGTCCCTGGTGCCGCAGCCCGTCCTGCACGGGGAGGTCGGGGGCAGCCCGCTGGGACGGCTGGGGCTGTCGAGGCGCCGGCCGAGGCTCTCGGAGCCGGGCTCAGCGCGCTCGGGGAAGCTTGTTCCCCGCCCCCGGCACGGCCCTCCCGCCCCGCCGTCGCTCGGGCAGCCGGTGCCGGTGCCGCCACACGCCCCGTCCGTGCCCTCGGTGCCGGCCGCGAGTGGAGGTGCCGCGGGGGGGCGGGTAGAAGTACAAAGTTCGTTGCAGGCGTGTCTGTGAGTTCGGGGCCGGGGGGAACTGAACTGCTGCTCCCGCTCCGGGCAGCGCTTTCCCGGCGCTGGGGTTGGGTTTTCTTGCCCCGCTGCAGGAGAGAGCGGGGAGGGCAGCGGATGGTTGGAGCGGGGATCGCTGCCCGGCCCTGCCCGCCCCCCCGGGTACGCGGGGCGGTGGGACCCCTTTGTTATCAGCTACAGTGACTGTCTAGGGTGATGTCGTGAGCCTCAGAGCAAAAGTGCTTCTGGAGAACCGCGGCAATCAGTTATTGCTGTGAAAGGTGCTCTGGTGCTGTCTGAGGGGAACAAGCTGTGGGGTGCAGAGGGGTTTTGCTGGCCTGAGCGTTCAGGCCTGAGTAGGATAATTTAAAACCAAACAACCCACGTGACTTTAAATATGAAGCGTTAATGTGGTTCGAAGGGGGCTATTTTCCTTCTGTTACACCACCTGAATTACCCTGGATCAGCCTCTTGCCCTCTGTCCTTCCAAAAGCCAGGCAGAGCCCCACACCAGGAGTCCCTCGGTGCCATCAGCCGCGGCTCACCCAAGGCCACGGCCCGTCCTGCAGAGGGACGGCGGTGACGCTGCTGGAACCATCGCAGTGCTGTTCCTGGGGCACTGGCTGGGCTCTGCGCTGGGTGAGGAGCTCAGAGGAGCGGGTGTGCTGGGGCGGTGTTCATTGGGAGCAGGGAAGGGGCAGGGGTGGGGAGCTGCTCGATCCCGTTGGTCCGAGGGAATCCTCTGCAGCGGGGGGCTGGCGCAGGGACAGGGCACGGGGCTGGCAGAGAGCGCACTTGGACTTGGTGCCAGTGCCATGAGCTCCTGTGACGCTCCGGCAGCTCGTTTGTGACTGATTGTTGCTGTCTCCTGTCTCAACAACTGGGATAACTGGGTGTGGGGGTGCAATTCTCACTCCTCCCTGCCCCTCCTGGTCAGGTGCTTGGTGCTGGGTGTGATTCCCCCCACCTCCCCCAGCTGTGCCCCGTCTGTGGAGATAAGGACTGAGAATGTCACCGAGCCTGGCTCCTGCCCTCCCGCCTGCTGGGGATCGGCTCTAACGGCCCCTCATCTCCTCAGGGCCGGGCACACCTGGGCTGGGGTGGGGCCAGATGGGAACAAGAACAGAGCTGCACATTCACCAAGTTCTTGTGCAGCTGCTGGGCGGCACCAGAAGGGACCTGGCAAAAGTCAATGATCTTGGACCCTCTAAACTGCGCCCCCCAGGGAGACCCTTGGAGCTCCCCTGGATCCCAGCGGCCTGTGACCAGCATCTGCCCTGAGCTGGAGTCTCGCAGGGACCAAACCCTGGAGGTGTCGTCTGCTGCCAGAGCTGAGGGCAGGCCGGGGCGAGGTGCTCCCGCTCGGGGCTCAGGGATGGCCCGCGAGGGAATGCCGAGGCCTCGGGAGGATTGGCTCTGCCCTCGAGAGGAGTGAAATGTTCTCTGAGCTCGCTGCTCCGTCACCCGCTCGGTCTCTGCTCATGGGGGGACGGACCCTCGTTTCCGGGTGTCTGTCCATTGGTGGATGCGCAGGGATCGATGGGTCAGTGAAGGCACCGGTGAGGGAGGGAGTGTGAATCTGGGCAGTTCAGAGTCTGTGAATCAGTCGCTTTTCTTTCTTTCAGCATCTCGGAATTATTTTGTAATGATAAATTGCTGTTAGTTATTAATAAATCCAGATTTCCTGCTAAACCATCACCGTGTCAATACTATCAACCGCGACACCCAGTGCCCCCCAGTATGTCCCAGTGACCCTCTTAGCACTCCCTAATATATCCCAGTACGTCCCAGTAACCTACAGTATGTCCCAGTATCCACCCCAGTGCACGCCAGTATGTCCCAGTGCCCTACAATACATTCCAGTAACACTCCCAATGCCCCCAGTATGTCCCAGTGACTATCCTACCACTCCCCAATATATCCAGTATGTGCCAGTGCCCTGTACTACGTCCCAGTAACCATCCCAGTGGCCCCCAGTATATCCCAATAACTCTCCTAGCACTCCCCAATTATCCCAGTATGTCCCAGTGCCCTGCAATGCATCCCAGTAACCCCCTCAGTGTGCCCCAGTATGTCCCAGTGCCCCCCAGTACATCTCAGGGACCCTCCCAGTGCCCCCCACTATGTGCCAGTGACTCTCCTAGGGCTCCCAATATATCCCAGTATGTCCCAGTGCCCTGAAGTACATCCCAGTAGCCCTCCCAGTGCCCCCACTATGTCCCAATGTGGTGGTTTAGGCCCTGCTGGGACCTGAGACCATGCTGCCACTGCCTCTCCCCCACCCTCTGACCGGACGGGGCAGGGAGTGAAATACAAAGCCTGGGGCTGAGATAAGGAGAGGTTTAATACAACAGTGTAACAACAACAAAACAAACAACAACAATAACAATAACAGTGATAACAATGAACAGAGCAGGAGATGTACCGATACAGCAGTGAGAGAGGCGACCGCACAAAAAGGGCCCGTGCTTGGGCACCCGGACCTGATGTCAGCATGGTAATGAATAACCCGGCTAGAGCTCCCTCCCACTGCTGGGGAAACTCAACCCTATCCTGGCTAAACCAGGACATAATCCACCCCTTTATTCTATACCATCTGCGTCACATCCAGCTGCCACTTAGCAATTAGCATTGACAAAGAAAAATTAACAAAAGCTCAGTATAACTCACGGTGTGTTTTCACCCACAATCAAGTCCCCTTGTGGTACCCATCGGACCTCTCCATCCTTCTGCATCACCCACCAGGTGCACCCAGGTCCCTGAGCAAAAACAATCCCGTGGATGGGTTTGCCTTTGCCCGGCGCAGGACTAACCCAGACCATTTTTCCCAGCAGGTCCCTCATGCGCACCACAGGGACTTTATCCCCGTCTACAACACGTGGAAGTTTTGACTGAGCCGGACCAGCTCGACTGGCAGATCCTCTCGTGTTGACTAACCAAGCGGCCTTTGTCAGATGTGTGTCCCAGTGTTTGAAGGTTCCACCCCCCATTGCTCTCAGTGTAGTTTTTAACAGTCCATTGTAGCGCTCGATCTTCCCGGAGGCTGGTGCGTGGTAGGGGATGTGGCAGATGTCAGCATGGTATTGAAGAACCCGGCTAGAGCTTCCCCCCACTGCTGGGGAAACTTAACCCTATCCTGGCTGAACCAGGACACAAGCACATTTCAGTTTTGCCCACTGCCAAATCATTTGCAAACATACCTTCTCTCTATTGCTATGAGCTGTCAGGGACCTTTGAGCGGCTCCACGCAGGGAGTTCGGTAATTATAGAAATTGCTAGAAGGGTCCATCTGATGCTACAAGGCATGAAAAAATGTAAATAATGAGCCAGTGTCATCACCACACACAATTCTTTTTCACTTGAGTAACTATTTTTAAAAGCAAGAGGTCTGCTGAAGAGCACCACAAATACAGCCCTTTAGAGGACTGCAGTATCTTTTCATCTGCTCACTCGATCAGAAGGGAACCTTGTTTTAACAAATGTTCACTCAGCACAACAAGGGATCCAATCCAAGTCAGGGGCAGGAAAGCAAAGGCAAGGCTTCATGGACCTTCTTTCTCTCTCCACAAAGAAGGTAGCTCAGCTTTAATTCAAAAGCCAAAATCACGGAACTAAGACAACAATGGGTCTTGGCACTAATATTCTGCTCTTCCTAGTACGCAGGTTTCTCAGAGCTGACTCAATTGCAATGTCAAAGTAAGATCAGAGACCTAAAGCTGTTAGTGGCCTCATTGCTCCACGACTGACTGCTGCACCTCAGTGACTGGGATGACCACACGGCTCGCAAAGCATGTCCTTAACCAGCAAAGCCCAGCATGTGTGATAAGGTTGAATGAAACAGGGCTGTAATCTTAAGAGCAACTTCCCGAGCTGTGCAGCTACCCTTGGCACAAGGAAGGCTGCTTCCCACCCAAGGGCGGGGGAAGGAAGTGTGAGGTGGCTACAGCCACCCAGTTTTAATCTGTTGTCAAAAGACAAGTCAAATCTCCTGACGATATTAATAAACATTTCATGCTTGTGTCAAGCACAAAACGTTACATTTCCTTTATCTTACTAATAAATAACCTGAATTAACAAATCACCATTTACAGCAGGATAATTAACTTCTTGGTAAATAACCTGTTGGGTAAATCACAGACTCCTCCACTGCTGCACCTGTCCGATCTTTGACAAAGGTCTTTACTACCTGAAGGTAACTGGCAATCAATGACTTCACGACAAATTTCGCTGACAGGGCAAGGCAGCCGCCTTACAGCTCACCTCGATTTTCAAAGGCACCCACACCATCCCCCTCAAATACATCTCCCTTTCAAGAGGTTACCTACATTTTTATTATTTTTTAAAAAATAATTCTTAGGAGGTGGGTTTGGGAATTAATTACTTCAATTTCCTTCTTCCAAATCAAAAGAGCACAACTCAGCTGAACAATTCTTATTATATCTTCTAGAATTTCCGTTAAGAACACAAACATACTAATGACACATGTCATAATGAAGTCAAACTTGCATTTTAGAGCAGTTAAAAGTAAAATGCTATTAACAGCCCCGTGTCCAAATATTGGCCAGACTTACCTCAAGAATATCAGATTTGGCTGTCTTTACTTTTGCCCAAGTTTTCTTTAACCGAGACCCAGGACTCATGTTCATGCCAGCTTAAGATAAGAGAAAGAACTTGTAGGAATATTTAAAGAAAAAAAAATCTTTCAAGTAGCTTAGGGCAGTAAGTATTTCTGAAGTAAAGGAGCTATTAACAATAATAATTATTTTCAACACAGCTACTCAGAAATCAAACTCATCATTTTCTTGAAATTTCAACGTTAAAAACAACTTTGGAAACAAAATCAACATCTCTTACACAATGAAAGCTCTAATAAAATGCTCTGACATTATTTAATGTGGGTTTGATAAAACATGAATATACAGTAGAAAAGCACAAGTGAGTTCTCAACACCATCTCTCATGTCTTTCATTGAAAACTACACACATCTACAAAGTTTTCACATTTCACATTAAAAAAATATTCCCAATATTTTCCTATTAGATATAAAAAGGTGTGGAATTTTTAAACCACTATGATATATATGGTGTGATAGAAAGGATGGAAGATATCAACCCTCCATCTCACAGGAAGAGTTTCTATTCCAATTGAGCACTAAAGTTGGTTTCAAAAAGTGTGGATTTAGATCTCTGAACAGCTGCAATGAAAACTTTGTTTTTCTGTAATTTACACGATGGCAGTAAATACTTTCTGACACACATCACACTACAATACTGTTGAGCAGTTCTCCACCACTTCCCCTCCCCACTTCACACAGCCGAGCATGCTAAGGGGCAGACTTTTGTGTAAAGCACCGCGCTTCCTTTATCTGGATTCAAACAAGGACGAAACACCTCAGGACACGTACTGACAAATAATAGCCATTAAGGAGTTGAAGTTGCCAATGTTAAAACATTCCTGTGCCACATCAATGCAATATTCTATCACTCTTGCGCTCTGCTTCTTCTTCACAGGCTGCAGGACATGCCATTGGAGCGTTACGCTCTGCAGGGAACAGAGCACTCTGACCCCTCCCCAAAAGAAACAACACCCTTGTTCCTCTTTTCCACATACACCACAACTTCACACTGTGCTTAACATGCAGAGGACACCACACTGTTGTGTCCAGAAGCCTTCAGGACAACAAAGACAACCCAGATACCAGGCAGATAGAGAGCAAGGACAACAGGCAAAGAACTCTGCCAAGAAGAAGGGTATGAAGAACAGCAGAGCAGAGGAGGGGGTCAGCACAGAGGAGAGAAAAGATGCCTCCACTCACAAGGGGTATTCACAGGAGAGAAGGGCAGGCCAGACACGCTCCTGTGCTAAGAAGGGCTAACCTAGCACAACGTCACCACTTTGTCAGATGAACAAGGCTGAGGCATGAGTTTGATGCCGAAAACACGGAACTTATTTCCTCTTCAGCCCTGCATTGACTGCATCCACATGGGAAAAAGAGCTGAGAGAATGAAAAGTCAAAGGGCACACTGAAAGGGCACCACACCTGAAAAGGCTTCAGAGGTTTAGACAACTAGATTAGACTAAACCTTTTAGCAGAAAAAGTCTTTGCTCACCATACAGATTTCTGTTGTAACCAAGTAACTGAGCCTGTTAAACCATTCCACACAGGCTTCCAGATTCCCGGTCTGTCTTTTGATCTCTGTAGCAGCTCTGCAGACAGAAGAAAAATAGCAACTTCTAGTGTAATCTTCATCTTTTTCCTGAGAGAGACCTTTTGGCTTCCCACCTTGTCATCCCCAAACACCATCAAGTAACCAGGAATAACCCAATTACCCAAAGTGACAAAAAGCCTGAGAGGGAAAGCAGCAGTGACAGTATTCGAGCACGTGTAACTCCTTCCTGAGCCGTTGGCGCAGTAAAGCACTCCAGCAGGCGTGCAGAATTCATCGCCTGCTGTAAATCCTACCAGGACTTATGATAGACTTATGCAAACAATCAAAGCTAAGTATCTGCTAAAGCTTCCTTGACTATGAGCACTGTGTCTGTCCTCACTCCTGTCCCATTAATACGGTGGAGACAACATTATGCTCTCTGCAAGTGCAGAAGGAAAACGGAGGCCAGCCCACTCCACTGGCACATTATGTTCAGATTCTCCCTTTCCTAGTCAGTGTTATTTGTTCTGTAGTGTCTTGATTCCCACACCACATCTCAGGATTGCCTAAGAAGGGGTAGACTGCAGTTTTAGTGATCGACATACAAAATCATTTTCAGAGACTGTCTGACTGAATATCAAATTGTAAACTTGAGTCATTCTATTACGTTTGTCAGTTTTAGGGAGGACAGTAATTCAAGTTTTAACTGCCTGGCTTTGGCACAGTTTATTTACAGAGCATAAGTCATCTTGAAAGCTGCACTCAAGAAGATGACAGCTCTAGCACGGTTAGCTAAAAACCCTGCGTCCTTGCCCTTCATCTCACATAGATCTAGAGCTCACAGCCCCCCTTCTTGTGATGCGTGCTCACCTGCAAATTGACTCACTTGCCAGTTTGCTGCAAGAGTGCAGTTTACTAAAAGGAAGAACAGATGTTGAGAATGAGTAACGCAAAAGCCAAAGTTAAACTCAGCTTTTTCCAGCTGTCGACCACGTAGGTGGTCTGCAGAAACCATTCACAGGATTAAGTTCTCACTTAGCTTAAATCAGAAAAAAAGCAAATGTGTTAATTCAAGTCAACCTGTTGGCTGAGTTCTAGAGCACCAGGAGTTGTCCTCCAGGAATAAAAAACATCAACCAAATTTTTAAGAGGAATACTAAAGCACTTTCACTATAAAGCTTGTTTCTGCTGGTTCTCATTTACTGCCGGACCTCGCTTCCAGGTCATGGGGCACCTGAGCTCCAGGATGTTAAATACCACATTTCAGAGCTGCTCCAGATCTGCTCCAATTACCTTGTCATTATCCAAAGGATCCTTTTGCACAAACGCCTGGACAAATTCTTCTGGTCCAATATAACTGAGTCTCTCCTAAACAAAGCACACAAGCAGCCAAGTCATACACTATGTTAACCTGCATTTCAGAAAGAGGGGAAGGATGCAATCGTGGTTGAAGTATGACAACTTACAAGCTCTATGTGTGTCAGCTGCTGAGCTAACACGTAGGGGTCATTGCAGACTGTGATTATGTCCCTCTGCATGGACTGGGGCTTGGTCTTTAGAACTGTGAGGCGATCTGTGGACGTGGCATTAATTTTTGCAAGTACTTCCTCATACTGGCTAACAGTGGTGAGCTTCTGAATCAGGTTCTGGAGGAGCTGCTGTATGTTCTTCCGATACATCTGTCACGACAAGAAACAATCCGGAGACATTTTTGAAATGTGCAAAGATAGTATTAAAGTCTGCATAACACCAAAACAGATTGATGCTGATACCTGTATTTGTTGCTACTATGTGAGTTTCTAATATTAACATTTCATCAGACCAAAAGGAATCCAGCCAAGAATTTAAACACTGATTGTCTCACAGATTCAACAGTGACCTGGTTAGCTCAAGGAAAAGCAGAAAAGACATGCACAACCTACTGCAAGAAAAGTACCAACAATCACCAGACAAAACACAAGAAATGAAAATACTCCCATCTTCTCCTGCTTAAGACCACAGGAAAACCAATATATGATCATTCAATGATGAAAAAAGGGCCTGCTTCTCTCTGGAGTAAATCAAGACCAATTTCATTGAAGTCAGAATTAAAACTTGCAGTAAATATGAGAAAAAGGAGAAGATAGTACAAACATCTCTCTTTCACCTTGCAGGCCTTTCCCTGTGGCAGTTTAAGTTAACAGGAGGGACAAATTTAAGTAGGAGCAGGACTTGACTCTTAAGTAGATAGATCTGTGTAACTGACCCTAAGGTGGTTACCATTCCAAATTCCAGATACCATCCTA
The DNA here is from genome assembly GCF_031877795.1 of Strix aluco. Classification (NCBI taxonomy): domain Eukaryota; kingdom Metazoa; phylum Chordata; class Aves; order Strigiformes; family Strigidae; genus Strix; species Strix aluco. The sequence continues at coordinate 45,156,425 of NC_133936.1, forward strand.
AAGCCGTTAAAGCAAAACCTAAGTGGATGAAAAAAGGAGTGTCCAAAACCTACTGGCAGCACAGCACAGTGTGATCGGTCCAAGGCAGGAATGTTTCCCATATTCTAATGAAATTCTCATTCCCTCCAAAGCTGTCATTTACATGGATTTCCAAATTTACTCAAATACAACAGCACTATCTTGGGTCAGATTCATTCTTGAAATCAGTTATGTTCAACCAAGGCTGGATTTCTCTTGTTACTTGGTAAATAATTGCTTTCTGCTTAGATGTATTTTGATTTTCTAGACAAACACACACGGCATAATTTTTCACCAGGGTGGGTGGGAAGAGCACAAGGGGATCTACATTTTCCTCAGGAAGACACAGAAGTATTACTTCAAGTGCTGCGCTTCCATCAACAGGTGTTAGGTGACACACACAGACCTGCTTCACTGACCCACTCCCTTCCAAATTCTTTGAAATTTCATGTAAGAGAACTTTATGAAGCATTTTCTTGCCCAGCTGGTACTCACCTGAGAATGAAAAAACAAAATCTAAAATACTCAGGATGAATTCTGGCTACTGATGGAAATCACATAGTAACCAGTGGGTTAAGCTTCAAAGCAAAAAAACCCAAACCTTGCCTTAATTTGTGGTTCATGTCAACCCAGAACTGACAAAATCAGGGAGAAAAGGCAAACTGGCAGATACCCTCCAAACCAGAACAAGAAATCAGGGTAGTTACCCACATCTGGTCTAACAGCAGTTCAGCATAACAAACATCCCCTCTGTCCAGTGATGAGGCAAAACCCTCTTGGCACAAAGGCAGAAGGAAATGCCAGTTTCCTCTCACACCTCATAGATGTAGCTGAGCCCACAAAGCCAACACCCCTCTGCTCTTTTGAGCTTCAGCCTCCTCTTGAGCAAAGGGGCAGTGACCTCGAAGCACTGTGTGTGAGGATAAGTACGTACTGCACTTTGCACACATAACAGGTATTTGCTGCTGGGCCATTACTTCATCTCAGGCATTTCTTTAATTCCATATATATATAGATATATATATTTAACAACACACCAATGAACTCACTGAATATGTCTCTTAGATACTAATTTGACTGTAGTATGGCTCCCAGTCAGCCTAAACATACAGTCTTCCTCTAAATTAGGTTGACCCTTTCCACTTATTTGTCCCACAGTCTTATTTTTTATTCTATTTTCACACTGACAATGCTGATATTTATTTATATTTAAAAATCTCTGAGGATTGGACAGCATGGGAGAAAGTGATGGGACACTTCACCTCAAGGTCACTCCTTTGTGTCTGTCCCACATGGATAGTGATTGGAAGTACCATTACTACCTGCTAGATCTGGAATACCACACGTTAAATGAGTTTCCACAGTCAATCTCACTATATGATATCATGGTGGGGAAAAAAAAAAAGAGAGGTCAGTGCGATGTTGGGCTGCACATGAAAAAGAGATCAGGCTACGGGATGTGGCTTTGGTCTGACTGCACACAGCCATCAAGTATTTCACAGAAAAAGCCACTGCTAAATGTTTATATGGAACTAATCAGGAAATGGGAGGCAATGGCTGATGGGAAAGGTTTCAGATATACCTTGAAACAAAGGTCAGAGGTCAGTTAAGTGGTAAAAGGGACCAGAACAATCTAGAAATATCTCATGAGCATGATGACCTCTCAGGACACAGAGGGAAAAAGTGGAAGGAATGGAATTAAATTGAGGGAGAAGAGGGACAAAAATAACCCCACCAAGGTTTTTCCCAAGACGACTTTCTGATGTTAGCATGGTGAAGGGTTTTAGTTGTACTCCTACTGACAGCTCTTAATAGCAGTGGAGCACGATAATTTGGGAAGTGGATTAAGAAGCTACAAGTAGAAGAGCTGTAGTGGACAGAAACACTGCCTCTTTTGTGTCCTTCAAGGTAATGACTCACACAAATCCAAGCAATCTGTAGAAAAGCAAGGTCAAGGAAGTTGCCATTTACTGTTCCAAGCAGTTCACAGTAACACAAGTCAATTCACTGCAGTGCTTGCTTTCCCTTTGTCTTTCTAAAGGAAACCTCAAAGTCCAAAAAAGCTCAAAGCTAGAGCTAGAAAAGATCTACAGCTTGCTGCCAGAGTAAGACTTGCTCCCTAGCGCTCATCTTCTAGCAATTTGTACGTTTGCCTTTCCCCTCAATAGATGATTTCACTGTTTAAACTGTCTGCAGTGCCAGAAACTTCACTGTAGACAACCCTTCCCTGTTGCCATTTCACCCTTGTATCCACCAACCCAACTGGCCCAGGCTAAACAGCTCGCTCTCTCTTTTTGTGCCAGTGGGTATTTTTCAAACAGGTGTGAGTCCTCAATCTTATTCCTTTTCCTTGAACTGAACTGCAGTTCCCTGTCTTCCTATTAAGAGTACCCAGACACAAAGCAACGGTGCAGGAGCGCTGTACAGGGAAAAGTTCCTCCTGGCACCCCACAGTGAAGGCAAACCTCCACAGTCCAGAGCCCCCTGTAGCTATCTCGCAGCAGTTCTAAGCTTGCTCATCAAATTTGGTATCATTTTCATTTCTATTCCATACTGCATCTCACTCTCTTGTCCCATCTTCTTTTGTCCCTCCCCATTTTCACAACACCACAATGTATTTTAGCTTCCAAACTCGGTTTAGGTTTGTTCTTTTCCAGCCTTGTTTACAGTCTCTCAAGACCTTTCCAGGCCTTTGGTAGCACTTGCAACCCCTCCCAGTAAAGCTCACCTAAATGCTTGTTAACGTGCCCTTGGCATAAGGTACTAAGGAATACCAGCCCCTGAGGAATGCCTCAAACACGATGCCATTTAGCAACTGCTCTTTGTGTTTATAGTTCTTCCAAATGCCACTCCAGTGCCTTTTGTAATGTGAGTATTATGCCAGCTACGCATGATCTGCTCATTGAAACCTTGTTAATTGCCTTGCCACTAAGTGAATATTAACTTTTGGCTTTTGGCTGAGTTTATTTCAGTACTTACAAGACAACCATCAGTTAAGCATCAAAATATTTCATAATACCTCTGTGAAACTTTACTTCCACCTGAGAACTGGGACTTAGAAAAAGGTCAGGTGATTTCCTTGTGTGCTCCACCCAGAGGAATGAATATGACAGACTCCCTCTCAGCCCATATCTGATGCTTTAAGTTCAAGACAATTCTTCCTGGTCCAGTTTTTTTTTTTAGAAACTTTCTTTCAAACCTGCTATAACTCTTCCACTGACCTGCTTCTGGGAAAACCCAGGCCCAATGCCAGCACACTTTACTCACACAAATCGAAGAAATTATCAACATCAGTAGGGATTTCTCAGATATGCAAGGCTTCCAAGCAGAATCACTAAAATGAAAAATACTACCAGCCAGCAAGCTGTGTCTATCTGCACAAGATGCAATTATATTATGTGTTTAGGGATGGAGTGAACCTTATGTGTGCTTTGAAAAGGATCTGCCTATGCTGCGTGGTTTCCTCCTAGGCCTAGGTACCAGGCAGAACTTCTTGCCTACCAGCACCTTCATACTAAGTTAGCTTAGCCACCCAGAGCCGTACCAACAACAAACCTACAATATCAGAGCGTTAAAGGAATGCCTTTTTATCAATTGACTTTGTACACAGACAACTTACCTCATCACCACTGGCTATTCTTTGTGCCAACTCTTCTAAGTTCCTCATCATTCTTTCATCTCGGAAATCATAAGGAAATGTCTCTGTCCATTCAGTCAACAACTGTAGGATTTTGGGTGCAATTTTTCATATCTGATTCTATTGGAAAACAGTAAGGAGGAATGATACAAGTAACAGCAGTACAGCACATACCTAACCCAAAGGAAATAGAATTCCCTTCTACAGGATACTGTGGAGCATAAGGGTATGAAGGTCACTTGAATTTTTAAGCTTAACTTAATTCAGCATTGGAATAAAGGCCAGAGCCAATACCCAATGAACAGATTCTCATTGGCTTATCTGATGTGGAAATTAGGCCCCAGGTAGGTGGAAATCTTAGAATGATTCCCCCCATTATCAGGAGTGTCTCAGTGCAAGACATTTATTAGTGTTTCTATAACTTATGGCTAACTGTCAACAACAAAAGTGATAAGCTCCAGTTCTGCCAGGACTTACACACACACTATACCTTATAGGGAGAAAGCAATGGAATTATTCAAGTATCTGAATTTAATTTGTGTCATTTTCTACTGGCGTGGAGGTTCTCTCCAAACATCCACATCCCGTCCCCTTTCAGCTCCAGCCATGACATGCAAAGGGGCCAGCGATCTAAGCCACTCTGCAAAGACTGTAGCAAGAGCGTAGCTTAAACATGTGAGACAGGTCAGTGTAATCCCCACTGACATGCTCAATTCATCATTACGTCTTTCCAACATTGTGGCATTACATGTCAAGACATTCAGAGCCCTGAAACAAAAGCAACCACTGCGGGGCCAGTGTGGGATATGTCATTAACAGCAGCACTTTCATTTCTGGGCCATATATTGGTAAAACAGTGCAGCAGCAGCAACAGTCTTCACAGAGACAGGCTGAGCAGTGTGGAAATTCCACATGAATGTCAGCAAAGAAAGGGTCACATTCTAGGTGCTCGTATCAGGTTTTCAATCTGTTTAATCCTACTGAGGACTCTCTTGAGTAGGAACATTTTTCCACGGGCAGGGTGGAGACTTTTGAGTGGAAGTAACAGGAGTCCCTGAGAACGAGGGAACTCACCTTGTCCAGGCCAGGCTCACTCAGTCTCTGCTGCTCAAGGCACAGATGGCAGACTTTGGCCATGAGCTCATGCGGGTGCATGAACAGGTGTGAACTGAGAAGGAAGGTGAAGATGTACGTCCTCTGCAAACAAGAGGAAGACAGAGAAAGGGATGAGGATAAATTACCACCAGCTTTATATTTTCTCCAACTGTGTTCCTGGCAAATCCATTCCTAAAACTTTACTATCTGCAGAAGAAAACTCTGCATGTGACTGTGACAAGAGCTATTACTACAGCAATAAGCATTTAATTTAACACTTGTCATTGCTCCAGAATCAGTGTTATAAATTCGTGCTTGAGCCAAGCTATGCAAGATTTAACCAGAACAAGGTAGAGTAGGGCTGGTGTAGCTCTCCTATTGCACACAGCCTCATTGCAAGCTCAGTACCTAAAATTACTCAGAATAAAATTTCAACTCATCTTCTCTTGCTCTACAGTAAATCTTTGTGAGAGCCATTACCATGTTACATAACTCTTTGTAGGCTGACAATGGAATAAAATTCATGCTGCAAGTCCAAGATACTTAGAATACCAACAGAGAAATCCTGTCTGCTTCCACATTGATAGTGAAAGTAAACAGTCTTCAGAAAAAGAATAAAAAAAGATGTCAGTTGGCCAGATCGCTGAGCTGACTCAATTTTGCCACGTACACCATCTTTACCATGCTGTGTTTGCCTGTCTGACCTCAGTAAACTGCACACTATGACCTTGTACTTCCTTTAAGAATCTCCAAATACTGTTCATTTCCCACAGTATTGCTTGTCTCCTGGGTGAAAGCAGAGGGAACTGCATAGCTTAATTTTACAGAACAAAAATTAGTAACTCATTCTGAGGTTACAAGAAGAGTAAGAGTAAGAGGCTCCTTATTTTGCTTTAATTTTCCATATATCATGATTTGAACTCATTGTGAGATGGATAGACAAAATAGCCACTCCACTCTCCACACTGCCAGTAGTTAAGTATCTGTGGCACCCACAAGAAAGATTCAACAATGTTCCAGTCCTAGGAACTTGGAATAAACATCATGTTTGACCAACTGATGTCTAAATTGCTGCATGTTTGAATTTTAAGCATTAATGGATAAGCACTAGCTCAAGCACAGTCCTGTGCTGCTACTAACTCTGACCCAAGTTAAAAAAGATCCTGTCTTGGAAACATGAATAGATCTACGACAACAACAGAAAGTGAATATAGGCAGAGTTATGTCTTCAGCAAGAGCCTTTCAACAAGCACAGATGCAGTTTCATCATCCTTCAGTCATCCTCAACTGCCCCCCCCCCCCCCCCCCCGCCCTTTTGATATCATTCTTCTTCTCTAAGAATTATATAAAATGTCTCAATGCACAGATGCATCTAGACAGGCCAAAAATTCTCAGATGATAAATGTTCCATTCTCATGTCCAGCATCTGTTGATTCCAAACAGGGTGGCACTAGTTCAACCAGTTGCTAATTGCAAGATAGGTGGGGACCTCACACGAGCAATGGGAAATAACCATTAAAAACTGTTTGTTTTTAAAGACATTCATACTGTCACGCTGGTGGTCACGTCTTTCTCCTCAGCTTGCCTGACAGACTTTAAAGGGTCAATGGTACATACAACCCACCAAACAGTAAGCCACACTAGTACTTACTTTATATATGAGACCAGGGCTGTGCACCTCACAACAGGAGTAATAAAGAATTAGACTTCCTAGGTCAGGTGAGCTACTGCACACTGCACTCACATGAAGCAATAGTTATCCTGTCATTGCTACATCAGTCACTTGAACCCCTTCCTTGGCAATTTGATGTGACACGTTCTGCTTTGGCTGTACATGTGAAGTTCCTCTTTACGAGACGCGTGAGGCCCAGCCATACAGCTAACTGGGGTACAGACTTACATCAGGGTAGCAGTCTACACTGGGTACCAAGTGCTGGATCAGAGCTTCCAGAGACCCCGACAGGAGGTTGTTGTCATGGTAACAGAGACCTCCAGAGTTGTCTTCTTCTGACTGATACAGGTTCCTGTTGTAGCCACTGCTGTCAAACACAGCTGCAAAGGGAGGTGTCTGTGGCATCCTTTCCTGAGGAGACACACAAAAAAGATACAGGGTAATTACCCCAAGGCACAACAATGTAAGAGGCTTTCTACACTGCAGAGACAGGAAGCACTAGAGCACTAGGAAGAAATCCCAGTGTCATACCCTGGGTTGCCCGCACACAGCAGTAAAGATTGTACCGTCTTCCAGCCCGTGCAGATTTCTCAGGGAAGGGCCCACACAGGCTCTCATCACTGCCTGTCTACTGCAATTGCCACGTGCTTTATTTTGTATCTTGCTGTTTCTTCATTAAATGACAGATAAGAGTCAAGGTTAAGAGTTAGAAGGAGCGTACAAGAATCCTGACAGGTTTTGGGAACTCAAACTTTCTGTAAAGCTTTTGGGGACGTGGCATAACGTTCATTGACAACTTTGGGCAAATCCTTACAGCAGCTACCTAAGAGCAGCGCTCTGATGGGGAAGCGTGTTCAGGCTGTCATGGGCTGCCACAGCCCCCGTCAGCGCAGAGGGAGAGAGACTGAAGCGAAGCCCAGCCCTGAAGAGGCCACGTGTGAGGACAGTCTCCTTATGCAACATGACAACCATGTAACTACAATCAAAAGCTCCAATTTCCCAACTCAGCCCTGGTAAATCAGTGCTGGGTTTTTCCAATTCTACCGTGACAGGTGTGACCCAGGCTAAAGACCGACACTTCAGGGCATCTGTCTCCACCTACTCACTGAGTGGCTTCACAGAAATTTGGAAAAATATGCCTGTGTGTAGTTGCTTACCAATATTGTCCAAGTTCACCAATGATATCAAAGATGTGAGCAAAGTCAGACATCTGTTAAACGCTCTCTCCAAATTCTGTGACAATATGAAAAATCCAGCCCTGTGTCTTCCAGCTTCAGATTTTCTTAATACTTAAGGAAAAATAAAGCAATTACTCATCAGTCTGCATCTCAGTGCCTGTGGAATAACCAATTTCCTTGGTCTTACCAAGGAAAAGATCAGCCAGTGCTGCAGGCTGTTCAGTCATCCAGAGTAGTGGGTGGGCAGCAAGGGGGCTGTGAGCACCCAAGAGCTCTTTTGGTGACAAAGGCCAAAAGATAAAATCTCTCTGATTATCTGAGAGCTGAGTTCTACCCTCCTTCCCTCCCCTCCCCTCTCTCCTTCCTTTTGGGAGTAGCAGTTCTTGTCAGTTTAAGGAACCTGGGTTTTATAGCCTTGACTGCAAGCCAAGTTTGTGCTCAATTTTAACCACAAATATGTGCTGGTTTTAACTCTACTACAGCAGTTACTGGACCGTGAGTACTAATGGGCCAGGCACATTCGGGGAGTGGACAGATCAAATGCAGAAAGGTATTGCACATGCTTCCCCCCTCCCCTCGCCTTGGGAGGCAAGGGAGATCAAATTGAGAAGATAGTATGCCCAGGCTGCCCTGCCTGTGTGCTGACAGAGCGTGTGCATGTGCCTGAGAAAAGCATTAATGCCCACGAGCCATCATTGTCAGTGCAGATGCTGTTGCTTTTCTCTCCATTGTATCAAATCCTATTTGGGAAAAGGCTCCATAAAGCCACAGACTTCAGCAAACACCAGTCTGTGAAGACACCCTGTTTTGAGGACAACTAGCAACGTGACAGCCTGGAGATAAACAGCATGCTGCCATCTGTGTGCTCCGCAACCCACGACAAAGATCTGCTCAGAGTGAGCTCAGTGGGGATGACGAGCTATTAAGTTATTAGCTAGATTCCTGGGGACCTGAAGCACCACACACACCACAGACTTGATGCTGCTGGCAGCATGTCCAGACAATGGAGGCATTCAAACCAGCACAAGACTGAGGGATTCAGTAAATAAACAGCAAGAGAAAGCCAAAACCAGTTGCAAAGACAGAGAGGGACAGTGAAAAGAGCCTCTCAGCCTGTGTGATGGGTGCTGACCCCACCTTGCGAGATGCCAAAAGATATCTGCATCCAAACGGGAAAGAGTGAGGAGTCTCTGTGTCTGAAAAGTGACATGAGTCACTCTGTGCAGCTGTTCACCAGTGACTGAATTCCATCCAGCCCAGCGATTTGGGAGAACAACAAAGTCAACACTTGTGTCGCAGCGTAAGAGCATGAGGGGCAGGACTGAACAAAACAAGGTTCCTGTACAAGAGAGTTCAAATCACTGGGCAAGTGAGGAGCAATTCAACCACAGCCACACTCTGCGATGATAAAGCATCCTGATGCATAAAGTCTCTTGGGCTTTCAGGCTCTTTGCAAGGCTGGCAAAGTTTGAGAAACAAAGCATTACCAAGGAGCTGACAGGAACGTTCTGCAGCAATTTCTAGGTTTTCATACTGTTCAAAGCTCACCGTGTTTTAATCACAGAGACTTGAACAAATCCAAAATATCTGCAGCCCACGGTGCTGAAAGATGTCTTGTTTGCACACAAATTCAGAAGCTTTTCAGCTACTGTAGCAAAGTTTACTCAGCCATGAGGCAAGTGGCAGTGGACAGTGTGTAAACACTTGCCACCCACCACACCTTATACTCTACAAGGGAATAATACTCTACAAGGAAAGTGAGAAAGGCTACTCTGCATCTGCAAAGCAACTTGACATCAATATTGTCACTGTAAAACACCAAGGCGAGCAGTGGTTTCACTCCAGATTTTTGCTTTGGGTGGTGAGAGTTATGTGAAATCACAACTAATTGCTGGCTCGGCTCGCTAAAACGTCTATAGATTCCAGTTTCACCCTGAATTGGGCTGTTTTGGTTAATACAAAGCTGACTCGGCGGTATCTCATTTCATGGGTGATACATTGTTTGGGGAAAAACCTCCACTTCCACCATACCACTAACTTCTGTCACGGTAAGAACTGAAACAGGTGTGAATCACAGCAGGGTTTTCCTCCCACCTATTTCACACACGCATACTACGTATTACTGCCTGTTAAAGCACAACTTGTCAGAAGGTCTGCAGGCAGTGCTTAAATTCTAATAACTAATTCCCAAAGGGAATTTGGGTTTGCAGCTCCGGCTGATCTTTTCCTTGGTAAGACCAAGGAAATTGGTTATTCCACGGGCACTGAGGTGCAGACTGATGAGTAATTGCTTTATTTTTCCTTAAGTATTAAGAGAATCTGAAGCTGGAAGACACTGGGCTGGATTTTTCCTTTTCAATTTGAAGTTGCAGTCCCCTAACGCTCAGCACAACACTTACTCCCACAACCACGTGGATCCTTCTTCAGAAAAAACTAAATTTGAGACACAGAGAGCCTCCTAGCCTCAAGAGGAAAGGAATAAAATCATCAGGTCATTAATAGATACACTGATTCATAACAATAAAATAAAATTCCCAAAAGTCTGGCTGCGAAAGGTACATATTGGCTCACTTGTTTGCTCTCTATTTCTGGATGCTGCTTGACAGAGATGGTTCAGTTCTGCTCAGTGAGACATCAAGCTAAGAGATGTTCTGTACGCTCCACGTTCAAACACTGTGAACAAGAACAGGACATGTTCTCGATGCAATGAAAAGGGATGATACCAAAGTGTGACAGAGATAAATACAGCATAGCCAACAGGATGATTCATCCAACACACGTGATTTTCCAGCAGGACTCCTTTATTACCTCGACCTTGACTCTTCTGTTGTATTTTATATGGAGGTGGAGAAACAAAGCAGCATGCTCAGTTCTAACTAGCTCAGGAGCTAAATACAGAACACTAAACCGTGTCTTCAGAACGACTTGAGTGGAACTGAAATTTGGTCACTGAGCAGAATCTGGACCACAAAGCCTTAGCATATAGAGCAGAGGTATCTTGGGACCTAAAAATATTGATAAACCACAGCAGTACAGTATCTGACAAGCAGGAATTAGAAAAAAAGACAGGAAATCTGATTTTAGTGAAAAACATGCTGAGAGTTAAAACTGCAACTTTTTAACTGGGCTTTGAAAACATTTGGCTGTCACCAACATGAAAAACATTTCTCTCTCCTCTCTTTTTTAATAAGGAAAAGAGTGGCTTTTTTTTTTTTTTTTTTTTTTTTTTGTTAAAGACCCGACTTGAAGGAAAGAGCAATTAGACAATTTCCTTGCTCTACCAGTGATGTTCTCCTATGACAGAGTGAAGTCGGTAACTCCCTGCCTTGTGCAAAGAGGAATAAACATTTTTTCTGCATTTAGTGTCATTATGGAGAACGTGAGATCTTGGGCATTAAGGTCCAGATTCTGGCTTTGAGTAGCCTCTGACAAGAAAGAAGTCCCAACCTTCCCAGTAACAGCAGTGTAAATGGAAAGCCAGAGCTAAAGACAATGTGCTCAAAACCCCACCGGTTCCTGCAGGAGATGAGTTCCAGTTTGGCAAAACTAAAAGAATCAGACGTAGCTTCCAGGCCGCCAAGGTCTTGTCCAAACCTCTGTGTTCAGCAACAGAAGAAAAATCTGTTTTCTACTAGCAATGGAGGAAGGTTGCATTGGTTCGTTTTCATTTATATTAGAGAGCTCAGTCTGCCCGTCGGGTGTATAAAACAGAGCCAGCAATATGGACAGCTCGTATCCTTTACAGAAGCACCCACTGAGGGGTTCAGTAGTAGCCACGGAAGGTGCCTTTAAAGACATTGCCAAACATTTTCAGCTCCTTGGTTATGTGCAGGTACCTCCCATCCTACATCCCTCAGCCAGAGGAACGGTGACTGAATTTGTTACGCGTCCCAAGTCACACCTCCTCATAGAAGATACAAACCTCACGTGTGCAGTTACATCCCCTCAGAGCTGCTTCACCACCGGATCAGAAACCCCAAACCACATTTAGTAGGCGATTACCATCCTGCCTTGTTCTTAAGGATGCCATTACAAAACTGAGGTATGGCAAAACAAAAGTCTGATGGGGAAGGGACTATAAATCTTAACGCCTTGCACCAACCTGGGAAAGTCTGAGCAAGTCAGAATGAGCCTCGGCTTTCACAGATAGAAAGGCAGTAAGGACTAGGTGCTTGCCAGCAACACCCAGCTTTCTCTGGAGTGTTTCTGAAAAGTGTGGAGTGTTTTAGACAAGGACACAGGCTACCCAAAACAAAAGCATAGCAGACACAGGGGCCACCACTGGTTGCATTCCATACAGCTGGGTGTGTTTGCTTTGCTTACAAAAGCGTTTGTTTCTGCACTGAAAGGTAAATTCTACAGCTCAAGCTATTGAGAAGATAAAAACCTGAAATACTCCCAGGTTGGTGTTTCATATGCCTTACTTGTAGAAACTTAGATCTTATAACTATCCCAGCTCAAGTCCTCCTGCTCCCATTCTTCCATGCAGAATTTGCCACACAATTCCAGCAGTGTGACTTCAGCACAACTTGGACTCACAGTTCCTTCCTATATATTGTCCTTCCTAGAAATACTTCTTCATAACTGCACCTTGTAAGAGGCAGAGCACAGAATAGTATTTCATACTCACACAGGAGATTGAAAGAGGAGCGATATGGGCTTTTTCCTGGCTGAAATCGAGAGCAAGACTAAGAGCAACTCAGAAGGAATCCACCACAGAGCAACAGGAGCACTAAAACTATCCACAGGTGATACTGCTAGACAGCGACATAGCAACAGAAACACATCTTGCACACAGCAGAGACCAGTGAAGTGCAGTCCCTGGCAGGGAAGGCAAAGATCTGAGGCAGGCAGAACAAACCCCACTGAGCCTTGAGAGACTTCTTCATTTTCACTAAACCAGCAGAGGAACAATTTTGTAAAGTTTACAATTTTGTAAAGTTCTCAAAAAAGTCCCCAGGCAACAATAGTCTGCAAAGGAAGAAGGAAAACCCCAGTAAGCAAAGAACAGACCAGGGACTGAATTTCAATGAAAGGCATCTTCCTCCTGAACATGCAAAGGAACTCTTTCTTGGATCTATAGATAGATCTCGCTGATGATGCAGGAAGGTCAGATGCAGCACTGCTGACTGATCACTCACACAGGAGAACTCCGACGCAGTAATTAAGCAGATCCTGAATCACCCAAAACTAAAGACCTTGGCTACTGAACTGCAAAAGTGTGATGGATATGAATGCATTTGTGTGTATGCTTGGGAGCCTTAGGAAAAGTGCAGGGGGTGTAAGAATGCCTTGAATTTCTCAAAACATGTCAGGGTGGAAAAAGGGAGGAAAACAAACAAGTTCCTCTTGATGCTGATGTGCTGTAAATCCACGTCCCCTGCTTAAGCCCCAAGAACCAACCTCCCTTCTGCCCTTTCCCCGTGCTCTTCTTCTGGGGGGCAGAAGAGTGGCGCAGGTCTGATGATGCTGAGGGTGGCTGTGCCACCACGATGCTGCAGTGCCACACAAGTACACGGGCAGACTGCACCACTGCAAAAATCCCAACTGCGGGGAAATGACCTGGGCCAAGGGAGAGGACAGGGCGTATGTTCCTCCCAACCAAAACACACGGAACAATCTGTATTGCTGGACACACAAAAGCAGCTGCCTGGACACACAGAACATGGAAAGAAGATCACGTGTGTAATATATTCGCTTTCTCCACACACTTGTACCTTACCTTGATCACAACGCAGCGGAGATTTTTATCTGTAGGTTAAAACTGAGGCGGCCACAATTATTAAAAAAGATACTAAACGAAGTGTGCTCCATCACTGACTGATTAATCTTTTTATTAAGTTCATTTGTAAGTTATTTTTAAATTTATGGGCAATTTCTTCATCTGGATGATGTCCTTTTAACATTTTAATTACATTTTCAGTTCAAAATAAGGCTGTTCTCCCATGGGGTTTTTTAACCTTGTAAATTTCTTCAATAATCCCACTTTTTTTTTTTTTTTCTGGTTTCAGAGGAGAAGTTTAAAAGGAGCCATACAGGGTAAGTATCTAAGTGACATGATGGATTAGCACAGATGTCACAAGCCACCAGAGATTCTAGAAAAGTTCAGTTCATTGCACACTCCATAGCAACTCCTGTAAAGCTTGAGTGATTTACAGAATGGATGGAATGGGAAAGGGTGCAGAAAGGCCTCAGACCAGCCAAAGCCTGCAGTGAAGTACCATCCACCTTAAACAACAGACAACACATGTAGCGACTCTTTTCTACCAAAATTTATGAGCGGGCAGCTGGACTGAAAGCAAAAGAAGTTTTGATAGACAACTAATACTGGGATCATAATAAGAAACAACTTCCCCCCACCCCCTTCCTGGATCTATTTTCGTTAAAGAATTCATAAATGGTCCATCCTCCAAGCACTTTGTTTAAAACCAAACAAATGCACAAGCTGAGTATGATCTCCTCAGTCCTACACATTAGATTTCATTCAAAATTAGACACCATCAGGAAAGACAGACAGCTACTGCCTGGCCAGCACAAAGTGTTAAGAAATTGGCTGGAACTGCTGATGGCAAAATCGAGAGCTTTGAAATAGGAGTACAAGTGTATTAAATGCAAAGAAAACACAGGCACACGACTGAAGCCTTATGCTTTTTTAACTCACTGAAGCAGGATGGGGTTTTTAGAAGGACACAGCATTCCCCTAACTGCACTGAGTGAAATACAGAAGAGTTTTGCCAACTGTTCTGTTGGGAACAGAGGTCTTTTAAATATTATAGTCATAAAACCCTAAAATGCCACCTCTCTATTCAGTCTCGTCAGGGCTCCCATCCCCCAGCAAGGCACAGAGCTCTGCAGACCCAAGCAGGTTTCCATCCCGGCCTCCCGCGCTGCTGAGCAGCCAGCTGAGTGCTGCTCATCAATCAGCTGATGAACTGCTGCGGTTTGCAGTCAGGAGTTTTAAGGCAAGGGAACAGCAGTGATGATTTACTTCAAAACACCACGCTGTAAACCAGGTGATTCAGCAGCTGATGCACGGTGGCTCAGCTGTCCAGGAACGGGGTGGACCTGCGATGTCATCCATGCTATGCCATCCCCACCAGTGAGTCACAACCCTGGCACTCTGTCATTTCTGCAGCATGCTTTGTGCCTCCTGTGTACTTCAGACTGAAGAGATAGAAAATTGATGCTGTCAACAGAGAAAGGAGCAGTTTCCCCTACGCTATCATCATAACAGTACCACTGGTTTCAATATCGTATTAGACTCCCACTAACCTTGGGGAATATGATCCATTTCGCCCTCTACAACTCCCTGAAAGGAGGGTGCAGAGAGGGGGGATGAGTCTCTTGAGCCAAGGAACAAGCGCCAGGACAAGAGGGAATGGCCTCAAGCTGCGCCAGGGCAGGGTCAGACTGGCTCTTAGGATATTATTCACAGAAGGGGTTGTTGGGCGTTGGGATGCTTGAAAGACAGGAGCCTCTGGCTACTACTTCTGCACACAAGCATACAAGGAGCATGTAAACCTGAGCTCCTTTGGCCAGGATTATTTTGGAGGCAGGCACACAACCCTACCTACCTGCATTTCTTTAAATTCAGTTTCTAGAAAGAAATGCTTTAAAAATTTACTTTCAAAATAATTGAGCTGGCAAGATAACAAATAGGAAAGGGACCCCAGCACAAAGGGCCTTTGCCCACACAATTCCCTTTCTGGAACTGGGACTTAAAGGCTCATGTGATCTCACTGTGAATTTTAGAAATTACTTGCAAGGCTTCAAGATCTGGATTCGCACAAAAGCTCGTTCTGTCCATCTGCACAGTGTCACATATAATGTGCAGTATAACCAAATGACATTGCAGTGTTATTTCTGGAGGAAGATGACACAATGCCGAGCCAGAAGCCACAGCCCTTACACACGTACCCTGGGCCTTTCCCACTGTGATGGGTGTGTCAGAGGATGGTGCGACGTATCTTCCCCAGGCTCTGCTCTGTGATGTCTCCTCTCTGTGACAGGTTTCCCAATGCAATAAACTATTTCACTCTATTGATTCCTGTTTACCCCTACAATTCTCTTCACCAGACAACTCTTGCCGCCATACCTACAAGAAATCTACTAGAAAAAAGATTTAGACTTCATCCAGATAAAGTGTTTCCCCCTTTTCCTTTCGCCCCTCTCAGATTCGAGGATAAACATGTTTTTCCCTCCCCGTGTCTCCCGTATTCTCAGACACAACCTTTGTTTAAAGCAGAAATATTTTCCTACAGTAAGTGCCTGTTCTCCTGGTTTGTCCTGGTGCAGGCTGACAAGAGGGAGGGCAGCCTGTGTTCTCCTGCAGAGCAGTGCCAGGCGTGCAGCGAACGGCACGCGGGGCGTGAATCAGCAGCGCTGCACTGCGGCAGGACTGGCACATGCTGCAGCTCAGGGCTGTAAGTCAAGGATCATGCTAAGCAAGCGAGGTAATTTGTCTGTGTGCTTGGCATTGCTCAGGCCTCACTTGCAACAGTGCAAGCGGTTATGAGTAACTTGGCAAGAGTAGAGAGGAGATCAAGAATTGTAAGGAGGTCAGAGGTATAGTTGTGAGCTAACGTTCCAAACGCAGAACGTGCCCAGTCTGCATTGCTCAGATGCTTTGCTTATTTACCCTCCCCATTTCTGATATGGTAGTGCTCACAACAGCAATGCAGATTAAGGGAATTAAGCCCAAACAAAACCTAAAAAACTAGATGGGGGCTGATTAAACCAATTAGACTGATGTTCACTAAACAAGTTCTTTGTGGGCAGTGTTCTAAAATCCAGGCCCGGGTCCCATGGCTGGGTCTGCTGGCATGAAACCCAGCATCTAGGTTGGGCTTTAACACGGGACCCTCTCCTGTGGCAGAAACACAGACCCCAGCCTTGGGCTGCAAACCAGCCCTCCGCTTTGCCTGCGGGTTTGAGCTGTGGGAAACTTCATCCACAGCCCCATGTTATCTCCATTATTACTGTAAAAGCTTTTTTTCATCCAAATATGAAAACTGAATGTGTTACTTCAAAACAAACTGGATTTTAGGAGAGAAGAGATTTTTGTATCTATAGACACAGGAAATCTGTGGGCCCACGTGTGCAACCAAACTAGAGTTCTGGCTGATTGTAACCAGGCTCCTGGGCTTCCAGGCCCACTCCAGAAAAGGTGGGTTGAAACACCAATGCCAGTATTAACCGCTGAAGAAGCAGGAGTTTAACTCCCAAAATTTCAATATTTACATAGAAGGAAAATGTATTTTTTCAAGATATTTCTGTTTACTTTTCTGGTGACTGGCAGCTGAGCTGATAAGCTTCAAATCAACATATTCATACTATCCAGTGTTTCTGCAAGACATAAGAATCAGAAGTTATAAAAAATGGGGGTGAGAAGCCTATTTAATGGCATCAGATGACTCGAGGAAATTAAGCTTTAGAAAAATCACCAAGCCTGGGAATACTGAGAATAGAGCTGTTAACTCTATGCAGCCTCCGTTGTGGATTAACTTCCCTTACGTGGTTGAACAATCTGTCTACTGATAAAACAACCTCCCCCCTGCCCCCAGGCTCTGGGTTTATACTGATCCCATGCAGCATTGCTTGTGCTGTGTGCCCCAGCCAAATACTCATCATTTCCAAGAGATAAACCAGAAACCACTTCCCTCGGTTTACCCAGTAATCTTTACTTGTCAGATCATGCAAGCAGGGTCTGTACAACAGTTAAGTGATGCTGGATGTTAAGCATAAAGAGAGAACACACTTGTTTCAGCAAGTAACTGGACAGTTCTCCATCAGAGCAATGTGGAACAATTGCCTAAACTGGTTGCTCTCTGCCTCCTGTAACTCCAAAGAATCATCAAAGAAGAGTAATTAAGAGCAAATAGCCAATACCCATTCTTTTTTCATTCTAATACTCGATGCTGTGCAAATAAATCAAGCCTTACCCTGTGGTTTGTAGCACTTCCCTGCATAAAACAGAAAGACATGAGGTTTCCTTTAAGACCTATGTTTATTCATTTTGAACTTGAACTAGGATCGTATTAAAAATAGATTAGAAATCATTTAAGAGCTATTAATGTTTGCCAAAACTAAGCTGTGGTTTTACATAACAGCAAAGTCAGACTAAATGAAAAGTAGCATTTCACTGCGGAGAAGTCCTGTTACACAAAAAGCACACAACGTATCTGGCGTTTCAAAAAGTACTCAGCAGAATCCCACACACAAAGAGCACTCGATACAAACAGATGGAAAGGAAGGATTTAGAGTTTGAAGTTAATTCTCTGAAATTCAGAAATAAGCATTGGTCTGGCAATATTAGCACATTGAAACCTCTGCACAGGACTGCTGAAATCATTGAGACACCTGCACAGGGGCAATTATTTGCAGAACCAGATACCAAAACCCTTGAGCACTTTGAATTTTCAAAAAACTGCTTCAAATTCAATTTACACTGTAAACATTTAGATTAGAGGGATCAGTCCAGCAGATCACTTAAACCTCGCCTTAGCTTCAAGTTGGAAATTAAGAGCATACTTCAGTGATTTGACAGAGGGTGCAAGCAGTGTTCAGTGTTTCGATGGAGGGCTATGACAGGGAATGATTCTGTGTGGAGATGAAGGGATGTACAAGCACTCAGGGCACTCGACTGGTAAGCAGACAGCACTTCCTGTAATAGATTTTTTGTAACGAGACTTTGATTTTAGCTGTTTACAGCTTTGTCAGAATTCAAGCAATCAGAGCTGAAAGTGTTGATGGCAGGTGTCTGCTTCAGGCTAGGGCAAAATTCAGATAAAACTATTTATACTCTTCTGAAAAGGGGGTGGACAAAAACCTACTGTTATTGCTCATGTTCTTGTGTTGACTACATCTTTTTAATTTGTTACTGTCACCTATTGAAGGAAAACATTCTGTGACAAAGCCCTGGACAGGGGCTTGAAAATTGAAAGAATATGCTCCCTGTAATTTACCTTTAATGCCCCAATTCAGACAAGCTCTTAATTTCTGAAAGCTGTTTGCCTTACAAGCACATGTGAGAATTAGCAAAATTCTCACAGACCTTCTCATGACTGCCAGCCTCGGGCAGGAGCTGAGCTGGACTTGCACTGAAGTGACGCCCCTCTGCACAGCGGGCTCCAGAGCTGAGAAGATGGAGAGAGTCTTCTATATTCTCAGGGCCCTCCGTGTTAACACCAAGACAGTGGGAAAAGGAGGGAAAAATTGACAAAACTGTGGAAGGATCAAATACTGTATGTTGGGGAGAAACAAGGTGGGATAAGGAAATTGTGTATTGTGATAATATATAGTTAAGGAGGAACCTTACAGAAGAAATTAAAACTGTAGGAGACATCTCTCACATGGAGGTATCTCCACTGGAGCTCAAGACCACTTGCCAAGGAGGTAAGCACTGCCCAGATGAGCAAAGCAAAGCACAGAAGTATCAAATTCTTGGCCAGCAAGAGGAACATGCAACTTCTGAATCCCCGCCCATACACCAGTGCTTCAGAGACAGAGAACGCTGACAGGAGGACGGACTCCATTGAGTCATTCCACACACCTGAGCTCCACAGGGCATCGTTTAAGTGGGTGACAACCAATGTGTAAAAATAGACATTGAATCTTTAAAGCCACTGACATCGGAGAATGACAAGGCCAAGCGCTGGTGTGGGTGGGGAACAGAGGGGAAAGACAGCCATCCTGGAATAGTGTTATTTTCTCTCCCAAATGACAAAGCAAGCCAGTCTGAGCCATTGCTCACGTGTCCTGAGGCTGTCCTCTGTAAGCTGTCACACAGCCCTGCCTTCTCTCCTGTGAAGCCCCTGTGTGAGGCAAGCACATACCAATGGCTTAGCACAGGCTGGCCTAAGGAGGACACTAGCTTCAGTTTCTCTTTCATCTCATCTAACTGGGGATTATCTTGACCCTTCCCCAGGTCTGGCCAGCATGAGAGTGAAGTTGCATAAATCAAGCCAGATAAGGCTGAAGTTATGTTGGAAAAGCATCTTTAAGCTCTCAAGGACAAGCAGCAACTCTTTCATTTAGGACAGTTTATAGGCTGCTGCTTACTTGAGAGTCCCACTGAATCCTTCAATGTCATTGTGGAACCACTAGCCATGGTGAAAAGTGTCAGCATTTGGCCTACCTTAAAAATGTATTTTTGTAAGGAGCAAATGGCTGTGTCCTTTTGAGTAAATATAACTCTGCCAGCACTATTGGGGCACTTTACAAGTTCAAAACCATCAAAAGAAGTGCAGCTCCATGCGTGATGTTTCACTGGCTCCTGACGTCCCTTACAAGCTGGGAGATACAGTAAAGCTGAACCCAACTCAGTATGGCTTAATCCTGACTTTTATCTCTAAGAGATGTTGTTGATTCATTGCAATCACTTGCATTATTGATGGCCTCTGTTTAACTGTCCCCAAAGGAATAAACTGTCCAGAGCACAATAATTAAGTTTCCTGTTTATTTACATAAAACTTCCCCAAAGTATTCAAACTAATAAATCTTTACAGCTACCTGCAAATTTGAAAAATATTCCACATTGTCTTAAAGACAAAGATGAGGCATTTTCAAAGGCTGATGATGTAGCACATGAGCAGCCAGCCCCAAGAACAGAGCTGAACCCTGATTCCCAAGCCCTCTGTGCCCTGGGAGGTCAGAGCGCTGGCGATGGGAAGTAGCCTCACTGCAAACCAGACTGTCCAGAAGAAATAACAGCCCTGCACAATTACTGGCTTTAACTACGGGTAAAAGCTCTCATTTGGGACCTCGACTGATGATGTGCATGTGACGTACAACTACAGGAGAACTGATGAACGTGATCTGGCTTCTGCAGCTGGTGGGGAACTGCAAATGCTTTAGACTGTGTCAGGGCCCCGTGCCTTAAGCTTTAACAGCCCTGAACTCCTCCTTTAGTAGCACCATTCCAGAGCTGGCTGTCGGGATCGTTATTTCTGTTTAGTTATTGATTTACAGTTGCTATTGCTGGAGGCTTCTTCCTCACCCCCTCAAGACAAGGAAACATTTACAACTTCTGCATCCCTGTTCTCCTTTCAGCCTGCCATCCTCTCAAAGCTCCCTGCCAGCCTGCAGCAATCCCCCTGGGAATGGCAGCTGATGTCCTTACTGACAGCCGCCCTGTACTCTGCCATCTGCCAGCACTTGATGGCAGTTGAATAAGCATTAAGGCATTAATAGTCTGGCACAGGTTTAAGGTTTAATAATTAATAATTTAATAATTAATAAAGTTAATAATGTTCTGTGGACTCACTACACCCACACAGGCAGCCAAAAAAACCCTTGTGCACTGAATTTTGCCATGCCTGGGGCTGGGCAAGACTGCAGCGACAGATTAGCTGTGGGGGTGAATGCCACCTTTTGCTGTTCCAGACAACAAGGCCTGAGCTCTGGCCAGTGAGGCTTTGAAGGTCTTTCCCTGTACTGCAATTGTATACTGGGATCTGGGCTACCAGAAACAGACTCACTGGTTTGGGGAAATAACAGGAAAGAGTAGACAGAAACAAAGGCAGTCTTCAGGAAAAAAAAAAAACAAACCCACCAAAACCAAAAAAATGCAACAAACAAAACAAAGCTCCAAATGAAAACAAATAAACCACCTCCTCCCAGAGCCAAACCCAACCCTTCTTCTGAATTTGCTAATGTTCATAAACCCTCCCTGAACTGCTGAACTGGAATTGGAGAGCTTTGAACTGCCTTTGGAGCGCAGTCTTGTACCACAAGTATCACGAGGGCACAACAGTCCCCATTTGAATGGATTATCAAAATGAGAAAATGATCCTACTATGTTTGCTTGAAGTTTATACTAGTCCTTGGTTTATTTCTCTTGTGTGTATGCCTAGCATGTAGCCAGTCTGGCGCTCTGGTGTAATGGATGATCCATTAGCTTGACAGACATCCCCTTCTGTCCCTTCTAACCATACCAACCCCGTCAGGCGATGTCATGGAGGAAATTCATCCTTTTAACCTGCAGCAGTGATGGCTCTTAGGCAAACCTCAAAGCACTGGTTATAGTAAGAAGCTTCTGTACCAGATGACTTGCAGGAAACTTGGTACGCCTCCCAGATGTTTAATAAACTTGGCAGTGATCTCTCAAAATCTTTGGCTAGAGTTCAGACATCTCTACCCACAACCAGTACACAAAGGATTAAAAGACTTCAAAACCAACAAATGTTGTTTCGAAGTATGGATAGAGTATGCACACACATTTCTCTATGCTTGCTATTTTGTGAAGGGATCTGGCATTCTTTCCACTGTTATGTGGTGCAAAATAGGCTTATAGGTCAACAGAAAAGGCAAGGGAAATGAAAAGATGTCCTGAAAATGAAGAAAATAATGGCTTTATTACTTTTAAGGTGTTAGTTCAGTTGCAGGTCAGTGAAGAAAAAGGAAGATTTGTTATGAATGAAAGCAGTTTGACAGTCTACGTGAAAGGAATCTGGTGTGTGACCTCTCTCAAGTTCCAGGGAATGATCCACATTTTCAAAACTGTCACCACAGCACCCAGCAGCTGCATGAGGAATAGCCTTCCTACGCAAGTATGTGTGAGATGTTGAAAATCCCTCCCAAAAGATGTTGAAATCACCCCCAAAAATGCATGTTCATGAACCAACAATCTCAAACGTAGTTCAGACTGAAAATTTTATTTATATATCTTTTAAAAGACTAAATTTCAAATTCAAAATTTTGTATTATTTAAAACCTTATTTAATAAATTAACCAATGTGTGAAAACAAAGGTTGGCTTGAATAAAAAACCCCAATTTTTGAAATTCAGAAATAACTAAGTAGAAAATCTCAAAGCTTTTTCAATTCTCCCCCTGTGAGAAGGTTATCAGATTGTTTTTTCAAAAACTACCCTTTTTCCTGATGGTTTTCAGTTTTGAAAATTTGTCTGGTCATGAGGGGAAAAAAGTGTCCCTGGGAAATTTCATACTCTCTCCACTTAGTTGAAAGGTTGCCTGTGTGTCCCCAGCTGCCCCTTCCAGCTTCCAGTGCAGAGGGTTACAAAGGTCTGCAGAATAAAACCTGCCTGGAGCCCTCGACTCCACACACACACACATAATGGAGCAGCTGCTACACCCAAAGCAAGAAACCCAGCTGGTGCTCAGCCTTCAGCCCCTTTTTTAGCATGGTGTATGTCTCCCAAAAGTCCTGGAACAACAGTTCCTGAGCTCATAGATCGCCAGAGGTACTGTCCTCCTGGCAGGACATGCAAGGCAGAAAACAACCCAAAACCTTCTCCAGCTGCAGGGTAGAAGCCCTGGCTGTGTATCTCCCTATTGGGATGGGCATCTCTTTGCAGAAATATGCTAAGGCTTTTCTTTCCTGAAAAAAAAGTGGTGGGGTAGAGGATAGGAACGGTTACTACTGATGTTTTTTCTGCTGTTACTCTCTGTCACTGCAAAGACTTGCCATCGAGTCAATGCTTCTGATGGGCAGAAAGCGAACACACAAAAGTCTCAAGGGAAACAAGGCAGGTTTAGCAGCTTGTCCTGTCACCCTGTGACTCTCCAGTGTTTCATTCTATTAAGCAAGTAACAGACATTTGAAAACTGTTTAAATGTTACTTCACGCAACAGAAATGGCTTCAAAACAGCCATTCCTGAAACGGAATAAATAGTGAACGCTTCAATTCTTGTCTAAATATGGTTTAGCAGGCAGAGTTTTACACCCATGATAGGCTGAAACTCTTGTCTGCTGTGCCAGTTCACCAGCTCTCAATGGCAGTTGGCTTCTTCACCTTCTTACAACACAATGGAAAGGAAAGGCACTCTGCCAGAAACCAAGATTCAGATTCTGCAAACCCTTATGCACATGCTCAACATTAAGAGGAGCTGACCCGAGAGAGAGAGTCTCATTAAACATTCACACAGTACTTCAGACAGAGCACATGAGTGCAGGTATGTAGGAGACAGGCTGAGAGGAAGGATGTTTACACTAAAGAGTGCAATTTCCTCCTCAGATTTACAGCAGTGTTTAAATATGATTGTTTTATTGTCATCAGTACTACTTTGTGAGAGCATCACCTCAGCCAAGTAAGATATTTCTCATCACCTCTAACGCTGGGATGAACACCACAACAGGCAATTAGGAGAAATTAATCAGAAGACTAATTAAAAAAAAAAAAAAAAAAAAAAGAGGCTTTGAGTCTAGTTTGGGGTATTTTTACATAAACTCCTGCCTCTTTCTTGCGCCTAAACAATGATACAGCCACAGTGTCAGAATTCAGAAACACAACAGTAGTAAAATGCAGAAGTGATTATGAACGTATCTGAAAACAAGTCTCTGGAAATCAGCAGTGCCACAGTTTCAGCCTTCGGGTTACTGGAGTAACACTGTGCTCATTTTTCATATTGCAACAAAAGCCAGAATTGTCCTGCCATTTTTCAGCAATTCAGTTCAATTGGCCAGCTCCAAATATTTTATCAGAAATGTTTTGGCATGAAGATATTTGCTTCCTTGCATTGAAAGAAATTTTTATAAAGCAAAAAATCTGTTTCCTTTGTTTGGTTTTACCTAAATTTCATGGCCATGGGAAGAAGCATGCATGTATGACCCAAATGTATTTTTAAGGCTCAAAAAGCCATGTAAAAATAACCCTGTTTTTACCTCAAGGTATTCCAGCTCATCTGTCAATTGTTTGGGAGAAAGCAAAGGCAGAGGGGGAGGTTCTAGGTATTATCCATGGCACCCTCACACCTCTCACAACCTCTGTAGTAGGCCTCGGTTTGGGCATGGGAAAGCACAGCCAGCAAAACACATCTACTCTGGTTTGGTCTGGAACATGTAGGAAAAAGATTGAGTGATTTCTTTAAAAGTGATTTCTATTTCATATTTTGAAGTAAATAAAATATTTTCACAAAATTATTTCCATTTGCTTCCAGCTGGAGAATTTCAATACAACATTGATTTTTACCCATGAGTCAAACAGTCAACTATATCCCAGCATAGCTCTCTATTTCTGAAGAATAAACATGAATTATCGTCTTGATCAAGAGCCTGGCCTATCCCTTCCTTTTTCCAGCACAGGGGAGAATGTACCTAAATTCAGATTAAGAAATACGTACAGACTGCTGAGGATAATCTGGGTAAGAGAGTACCTCCTCCTGCAAATTTAACAAGCATTCTTTGAGGACAGGATTAATTTTACAGTAGGCTTAGACGCAATTCATAATGCCAGATGAGCAGGTGGCATTCCACATGGTCATGCACAATTCTGACTCTCTTGGCAAACACAAATGTTTGATGTGATCAAAGCCAAAAGGGTTTTTGCTTTTGTGTAAGAGTCAACACTGGCTCCCAATTCCAAGGTCTCCTTCCCTTTCCTCCCCTCTCTGTGTCTGGCCAAGGACATATGGGCCTTGTTTCACGCTACTTGCTCACACAGATCAGAGGTTATCCTGACAAGTATTCTGACTAGGGCAGCACAAAGCTCTAAGAAGGTTCCCACCTCTTAAGAAATTCCCTCAAATGCTATGCTTTGGAGAAGGGAAAGAGGGGGCACATTTGGATAAACAAAGGTGGACTGGCTAAAAAAGAAGTCCAACCACAAAAGCAATAACAAAACTCCGTGCTGCAGAAGGTAATTAAGGGGGATTGTGGTTCCTAAGAGGAAATCAGAGGTTGTTATGTGCAGTTTTCACTAAACCATTTTGTTGCAGTTTAAGATCTGTACAGCCGTGCTGTAATCAAACAGGAAGAACAGCAGCAAGGAACAGTGTGACATCGATGTGCAGGAAAGCCTGCTAAAGGTGTCTCGGTTGTCCACATCGAGAAACCCCAAGCCTGTACCAAGCATCTTCAAAAGCAAAGGCAATAGGTGATTGCATGCTGCTTTCCTGGAGCATACGACAGATTAGTGGACTCTAGTTTCATAAACGTCACGGGACTTGTCCAGCCTGCAGAGGGTATAAATCAGAACGGCAGAAAACCACAACTGAATAGGTGTCAGGAAACAGCCAAAGGAAAAGATGTTTCATGAAACCTTGGAGATAATGTTGCCAATGGGCATTGATGGCTCCAATGAACTAGAGAGCAAAGAGCAAAGTTATTCTCTGGGTTCTGTCACTGATTATTTCTGTAGCTGTACGTGCATCACTTCCCTTCTATGCCCCTGTTTCTCTTTTTCTGTTTCCTACAGGATGAGACCTTCAGTGCAAAACTGGGTCATTTCCATGGAGCTGTCAGACAGTCCACAGCTCCAGAGTAAGAGCATCACCATGCACACAGAGTTTGGTGTGCTTTCAAAAAGAAGAATGAGAAATGAAAAGCACTTCCCAAACCAGTTTCTAACAATTAGGAGAATGTTTACGAGCATCCTTTACAACTGCAACCACCAGACTTCACGGAATCAAGAGCAGCTGCAGAGCACCAGTAGGACGCTGCCTCTTGAAATAAAAACAGTGCTAGCAAAGCAGGGTGGTGGTTATATCATCAGTGAATGACACCCCAATGGTTTTAATTATTTAACTTGATTAGAGAAGGAACTTACTCTGGATTCTGGTATTCTACAATGCCGTGGATTTTGAGGTGAAAACCACGGAACTCGTATTTCAGTAAACATCATGGAGAAGAATATAGCATGACCATAACAAAATGAACCTACTGGCTTGAGCCCTATGGGATTTCCTTCCAGAAGTGTTTACCAATAGACCTGCCCTGCACTCTGCAGAATAGATTCTGCTTTCATTTACCTGCACACAACCTCTGCTACAACACTTACAGCTTTCCCATCCTGAGTCTTGAAGGCATGCAGGTGATGCACATAAAGGTGAACAGCACTTGTCCTTCTGTATTGCTGCATGACACAATATGGGCCCATTTGGACTGAGGTATCAGTCGTTGAAGGGTGAACTCCTGGTGACACTCATTTTTAGAGGCCATTTCAAAGAAGTCAGAGGTGTGAAGATTTCCAATAACCTGGAAGGTAGAATCAGTAGTAAGATGTAAAGAAATTCAACTGGTGTTAAAACTGATATTATAACTGAGTCTTGGGGGTGAAATAATATTTCATTCTTCTTTCCCTTCCATAATTCTTCTAGCACTAGTATCACCCTGAGTGGAAGAGAAACTGCAAACTTGAAAATCTTGACAAGCAGAAGAGCCTTTTGTTGTAGGAATAGTGGCCAGTGCTGCAACAAATCACCCATCTGCAGGGTTGATATAAAAATTACTTCAGAGAGCCAGTATGTGGACGATTTAATGTGGTTGCCAGAAAGCTCTTCATAAAAATTCATGACTCTAGCAGCTGGTCCTAGCTGCCATGAGACTCCTTGTGTGTTCTTCTATGGAAGGCAGAAAAACCAAACCCATACTCCACGTCTCATCTAAAGAGCTGTGCCTGGTTTTAACTAAATTGAACATGGAAAGGCTCCCATCATCACCCGTTACAGAGATGGCTTTTCCATCACCTGTGGCTCAGGAGCTTCACTCCAATCTGCTCTACTCTCCGTAGGATCAGGCAGCAATGGGCTCTAAACATTATGATCAGACCCAGCAGAAGCAACCCAGAAAGCTTTAGGGGTTTTGCTTCAGCCAAAGGAACAAAACCCTCAAAGGGGCACTGCTACTCATATTGATGTCTTTAAAATGATTCAAAATTTTTACTCAACAGTAATCACAAATCTTTACTGGGGAATATAAAAATCATGTCATATCATGGTATGCAAACAATTCCTTTCTGGTCAAGGCCTTACAAACATTTCTTTTTATACCCCCCTGAAATTATCCGATTGTCTGCTTTAAAGAGGAGATAAAAATACCCAGGTGAAGCAGAGGGACATAACTTCCCAGATTGCCCTACTCAAACAATGAGAAATAGGTGATAAAGTTTAATTAAAGTTTAATCCAGCACATTAACCAGCCCAACTCTCCAAACACTCTAGAGATTACAACTCACTGTTAACACAGTCAGAAACTAATAATCCACAGGGGGAATGAAGCCCACGGCTCCCACACCCTTCTCCTCCAGGGGTGGTTGGTTTGGTCCTGGCAGCAGCACTCACTGAGGGTCCCAGCTGCTTCTTCAGAAACACCCTGCTCAAGAGATCATTGCTCAGGTAAGACACTCTCCTAGCTGGAGCTCTCAGAGCTGGGTATCTGTACCAGGAAAACACCTTCCCGTGACTCATTTAAGCACTTTTAAGCTCTGGTCTCCTAACGCTAAGGCTGACTTGCTAATGACAAGGTCATCTTCCCTTGGGGTCACAGACCACAAAGTGCTGAACAGGAGAGCCTAGCTCAAGACAAGAAGCATTGGTTTCTACATCACCACCTGATAACGGGTAACTTAGTGCTCACAGAAGGCAGGCCAAATGCCTGGGAGTTTTCCTTCTGCCTCATTTCCAAATCTGGCTTGCATCCAGTATGTGAGTTTACAACCCTGCCTTGGATAACGTGCTACCCTTCCCCACCCCTCCTTCCCTCACCACCGTGGGTTATCAATGTACATCTTTGGAAGAGCTACCAGTGCATTTCTAAAAATCACTTTCCGGCCATTTCATAGTTTCATTGGAAAGTACAACTGAAGCAGAAAGAAAAATGATGCAACACCACACAACAACTCTTCATTTTCAGTTCAGTAGCTGGCAGGCCAAAAAAGTTGCTGAGAGCAGTAGGGCTTTCCTAGCTGAGAACTGGCTCCTGCCTGGAAGCTGTGTTGCTGAGTACAGAAGGTCTGGAAGCCCAGAATAGTTTTGTTTTGCCGTCCCAAACTGCCTTTTCCTCTGTGGTTCTTGTGTGCCGCTTTAATAGGAGAGATCTGTAACCCATGGAGAACAATTGAATCCTGTTCATGCCAGCATTAAAGTTCAAGAGGACACTTTCAGGGAAGGCTTGATATAATTACAAGATCGCTTTCTTCCCCTCTGGTTTGTGGCATTGCTGTAACAATGACTATTACTTTTAATACAGAGATACTGAACAGTAAATGTGTAAATTTTCCATCTCTCAAAGTGCTTTCAACAGACGAAAAGTACTAATTTGAAGAATTTACCATGCTGGGATTTAGAAAACAACACAGGAGAAGAAATCATCCTTTTAATTGATATTTCACCACTTGTTAAGTCCAGAATAGCTATACTGATGACAGATTCAGCATAATATTAATGATTATTATTTTACTGATGTCAGTGTTTCTGATTTTTAGGACCTTCGTGGTCATTCAGCTTCTGTTTCAGAAACAAGAAAAATCTTCAGAAAAAAATTCTGCAGAAAATATACACAACTACATGTGGTGGACTTCATATGGAGTTATTTTCATTGAAACATAATAGCCTATTCAAAAGCAATTTTTTAAAAAATAATCTGCTGGCTAGGATTTTTCAAAGCTTTCTTTAACTGACTGTACTTATAAATATTTTCATTTCCAGGGGTTTTTTTTGGAGAAAATGGTAATAAGGACAATGAAATTTCAAGTTACACAGATGTTCTGAGTTTAAAAATCGTGCAGCACATGAACAAATAATGCTATTCAAATTGTTCAAGAATAATAGAAGCAACTTCCAAACCTGCAATATTTTCCTCTGTGGTACTTTTCAGTAACTCTAAATGGAGCTAACTGGTTTTCTGTGATACACGCAACTAGGCAGAGAGGGGTGCAGGGGCTTGTGAAATGCAACATTCTTTGGGGTGTATTTTTCATTAATATACACTAACAACGTAAAAGTTGGCCTCTACTCCACCAAGTATCAGCAAAGTGAATTAAGTAGCATTTTTCTGAGAAAGCTCCACAATGAAACCAAAGTCCCAACCCCCTTCTGCCTCATGCCTTACAAAGTCATTGCTGCCTTTGCAAAGCAGACAGACAAACCGCTCCTTAAGCACAAAAAAGTGTGGATGAGATTCTGAAGCTGTTTTGCTGATCAGGGATATCAATTAAACTCAGACACCAGAGTGAAAAGAGCAGGCGTATTTTACTAGAAATAACTAAATAATATAACAGAATAATACAGAAAACATACAGTAAGAAAAGACAGAACAGTGCACTTAAACAAATAGGAAAATCCAGGGTAATGCATCAAATCATTACTACCTGAGAGAGAGAGAATAGTGATTAAGAAAGATCCATCACCACTTGCATACGTTCCCACCATCCAGACCCGCAGGCGCTGGGCAGCCCCGGTTACAGCGAGGATTTGGAGAACCTTTCCCTGCAAGTGGGAAATCCTACGCGGTGCGTCCACCCGTAGGTGAGGCTTCCAAAGTCGCTGTGAGCGGGTCCAACCTTATATACCTAAAAATCAGTAAGCCAGAATAGCTGACACCTTTGTTTTAAGCGGAAACATCTGGTTTTCATCTCACGTTAGGTTCCCCCCAGAGCCTGGCCAGGGCTTAAGGGAGAAGCTCAGGGAGTTTCCCTGCTTATCGAGTTAATTTATGAGCAAGGTCACAAGGCCAGACAACTGTTTCTGTGGCCTTGTTATCTTGCTCACACATAAAGAAATATAAGGATACATTCAGGATAGACATGTTTTATGATGTTTAAGCTACATCTTCTATGCATATTTCACTAATGACTACACACTGGGTTAGCAGTTTCAGTTCAGGGCCTGTTGCTCAGGCTTCAGTATTCCCACCTTTTACATCAGAACAGTTGGTTTGCTATAACTTAGTATAATACCTATTAGCACAATGGTTATCAGTTATAAAATGTACAGGATTCATCTATAGGTCAACTCTGGCTTGGGCTTATTGTCCAAGCCTTAGCACTTCAGAAGCTGCCACCAAAAGTTACATCTCCTTATAAATCTGTAGGGTACGGCGCAACAGAATGCTGAGTCCTTCACAAAATCTCTCTCTGATGTGCAGGAAGGGAACTCTCTGATTGCTGGCTAAAAGTGTTCCACGGAGCAGGAAAGGGGATTTCTCTGCTTCTAATGGGCTCATGCTCTCCAGCCACTTTCGGAGACCATGTGTAGCCCTGAAGAAGTAATGAGAGAGAAAAAGCAAGGAAAAGCCACAACAGGAAGGAGCTGAACCCTGACTAGAAGTGAGGTGTTTACAGTCTGCGGCAATCAGCTATTTCTCCCCAACTCAAAGGGCCTGTAATCTGCAGAACACCCTGGGGAAGGCTTCTGGCGAAGGGATTCTATGAAGGCTTCAGAGCAGTTACAGGGAGCTCCTAGAGAGATGGAGCTGAACTCCTGCTTCTGAGGGATGAGGATCTGTGTGGAAGACATGCTGGGTCTCCCTAACGCTGCAGCTCAATCTGCCCACATTTAAGCAGATTTCTTTCTCTCACTCTTTGTTGTGACATGTGGGTCCAATCAGTGTCCTGATCCCTTCTGGATATCACATACTTGCTTTGCTGGAGTTCTACCGTCCCACCACACACTTCCTTTGAAAGCCTGCCTCCCTCTCCATCGCTCACTTCCTGCAGTTTAATAGTTCCCAAACTCTGGCTGCGCTCTGGGCACAAAGGGAAAGTTTTATTCCTGCAACCCAGATCCAGACTGAACAGACAACACACTCTGTCACTGCGATGCTGCAACATCAGTCGGTTCCCAGGATGTGAGATACGGTGGGGCTTAACGGCTCCAAGTCCTGGCGTTAATGCTTTATAGATTTTACACTCAGCTTCAGGCATGAACACTGTCCTTTAGCTACGGCTGGTTACTTCAGCAATGCGAAGGGCCAGTCTGGACGTGCAAGAAATGGAACAACACCTGGAGATGAACCTGCTGCTGTAGGAGTCACGCCCAGAGCTGTAAGCTCTGAGGGGTTCTGCTCTGCTCAGTCTCAACACCTTTGAGCCCTGCTTAGGGGTGGACATGGAAAGCTGCTCTGTTAGTGACAGGGCACGTATGTCAGCACTCAGGTGAACTGTGCTTTGTCCCAAAGTACCAGCTCAGTTTCTCTCCAGCCTTCACTCCGCGATTGCCTCCCAATAACCCCGGCAAGTCCCGTGCCAGCTGCCTGCGCCACAAGTGACTGCCGCTGCTATTCACAGCAGAAGGAGGAACTGGTGAACCAGCACACTGGTTACAAAAGACACTTACTCATAGAAAAATTTGCTAGACAGCACAAAGGCAACTTCCAAAATTTTACCGGGCAAAGAACACCCTCCCCCCCCGCACGCAATGACCTCATTTCCCCCTGTGAGCTTAAAGCTGTATCTGCCAACATACGGGCTGGATACAGATCGTCACAGGTAGGCTTAAAGTGCTTCACCAGCTAGGAACACCTTCAACTAACATATGGGCTTCAAAGAAAATTCAGCAGCTTGCAGACCTCACTCTTGTAGCTCTGTCCAGTCAGACACTATAGGGAAACCCATCTGTGCCAACTCCTAGGTTCCCTTTGTTCTGTACTATCGTTGTGACAGTAACTACCACAGTGCAGACTAGAGCTCCTGTTTTGAAGTTCATGTAGGCTCCATCTATCCACAGGACTCTTGAAATGTAGTAAGGCATCCAGAAAGTTAAAGAGTGAATTTGGGAATTAACTGCTTTACATACATCCAAAACTCTCCAATGCTGTTTGGGATTGAAGAGCAACAACACATTCTCACACTCTTCACTCCTCACCTTATTTTGCAGAGTTCAACTACGACAGCTAACTGGATTTGTGCACATAAGTGTCTGAGGATGCTTCATAAACCTCTGCATGATGTGTGAGCTGATGGCAGCTGGATTATGGATCCCCCCCTCCCAAGGAAGGGTTTCAAACTGGGAAAGCGCAACCTGATGAATGAAACTCGGACCTACAGCCTATCTGATCCTGTCAGATCCAGCTGGCTTACAGGCATGTAAATCCAGTGATCAAATGAAAAATAACCAGTCTGCAAAGAGTATTCTTTAGTTCTCATTCCTTCTGTACTGAGTGGTTCCTAGGCTCTCTCCTAGCACATCTGCTGGGCAGGCAGTCTTTCTCATCTATGTATTTTTCACCTACATATTATTCCTGCCTTTGGAAGGAAAAGAGACAAGAGGTTTGATTTTCTTCCCTCCAAGCAAAGACCACTAAACATATTGTAAATAATGCAAAGTTTATCAGAAAATTAAATTTAATCAAATGTGAGTGGTCTAAACTCCCAAATAAACTAAGCTATATAACTCAAAAAATTACATTCTGCATCCTTACCACAGGGACGTTTTTATCTCTTTCCCATCACTTGCATGCTGACATTCATTGCATTACAACTATCATCAGAGAGCTTCTCTATCTATACAGTTCTTTGCTGTCCATATTTTCTTTCTTGAGTAGACCCAGGTCAGTCCAGCGATCAACAAGATCATCGGAATGAGTTCGCTCCAATAATTTCATGGGCAAAAGTCCTGGATGAGTCTCCTCACCAGGAAATCATTCTTCGTTTTGTGTCATCTGCTCTATATTGAACAACCACATAAGAGACAGTACTGAAAGACCTTTATCACTGTAGGTCTTATCACCAATTACAAATTGGGATGAAAGGTCATCTAGTCCAGCAGATCTTCAACTAGATCAGGTTGCTCAAAGCCCCGTCCAACCTGACCATGAACACTTCCAGGGATGGGGCATCTACCACCTCTGTGGGCAACCTGTGCCAGTGTTTCATCACCTTACTCATGGTGGTAAATGAACTGTAAGTCACAAGAAGAACCTCCCAAGAAAAGAACTGCTGGCAAACAGAGCCACTGTGGGCCTGTGCTCACATGTTACGGGCAGCAGGTGAACCTCCTCCTTACCTATCTCGCCTTCCTAGGTGCCTCTGTACTACAGGTATGAGGCTTTGGATGTGGAAGGCCAGTCAACAGATGATGTGGATGATGGTCCATCTACACCAGAGGTGTTGCCAAGGTCAGAAAGGCCTACCCCATGTATCAAGACCACCTCCACGAGGAAGAAAAGACGGCTTATAGTTGTAGGTGGCTCCCTTCTGAGGGAAACAGAGGGTCTGATATGCTGGACAGACCCTCCCCTTAGGGAAGTCTGCTGCCTCGCTGCAGCCCAGGTTAAGGACATCACTAGGAAACTTCTTAGACTGGTATGGCCCTCAGACTACCACCTATTATTGCTCTTCCATGTGGGTGGCAATGAAGCCGCAAAGAGTAGTTGAAGGGCAATCAGAAGAGACTTCAGGCCTTGAGATGGTTGGTAAGGGAATCTGGAGCACAATTCATTTTTTCCCTCTATTCTTCCAGTTACAGGCAGTGATACAGGAAGAAACAGATGGACCTGGTCTATTAATACACGGCTCTGTGGCTGGTGCCATTGCCACAATTTTGGGTTTTTTGATAATGGGATGGTCTACATGGCACCAGGCCTGCTGGCAGCAAATGGGATTCACCTTTCTCAAAGGGGGAAGAGATTCTTTGCTCATGAGCTAGTGGGGCTCATTGACAGAGCTTTAAACTAGACTTGAAGTGGGAAGAGGATAATATCAGGCCTGTTCATGACAAACTGTGGGATGACACACCAAGGTTAGAGGACCCTCAGCCTGTTGCTCTGAGATGTGCTGGGTACACTGGAGCACACCTGAAGTCTTACAGAGATGAGCCAGGGGCTCCTTAGGTAATAGGACCCAACAGGGAAACACTGGTGAAGTACCTCAAATGAATTAAGGTGTGTTCCTCTAAGAAGGTGACACGGCCAACAGCTCAGCTGAAGTGCCTCTACACCAACGCATGCAGCATGGGCAACAAATAGGAGGAGTTGGAAGACAGCATGCTGTTAGAATGCTACAACCTAGTTGCTATTACTGAAATGTGGTTGGACAAATCCCATGAATGAAGTGTGGCTATTGATGGCTACAGGTTGTCCAGAAGGGACAGGCAAGGAAGGAGGGGCAGAGGGGTTGCCCTCTATGTCAAGAAAGGGATAGATTGTGAAGAACTGTCTCTGAAGAATAGCCACAAGCAGGTTGAAAGATAACGGGTAAGAATTAGAGACCAAGGCAACAAAGGGAACCTTGTGGTTGGTGTTTACTACAGGCTGCCCAAGCAAGGGGAGCCTATTGACAAAGCATTCTTACTCCAGCTACAGGAGGCATTGCACTTGCAGGCACTCATACTGCTGGGGGACTTGAACCACCCCAACATCTGGTGGAAAAGTAGCACAGCAAGCTGTAGGCAATCCAGGAGACTCCTAGGGTGCATTGAGGACAACTTCTTAAGCCAGGTAAGAGACAGCCCTACAAGAGGGGATGCAATAATGGACCTGACGGTCACCAATGCAGGTGAGCTATTCCATGACATCAAGATTGGAGGTAGTCTGGGCTGCAGCGATCATGCACTGGTGGATTTCATAGTCCTGAGGGATATGGGTCAGATGAAGAGTAAGGTCAGGACCCTGAATTTTAGGAAATACAACTTCGAGTTGTTCAAGGAGTTAGTCTACAGGACCCCCTGGGAAACTGCCCTCAGGGACAAGGAAACAGAACAGAGCTGGTAGATCTTTAAGGATGCTTTCCATAGGGTGCAAGAGCTCTCAATCCCCAGGTGTAAGAAATCAGGAGAAGAAGGCAAGAGACTGGCATGGATGAGTCGAGACCTGCTGGTCAAACTGAAGAGCAAGAAGAAAATGCACAGGCAGTGGAGGCAGGGACAGGTGTCCCAGGAAGAGTATAGGCATGTTGCCCGGTTGTGTAGGAATGGGGTCAGGAAGGCCAAGGTGAGGCTGGAGCTGAACTTGGCAAGGGACGCAAAGAATGATAAGAAGGGCTTCTATAGGTATGTCAGCCAGAAAAGGAAGGTCAAATAAAGTGTACCTCCCCTGATGAATATAACTGGCAAACTGATAACAACTGATGAGGAGAAGGCTGAGGTACTCAACAACATTTTTGCCTCAGTCTTCACTGACAACCTCTCTTTCTACACCTCTTGAGTGGATGGACCACAAGACAGGGACTGGGGGAGCAAAGTCCTTCCAATTTCAGAGAAGGTGGTTCATGACCACCTGAGGAACCTGAACATACATAAGTCTACGGGACCTGACGAGATGTATCCCAGAGTCCTGAGGGAACTGGTTGACATAGTTGCCAAAACACTCTTCATGATATTTGAAAAGTCATGGCAGTCAGGTGAAGTCCCCAGTGACTGGAAAAAGGGAAACACTGCACCCATTTTTAAAAAGAGTAGAAAGAAGGACCCTGAGAACTACCGACCTGTCAGCCTCACCTCTGTGCCTGGGAAGATCATGGAACAGATCCTCCTAGAAGCTATGCTAAGGCACATGGAGGACAGGGAGGTGATTCAAGACAGTCAGCATGGCTTCACCAAGGGTAAGTCTTACCTGACCAACCTAGTGGCCTTCTGTGATGGAATGACTGCATCAGTTGACAAGGGAAGAGCTACGGATATGATCAGTCTGGGCTTCTGTAATGCCTTTGACATAGTCCCCCACAATAAATATCCTTCTCTCTAAATTTGAGAGAGATGGATTTGATGGATGGATGGCTCAGTAGATGAGGAACTGGCTGGATGGTTGCATCCAGAGGGCAGTGGTCAATGGCTCAATGTTCAGACGGAGATCAGAGATGAATGGTGACCCGCAGGGGTCTGTTTTGGGACCACTACTGTTTAATGTCTTCATCAGTGACATAGACAGTGGGATTGAGTGCACCCTCAGCAATTTTGCAGACCAAACCAAGCTGAGTGGTGCCACTGACACACCTGAGAGATGGGATGCCATCCAGAGGGACCTGGACAAACTTGAGAAGTGGGCCCATGTGAACCTCATGAGGTTCAACAAGGCCAAGTTCAAGGTCCTGCACATGGGTCAGGGCAACCCTCGGTATCAGTAAAGGCTGGAGGATGAAGGGATTAAGAGCAGCCCTGTGGAGAAGGACTTGGGGGTACTCCTGGATGAAAAGCTGGACATAAGCCGGCAGTGTGCACTCACAGCGCAGAAAGCCAACCGTATCCTGAGCTGTATAAGAGCAAGTGTGGCCAGCAGGTCGAGAGAAGTGATTCTGCCCCTCTGCTTCACCCTTGTGAGACCCCACCTGTGTCCAACTCTGGAGTCCTCAGTAAAGGAAAGACATGTACCTGTTGGAGCAGGTCCAGAGGAGGGCCACAAAATGATCAGAGGGATGGAACACCTCTCCTATGAGGACAGGCTGAGAGAGTTGGGGTTGTTCAGCCTGGAGAAGAGAAGGCTCTGGGGAGATCTTATTGCAGCCTTCCAGTACTTAAAGGGAGCTTATAAGAAAGATGGGAACAGACTTTTTAGTAGGGCCTGTTGCGATAAGACAAGAGGTAATGGTTTTAAACTAAAAGAGTGTAGATTTAGACTAGATATAAGGAATAAATTTTTTATGATGAAGGTGGTAAAATACTGGAATAGGTTGCCCAGAGAGGTGGTAGATGCCCCCTCCCTGGAAACATTCAAGTTCAGGTTGGATGGGGCTCTGAGCAACCTGATCTAGGTGAAGATCGTGTTGGACTAGATGAGGTTTAAAGGTCCCTTCCAACCCAAACTATTCTATGATTCTATGTCATGCGGTCTCCTCTACCAAGAGGATAAATGCAAACAGAAGTCACCCAGCTGGTTTAATATGATTGCCTTCACCTTTCAGAGCACCACCTTATCTGTAACTCTTCACATGACTATTGGAATATCCATTACTAATTTTCTTTAATAAGATTTTATTAATTGTCCTCTCCAAGTATAGAATTTGGCAGGCCCTTTTGCAGCAGCTGAAATGAAGGAGACTGTTCCAAAGGTATCAGTGTTTCCACATGAATTTAGCCCCGAGCCTCTAAAGACACTGTTGCTAGCTTTTATGGAATGGGGCCATGATATGTCCTTTTGCATTTCAAAGAGAAGCTAAATGCTTATCAGAAAGTTCAAATACGTTTTGAATTTGATGACATCTAGAACTGTGTTGCGACAAATAAAGAAATGCTCTCAAGCAATCTTCAGATTGCTCAGAGCAGTGTCCTTGCAGTACATACACACCCATGCATGTGTGAGGGAACTGTACCACCAAGTAAGACAGCCTGCAGAGTTCTCCACTTGTTATTCCACAATAATGCTTGTGGACAAAAGGTAAGGAGCTTTACATCAGCCCCCATGATCAGGAGGTTTTGGAGACCAGAACTTAGAAATAACAGTCAAGTCTAGCTGTATGCAGCGTTTGTGGAAAAACAGGTTTGAAAACTCCTTGGAGTACCAAAAGATGAACTGAGCGCAGAAATACTAACCATGAGCGGGTCTTGCTGCTCAAATCCTGAATCTGAGAGACCCTCCTTTTTTATTTATACTTGTTTCAGAGAGCTCAGGATCAAGTTTCTGAAGGGAATCCATTTGCATAGGTGTGCTCTGATATGTATCTTCAGAGCGTGGAAAACAGTCACATTTCATAAATGGAGAATAATTCTTTGCTATGAGGCATCTGGCAAATAAAAGAGTTTCTCAGAGACAATCCAGCCTCTGATGCCTTCTGGGACAGGATGTTCCCCTCTTACCAATCTTTTAGCTCCTCTTCAAGGGTACAGTCGTTAACAAGGCCTGCATCATTTATACCAAGTATCAGGCTTACACAACAGAGCCAATGCTTAGTGGTCCTCCTTAGAAGATCAGTGCAATACATTCGATCCTAAATTAAAGTGTCACTTGAGCTTAGGCATTAACCCAAACAGATGGTTTTACTCAGTCTACAAACATATAAACACATTCTTAATACTAGAGTGGGGAAAAAAATGTACATCTCTGCTCCATATCCTTCTGTGGTTATTTTCCCCAATAAAAATTCTCTTTCTTCTTGGCAGGCATCCTATTTTTATGTTTTGAAGTCTGTATTTCAAAGGGAAGGATTTTCTTTGACAACATACAAGAGAAGCAAACTGACAGAGAAAACACATGGGTCACTAGGACCAATACTGACATACGCTTTCAAATGAACCTTGTCTTAGCGTTGTTTCATCCTTTATACAGGAATTTAGTTTTATTTTTCAAAAAGTGTCTTTGGGCAACTACACAAATCCCATTCCTTCAGTGTAATTGTACTAATTTTAATCACAAGCATCTTGTAATCTCTGAAATACCTTCAGACTAAAACTATTAAAGCATTTGACAGTGATGAATGCAAAAGAGCATCCTGTGATTAGGCTGTGTCATTAGTGGGAGATGTTTCACTTCATATAATGATTAAATCTTCTTGACAGTTGGTATCACATTTACTATGGCTGTTTGATCGTGCACTCTCACAAATGACAGTGAATCTGCACTCATTCAGATGAGCTCGGTGGTAGTCAGCACAGAAATGCTGTAAACAATATAACAAGCAGCCTTGTATTTATGCACGTGCAGCAGGTACAGAGAAAATGTCTTGAAGCTCATGAAAAGAGCCAAAAGCCTTGCTGCTGTGGCCACTTCTCTCAGTGTAAGCACCAGCTTGAAGACTTTCTGCCCCCAACAGCTCACTCCCCGCTCATCCCTGGGCTGCAGTTGTACCAGTACAGCTTGTCTGGGAAGCTGCTGTGGGAACACGGCTCGGACATGGAAGAGAACTGAGAGGAAAACTTCTGGGTCAGCCGCCCAAGCCTTTTCACCCTTTTGCCTCACGAACAGTTGTACTGCCACAGCTGAGGATGAACAACCAGCCTGAAGCCACTTAAGCTGGCAGAGCCACTGAGAGCTCCAGAACTACATCCAGACTAATTTAAGGCAGCCATGAAAGCACATTTGTACTTAAAACGGTGGCACGGACGTGGGGACAATTTGTTCTGGGCATGTTCTCCCTGATATCCAGTAAGCTGCAAACTGCCATTTACATCTCCCCAATGTCTGACCAGCATCCTGGTACAGCTGGCTACTCTATACATCTCTGCCATACAGCTAAATTACCCAAGCTGTGTGGTGGTGACACCCCCACTCAGTAGAGAGAAACCCCTATTTAGGCACAGTTATACTGTCAGAAGAGAAGTTTTAGCAGCACAGACTGCACTGGCAGAGGATGGAGTGAATGGAATTGGTTCAAAGCACAGGTTTACTTTTCTCTGAGCGTACCAGTCTAGTTAAAGCACTTTTGTTAAATTCCCACTGCATACAGGGCACATAACTCCAGCAGGAGCAGGATTTTCCCCTCAAAACCATAAGATCTGGCACAAGAAACTGCTCCGTTCATTCCCACTGGGAAGCAACTGTGATTTGAGAAGCCTTTCGTATCATCAGTTTATTCTGAGGAAGAAACACACAGACAAAAAGTCTCTACATGCAACTCCACTGCACACGCTGTCATTCTGGAGGATGCAAAGCTGTTACCAACAGGTAGGTGACAGATATGTTCTGTTTATTTGCACTCAGGGGAAACTTTCAACTGTATGTATGACCCCAGAAACTCTTTTTTCCCCAGCAGTAATACCTTAGCAGAAACACGCAACTGACAGTGAACTAAAGGCAAATTTTGCTCTCAGGGGTTTCACGTGAAGTGAAAAGTAACATGACCACAGTAAGCATCCTTGGATTAAAGGTAAAGATCCTGAGAAGACTGCTATAGGCAGGTCAGTCTCCTCAAACCTTTTCTCATCCTAAAGCAATTAATTCCAATTTCATTTGGTTTCAGCCAAGAGACAGCATTGACCTATAAGTATTTAATTTAATTCAGACCTTTACATCAAGTATGTTAAAATGCATGCTGACAGTATTTACTCACCCAGAAGGTTCTCCCTCCTCCTTTTCACTCTGTATCTAGCACTCCTCTGTCCATTTTTTAAAATTTTTTTTTAAAGGAAAAGCAGATAGACCAACCAGGGTGAACCAGCTCACAAGAGGATCAGATGAGCACCAGAGCCAAAGCAATGGAATCAGGCAGAGAAGGAGCACGGTGGGGATGAGCGCTTCGATTGACTCATTCTTTCTCTCTGAGCAGGGAAAAATGAGTCTTCAACACTTCAGCTCACTGCTCAAGGGCCTTTTTGGCACTGAGCTGCAGCATTAAGTATCCAAGTGCCTCTAAAAATTCCATTTAAAAAAATCCTTATTCCACCCTTATTCAACCGGACTTGCAGTTGTTCTTCTGCCTTTTCTCAGTGCGTGTAAATAAAATGAATCAATGTTTTGTCCTCCAAGTCATTCAGCATTCAAGCTTCAATCCAGCCAAGGATATCCTTCTAACCTAGAAGTACAGTTTCTGTCTGTAATGAGATCTCTTGGGTATTTTGTGTATTCCTGGAGTGCTTTGATGGATGGAGGCCAGAACATCCAGCACCTAGCAGGACTGATCCTGACACAATCGTTCCTGGGCAATGGCTCCTTTTGCCTGGTCAGATCCTGCAATGCCAAGCTTCCTTGAGACGACTCACAGAAAGGATGGCCTATCCCATTCATTCCAGCCCAGTAGTATCCAACACTCAAAGCTGAATAGTATTGAACACCTAATATTCAAAATGTAGAACCAAAGTGCATTTTAGGTTGCAGAAACTTTCCCCTACAGTCAGAAAACAGCATAGCACCAGAGAACACAGGGAAGGAAAAAAACCCAGCAACTGCTTTATGTTCTTGTGGAACAAGAGTTTGGTTTGCCCTTTGCTTCTCTTTGCTCAAAGGGTGATAACAGATGGTGCCATAATAATATTTCACTATTACTTCCAAGCACAGAAATGTTAGTTAAATTGTCAAGTTAAATATCGAGGAGGCAGACAGGGAACTTAACTAAACAGGTGTTTTCCACTACGTGCTGTGGTTCTGATGTAACCCTGATATTCAGTCCAGATTCAATGAAATCACCTCAAAACCTGAGCCCAATTCCACATGAATTTTTACTGAGTTTCAGATAAACCTTAGATTAATGTTTTTGACTAGAAACCATGGGAAATAAGTTAACTTCATGTGATCAAACCACAAAAAGGATGAAAATGAGCAGTTTAATCTGAGTTTTGTTTCGAAAGGTTTGGTTTCATCCAAACGCAAAGCAAAGCTCAACTACTGGGAGTTCACATGATTCAAAACCAGAAATAAAGCCGACACAAAGTTCCTAAGAAATGTAACAGCAGTATTTTACACAGCGTTCCTACTTCCCTTTACGTGTTTCTAAGTGGAAATTATAGTCTTGTGAACTCTGTTTTCTATGCTTCTTTTTCCAAGTTTATACATGAAAACTCAGCTCTCCCTCAAACATCTACCCCTCTGCTGAGAGATGATGGTGAATAAGCCTTGGTTTGGATTTATCTATTTCTTGCTTGGGTCTGTTGTTTGATTTTTTTTTTTTATGTAAAAAACACTAGAGGGTTTGTTTTGCAATCAAGTGCTTGTTTTTGGCAATTTTAAGTTAAAAACTGAATACAGGGACTCACCAAGCCAATCTTACCATAACCAATACTCCTGATCGTAAGTACAGACAGAAAACAGTTACGTAGTTCCCACCGCTTGTACACAGAATCTGCAACACAAGCAAACCAACATGGACCCAGTGCTGTGTGTCCTACCCCGGGACACGGCAACGTGCCACATGTAGAGGGGGCAGAGACTCCTGCATTTAAAAGAACGGCCATCCAAGCCAGACTGTGAGGGGGTGCCTTGCCCAAGCTATCAATCAGGTGGAAGCTTGATCATGTTTGATCACATCCAAGTCTCAGAAATGAGCTGCATTAATTCATTCTTGTTTCTGGCATTTAGTCTTACAGATGATATAAATATTGATAGAGACATGATGATCAGTTCAAGGGATACACGCACTGTTTGTATATTCCTGAGAGTAGGTGTGGGGGGTAAAACAGAGAGTTTAACCCCTTGTGGAGTCAGAAAGTTCTTAATACATACAGAAAGTGATAGATGACATTCCAGTGAACTATCTAGATTTCCCAGGAGGTATCACAGTCATCAGCTGCCAGGAGTGAACAAGGTCTGCTGAAAAAGGACTGAATGTGAATGGAACCTCTGGAAAACTTCTGAAAGGCAGAAGGACTACAAAGCAAACATGCTGCACCAGGAAACAGTCTTCTCTGAGAAATCTAACTAGACTACAGCCAGGCCATCGGCTTCCAGGGATGTCGGACCAGAAAGCACCTGCAACACAACAGCCAAATACAGGAGGGACAGTTTTTAGGTGTTATCTTGGTATCAGCAGATAAAACTTGCCTTTTATTTCTTTGCTTTTTTTTTCCAGTAGGCTTTCTACACTTTAATTAAATACTTTTAATCTGTATTTGGTCTAGTTTGAATTAAGATCACGGCAAGGTCATTGGTAATATCAAAACATTACTCAAGGGAAGGCCTTGAACTACATCTGTGAGCAACGCTGGCTGAAAGCTCCTGCAATGCTGCACTTCCAAACAGCCAAGGAGTAACAGGACGTGGCATGGTGCCAACTGCACAGCCCTGGTGGGTAGCTAGTATTGCTGGAGATGGACCCAGAAGAAATGCTTCCATAGAGGCCAGAGATCTCTGGCATGTACCAAGTCTTCGGGGATATGCTGAAATCCTGAGGCCCAAAGGAATTTTTGACAGAATACTATCTACTGCATGGAGAGTGACTCGGGAGCTAAACATCTCCTTGGCTGCGATTCCAACACAAACTGGGCTGTCCCTGCCTTTTGCAGCATTTCAAATGTTTCCTCAACATCACGTGATGGCGCTATCTATAGCGGAGATCATCTTAAAACTTAGAT
This sequence comes from Strix aluco, assembly GCF_031877795.1. NCBI lineage: Eukaryota > Metazoa > Chordata > Aves > Strigiformes > Strigidae > Strix > Strix aluco. Next base: position 45,199,567 of record NC_133936.1, read on the forward strand.
GCCAAGAGTGCCTTGGGGTCTTACAAGTTCCTACAGAGATCCAGGCTGAGACTCAGAGGTCCCCTGGGACCTTTTCCTGTATCGGAACAAACCAGCACTCAAAATGCCACCTTCTCCTCAAACACGACCACTCCACTTCGTGCATCTTCTCAGTCACTTCCATGTGCTGAATGCAGCGTGCTCCGAAATCCTGTTAGAACGAGGTTTAGTGAAAAAGCACATTTCAAATGCACACCCATTAGGAGTTATGCTTGATGTCTCCTTTTGTGACGTATTTACTTGGCTCTGTAAATACCCAGTGCCCAAGACTAACCCTCGGCTAATGATAAAACTGACCGATACAGTCGGTACACGCAAGTTTACTGACAAGAGGCTGGAACAGTCTGATGCTGTGGAAAACCAGAAGCCAGGCACCAGCTATGCCAGTACTTCCACTTCAGAGCCGCTTGCTGCCACACAGTATCTTTTACTCAGCAGTCACCCAGGGGGTATTATAAATACAACTTGTCAGAAAGACCCTGTGCTCCTTTTATCCCTTAAGGAATTCTTTAGAGACCCATTATGCTCCAGGTCTCCAAGTCAAAATTTGCAGAGACCTTTCAGACAGAATGACGTATGCTAGAAATCAATTTAAATGGTGTTACCAAAATCTGGAGTTAAAAGCCCATCCTGACATTGAATAATTTTTAAAGCACTCAAGAGACTGCAGCTCCTTCTGACCGTGTCATTAAATACCATCATTTCTGAACTAGCAACGAATTCAGGAAGCTCTGTCCTTCAGAGTTTTAGCTTTGGTCCGTTTGCTGGTTATTTACTGTACATTAGCTCTCCTCACTAGGAAGCTCCCAGCCAGGTCAATAAACTCACAATATGGTTGATGGTTGGACTGGATGATCTTCAAGGTCTTTTCCAACCGAGACGATTCTGTGATTCTGTGAACAACAACTGCAAGGCCATAAAGGGCTACATCAGCCCCCCAACAACTCCCAGAGGATCTGGCCCCAAATTAGTGTGACAAGACACTTCCAGGGCTGGAAGGACCCTGCCAGGCCACCGAGGCACATCCCACGGGGGCTCTGGAGGGGGGGCTTTCCCCAGGCCAGCGAAGCACCACTCCCCAGGCCAGGGCTGCAGCCGACAGCAGAAAGGTTCACTGCTGTGAGGGGAGACCTCGGGGTCATTATGGCCCGGGTGCTTGGCAGACATACAACAGGAAAATACAGCAAAGGGATGAAAAAAAACAGCAGCAGGTGAGTGTTTGGCATCAAACCAGGCGTGGTTTTGCCTGAGCCAGTCATGTACATGGTCTGCTGGTGCACGGCCCTGTTCACATGAAAACTTCTCACACCGAACTGAGGCTTCGGAGTTGTTATCAGTGGTAAGAGGTGAACATCAGATTCACTCAGTTCTGGGGGGACCATGGTTGCAGAACAACTTGCAATTTGCCAGTAAGGCTACCACAGTGCTAAGAGCCTACTTCGCACCACGAGTTAACTCATTTTAAATTGTTAAGCAAGAAAGTACAAGTGACAAAAAGAATTGTGTGTTTGAATGGGAATTTCTACAGAAGCTAGAGGATCTGTCTCAGCTCTCTCACAGAGCAGGCTGGAGCTCTGCCACTCACTTCAGTAGAATCCAAACTGGGTTCTCTCGAAATTCCCCGAAAACCACAGGATTAATCTTGTAAAAATTATGGGAGGGGGATTACCACAGAGGAAATGAGAGTAGTACCTTTTCTCCAGAAATGCCTACAAACAGGGGGGGAAAGAAAATCCCAGAAACTTCATTCTGCTCCAGTAGACACACTGTAAATACAGTATAGCTCACCAGCTTAATCAACTGAGTAGCCGTGCCCTCCCTAATCCAGAAAACAAAACCACCTAACCAAACCTAAGCCTTCTGGGCTGGGGCGCTTCACATTCCTGGTGTCAGGGAAACTTTGACACAATCTTTACCTAAAGACACACACACACAGACCAAGAATTTGTGTAAGCTAGCCAAAAGTTTCCCTAACCAGCTGAGCTAGCAGCAGTCCAAATTCTTTTTTCTTGTTTTACTCCTACATTAGGGCTGTGTTTTGATATTTGCCAGTGCTCCAAAGGACAACATTTGCTCCCTATCAATGATCAGTAATGCTAAAGACCCTTTTCAGAGTAGCACCAGACTGGTCAGAGCACAAGATCTGCCAACTGTGCCAGCTCCTCAGCTAACTGCCAAATCCCACCTACAGACAATCCTGGTGCAGGAAAGTCCAGCCCTTTATGTCCTTCCAAAGGGACTGACACGGCTTTTTGCAGGTGGTTGCTCAGGACTTCTTGTGTCTACTTCTCAAGCAGCTCCATTTCTGCTGGGTACTATCCACTTCAGGGTATGTATAATACCATTAATGCAAGTAATATTGTTGGGGATATGCTCTGATTTGAGAGAGTGCAAGCATTTCTCTGTATTTCTACATCAGTGAGAAAGGAAACAGTTTGTTTTCACCTAGTATGAATACTTTCAGAAGCCGGCTGAAGAGAGCTGGAGGAGTGCTTCTGTTACAGCTCACTGCTGTGAAGTCTCACAAGAGTAACATCAAGTCCTTCAGCCCATAAATATCCCACTCAACATCTGAATTACCTCAAAAAAATATGAGAAGTGCACTCACTGGCTTTATACTTCATAGCATAGAACAACAAGATGATAATGAAGACTGAGAGATTAATACTCAAAGGCAGCACCACCAACAGCCACTTCTGCCATCAGGAAAGATGAAGTTTTTCTGTTCTCTCTCACTGAGAATTTAAAGCAAATTAATCGTAAGTGAAGTCAAATGGGATCTATGTGCAAACCATGCAGGAACTGCACCTCTGCTGTTGGCTTGCTCACAGTAAATTCAAAATAAAGAAATTTGGGCTCAGAATGAACCCAGTGCTAACAGTCCATGTGGGAGGCACCCTGAGAACTTTGTACCATATTTTCCACATCTTGTTTTTCAGTTTGGGGTTTTTTTCTTTTTTGAGGCAGCTAATTTTATGATATCCCATCATGTTCTTCCCCATCCTACAGTGACAAAGCTTCCTGCTGGTGGGGTGAAATTGTTGAGAAATTCTTTTACCAAACAATGTTTAACTTTGTAGTTAACGAGGCCTGAGTGATTAAAGTGCACAGAGAAGATATCCTAACCTTGAGAAGAGACACATCCTGGCAGAACTGCTCAAACAAGGTGGATAAGAACAACTTGGCCAGACAACAGAGTTGGGACATAACCAAGGAGAAGAAATTGCCCTCAAAAGACTCATGACCGTAAAAGGGAAAAAGGAGCATGGGGGTAACTCCCCAACCGACCATCGAGGACCACGTGAGACCCCCGCGCACGCGTGGTGTAGCTTTGCAATGTCAACATTATGTAAATGTAGTAGATAGGCACAAAGGTGGAGACTTCTTGGAAAATGTATGAATATTCATGTCTTTAAAGTATTAAAGGATGAACTTTTATTTTATTGTAAACACGTTAGGTGGAGCGATCCCCTGTGCATCCAGTGCTGTAATAAAGAGAAGGCCTGCTTCGTAATGCTACATTGCTGTTAAGAGGTTTATTCCCTGTTTTGGTGACAAAATGAAGATACTTCTCTGAAGAATGTGATCGTTTTGGGGGCTTTCTTTTTCTGGCTAAGGCAGATCTGAGGGGAACCTAGGAAGAATGTCCCTGCAGTCACCAATCTGCATGTGAAATGAGAGCACCTGCAGTCAATTCTCAGCAAATTCAACCCCACTAACAATAGCTCCTGATCAACAAAACAGGAAGAATAACACACAGATTTCCCATCCTTTGTCTCATCTTGTCTACCAAAAATAGTATTTTGTTGTGGCACACCATCTTCTCCTCTGTCCTTGAAGAGCTTTGACCATGGACGAGGTGGTCTACAACAGAAATTCTGACCAATGCCACCTCCCCCTGCCCAGGCTGCAGGACACAGAAGTGCAGAAAAAGCATCTCTAGAAAAGTCTAAGGCTACTACTGAGGATAATGACAGACGGGGAGCCACACAAAACTGAGAAAAGGAAATGGAATCTCTGAAAATTACTAATAACTATTTTTCCTTTTGAGATTAATCAGCCATGGGAAGTAAGAGGTATCACAGGAAAATAGGGCTGGACAACCTCCTGGTAAGTCGAGAGCCACCCTGTTTCTGTGGCAGTGGGCAGACAGTGCTCTTCTGTATCAGCCTCTGGAGTGACATAGTTCTGCTTCACAATTTTTTCCTATTATTTCTCCAGTTTCCTATGGATGGAGGCAAATTTCTTCTCACTCTGTTTAGCTGTCTGAAGTGCTAAGGCTTGGACAATAGGCCCAAGCCAGAGTTGACCTATAGATGAATCCTGTACATTTTATAACTGATAACCATTGTGCTAATAGGTATTATACTAAGTTATAGCAAACCAACTGTTCTGATGTAAAAGGTGGGAATACTGAAGCCTGAGCAACAGGCCCTGAACTGAAACTGCTAACTCCGTATGTAGTCATTAGTGAAATATGCATAGAAGATGTAGCTTAAACGTCATAAAACATGTCTATGTTGAATGTATCCTTATATTTCTTTATGTGTGAGCAAGATAACAAGGCCACAGAAACAGTTGTCTGGCCTTGTGACCTTGCTCATAAATTAACTCGATAAGCAGGGAAACTCCCTGAGCTTCTCCCTTAAGCCCTGGCCAGGCTCTGGGGGGAACCTAACGTGAGATGAAAACCAGATGTTTCCGCTTAAAACAAAGGTGCCAGCTATTCTGGCTTACTGATTTTTAGGTATATAAGGCTGGGCCCGCTCACAGCGACTTTGGAAGCCTCACCTACGGGTGGATGCACCGCGTAGGATTTCCCACTTGCAGGGAAAGGTTCTCCAAATCCTCGCTGTAACCGGGGCTGCCCAGCGACTGCGGATCTGGATGATGGTAAAGTATGCAAGTGGTGATGGATCTTTCTTAATCACTATTCTCTCTCTCAGGTAGCAATGATGTGATGCATTACCCTGGATTTGCCTGTTTGTTTAAGTGCACTATTCTGTCTTTTCTTACTGTATGTTTTCTGTATTATTCTGTTATATTATTTAGTTATTTCTAGTAAAATACACCTGCTCTTTTCACTCTGGTGTCTGAGTTTAATTGATATCCCTAATCAGCAAAACATTGTCTAAGTGACCTTCTGCTACATGCAGATGGCCTTTTTTATGGAGAAACAAAGGAAAAATAGCTCTCCACGTGGTTTTTTTCCTGCTGAATGGCCTTTCTGTTCACCAGTTCATCTCATCAATCATGAGGCACACAGGAGTTTGTCTGATCATCTTCTTTCTTTAAGCATGCTTGGTCAAAACTTGCAGCTTCAGTTCCAGCCTGTGAGAACTTCCCATAATATTTTCCAAATTCGCAGTTCTTTCAGGCTGCAGCTCCCAAGCGGGCCAGTACACCTGCATCGGTGACAGCCAACTACTGCTCCCAAGCCACTCCAGTCACATTTCTTTTGCATCACAGTTGAGGCTCAAGGTCAAATGTCATGGTAGCTTTGACACTGCAGTGATATTTCACTTCTCTCAGAGTTAGGCTGTTCTTGGCTGAGCAGCACAGACAGAGGAGCCTGCTCACCTCCCTCTGCTTGGTCCCACCGTGAGCATCTACAGCAGGGAGCACTTCCCTATATCTTACTGCAATGAGTGAAGTCGGGTGTGTCCCCCCCCCAACTCCTTGTTGCCCCAGGTACCCTGGGCAGTGACTGTGCAATGATGGGGAAGTTACTTCTACGTGCGGACAAAGGGTAAGCAAAGGAGAAATGGTGGCTGCGACTCAAGTTCACTTTTGTCCTGCTACTGCTGCAGTAGTGTAACAACACACTTGTGCCTTTCTTGCTTAGGTAGAACCCACCGCTCTGTTCAGTTTAGCATTAGGCTATGCTAGTTGTGTAGGGTTTGTGTGGTGGGGTTTTGGTAGCAGGGGAGGGGGTTACAGTGGTGGCCCTGGTGAGGAGCTTCTCGCAGCTCCCCCAGCTCCCAGTCAGACTCACCTCTGGCCAAGGCTGAGCCAATTAGCGACGGTGGCTGCACCTCTGCCATAACGTGTTTAAGAAGGGGAACCAGAGAGGAGAAGGAGTTGTGAGGGAAATACCTCTGCAAACACCGAGGTCAGTGGAAGAAAGGAGGAGGACGGGGAGGTGTGCCAGAGCAGAGACCCCTGCAGCCCATGGTGAGAGGGCAGGCTGTGCCCTGCGCCCATGGAGGTCACTGGGGGAGCAGATGCCACCTGCAGCCCGTGGAGGACCCCACGCGGGAGCAGGGGGCTGTGCCCGGAGAAGGGCAGGACTCTGAGGGCAGCCCACGCTGGGGCAGTCAGTTGCTGGGAGGGCTGCAGCCCATGGCAGGGACCCACGCTGGAGCAGTTTGGGAAGAGCTGCAGCCCGTGGGAAGGACTCATGTTGAAGAAACTTTGTGGAGGACTGTTCCTCGTGAGAGAGAGCCCACGCTGGAGCAGGGCAAGAGCGTGAGGAGTCCTCCCCCTGAGGAGGAAGGAGCGGCAGAAACAAGGGGTGATGAACTGACCACAACCCCCATTTCCTGCCCCCTGCGCCACTGTGGGGGAGAAGGTAGAGAAATCGTGAGCAAAGCTGAGCCTGGGAATTAGGAAGAGGTGGGGGGAAGGTGTTTTTAAGATGTGGTTATACTTCTCACTGTCCTACTCTGACTGTTAGATTAAGTGTTGTTGGTGTGGTGTTTAAATCAAATTGTTGTTCTTTTTCTCCCCCTAACAAGTCTGTCTTTTGCACATGACCATAATGGGGGAGTCATCCCTCCCTGTTCTTGTCTCGATTCCCAAGCCTTTTTTTTTATTTTCTTCTCCCCATCCCTGAGGGGGAAGGAGTGAGTGAGTGGCTGTGTTGTTGGTGCTCAGTTGCCCTCTGGGCTTAAACTACGACACTAGTATGCCTCTGTCTTACAGATTACTACCTCCTCCTTTTAGGATCTATGCTATTAAATTCTCAGGGCAGACACAGAATTCTCTCATCCCCTTAGAACCAAAAGCTGTGTTATTTTCTCTAACGGTCACATACAAACTAGCCAGTTACACTCATTCATTTTCAGCAATGGCTAATTTCTCACAAAGTATTCCTCTGCAAGTGATTCTGCCTAACAATCTATTTGCTTACTTGATTTAAATCCTCCATTTGCAGGTTTGATTCAAGACCTTTTGCTTTCTGAAAACATCTAGCCTGCAGACAGCAGGTCGCTAGGTATCCCTGGCTTTTCAGGCCAGCTTTCTTATGTGGAAGAGCAGCAACAACATCATTACAAATCTGATGGATAAAATACAGCCTGTCAAGCTGAATGAAATCCATTTTCCCTGTTTGTTTCCATTTACACTCCCCTCCAAGCCCACTGTTCAGCATCCCTGACATGAACAGCTGAAGTTCCTCATCTGTATTCTGTCAATGGTGCCCTCTTTTACCATGTCTTTGTCTATCACAATAAACTGTGATGAAGCTGTTACCACGCAAGCTCCTTTACACTCTCTAACTGCACTTACAGAATCCCAGAGCTTGTTCCATTTTTCAGGCTGCACAGCCATCAGGTCGAGGGACTTGCCTCCCAGCAATATGCTTTTGTGGCAAGCAACCCACTCCAACAGAAGGTTACCTTATGCTGTGTAGCAGAGAATAAACCCCCTCCTGCTTGTCACTGGTTTTTCAGGTTGTCACTAAAATAAATAAAGTGAAAGTGACCCCACTAGCATCAGTAAGAATGTATTACTGATATCTACAGGAAAATGTTTTCACCAGATTTTTGTTTGAAGAACAACAGCTGAAACACAGCCTGACATTTAAAGACTCCCTTACTTCCACTGTGGGCCTGCAACTTCAGTAAGGATTCACTTCAAAGTCCTAATTTGCTCTCCTCTGACTTGGCAGCACAATCCTCTCATAAAACCATCACCTCTGCTAAAGCTGTCCACAACCCAGAGGGATGCTCAGGGTATGCTATTTTGTAAAACTAAGTTCCTTCATACTCTGACAGACAATATGCATCCTTCATATAGCTTCAGCAGTACAAGCTTAACCATATACAAAGATAAAGCAGCACCACTACCTGATAGCACAAACCCAATTAAACCACAGAGCTTTTTCACTTGGATTTTAGGAGAAGAAACTTATGGCAATATAAGATACATCCATATCGTTCTGCCTAAAGCCATTCTCAAAAAGCTAATGGAAACAGCAGCAGGGATGGGGAAATCAGAAATAATTATACCCCCGGAGAAGTTATGGGGAAAGTAAATCTGCTTACAATTTCCAAAGTAGGCACCCTGCTGTCTGGAAAGATTGCTGTTTATCTAATAAGGGGCATTAACCCAGATTTCTTGGTTATATCTGATGGGAACAGTTAGATTAGCAAACAATAGCATTTCATCTTTTGGCTAAGGCATCACAAGCTTTAGGAAAGATCATACAGGATGAAGAATTAATGATGTCCCCTCCATTACACTCGATCTGATGGGTCTCCCACTCATGCTACCCGAGCATAAGAAGCTGTCACAGCATCTTTCAAATGCTCTGCAGCCATTCCCAGACATCGCAGACACAACCACACGCAGGCTGCGCTAACAGGGCTGGGGCCTTTATAACCTGTGTTACACAAGCCCACACCTCCCAGTCCTCCAGGCATGAGACTAACCACCAGGGAAAACAGGATTTCACCTGGGCCATTTGTTTTTGTTTAACACCAGTGACTCAGATCTTTGCGAGTTATCTCTTTCCAACAGGACACCCATTCCTGTTGGGAAGGGAACTCAACTGATGCTCTGAAGGAGAAGAAGCAGCTCCGGTACACACCTTTCCTTTCTATCACCTCGGGATTAGCAGTCACGTGCCCAGCTGTGCGTGCCCAGCTGTGCGTGTGCCCAGTGCCTGCTGCCCATTCTTCTCTCCAGTGGTTTCTTGCTAGCTTTTTCTATTTGCATTTCAAGAGCCTTCCTCAGTGGCAGGGGAGCAGGTTTTCCTGCCAAGAACTTTGACGGGGAGAGAGAAAGAGGGAAGAAAGCAAAACATGCAGCTGTAGTGACAAAAGCAGAGGCTGTCTTCTCTGAACCATCGTATTGGGTTATCCAATACAGATACAAACTTCACAAGGTTGGTTGTTGCTTAATTTTTTTCATATGAAGTATGTGAAACTGGCCCAAAATAATCTGTTACATAAGTAGATGCGCTTCCCTAAGTTAAAATAGTAGAGATCTATGCTGAGTAGAGCTAAATACACATGCTGCCTTTCAGTTAATGTGTCTCTTCTTTATGTAATTAAGAAAGGCAGTGTATGGAAAGTGAAGAACCCATTCAGAAGAATAAATGTTCCCAAAAAACCTTCTTCAGCTTCCTCCAGGAGAAAACAACAGCTTTCCAGAGAAGAGTTTTTCAACCCGAAGTGATACTCAGACACTATCCCATGAAACACGGTGTCTTACAAGTACGTTAAAGAGTTTCTCTGGAGAACAGGGACTAAATACGTGATGAATTCTGACCACTCCATCCAGAACAGAAGTGTGCTGAGGTACAACTTCAGCAGTGGCAGATGCAGCGCCAGCAGTTCACAGCAAGGGCTGCCGCACCCAGCTTGCTGAGAGAGGCAATTACCTGCTTTCTGCTGCACTGGACAATGCAGGGTCTGTGCATCCTGGATACCACATTTATTATTATGGTCTAGGAACAAAGCTTATCTCAATATGGACACCTGTGGACGAAGGAGGATGAAAATCCAGGTAGGGTTTTCAGAGGCAGCAATGATACGTGGATTTCTGCAAAGCCATGGAACTACTGGGCTTGGAAAAGCCAAGTCCTTTCTCTTTCTTCCACCAGTCTGCACCGGAATTCATCCTAACTGACAGTCACAGAAGGATGAGGCTGTAGTGTCTGTAATGCATTAGAAAGCAGGGTCTCACCCCTCTCTCCTCTGAACTTGCCTGTCTGAAGGAAAAAATCCCAAACTGCTCATCTTGAGGACGCCAGCCCCTCTCCTCTGGGGAGCAGCCTGCACAGGTGCTCAACACTTCTGTTCCCACTGAAGAACAAGGGGATCAGCCCCTGCACACCAGACACACACCCACAGCTTACGGAGTATGGCTGGTCCTTGGCAGAAACGGCTCTCTTCCAAGTACAACACCTCAGTCACACTTATCTTACCACCTTAATTATCTTTCCTATAACCAGCGAATAGGTGAGAACACAAGAAGGCCAAGACACACATCGGTGCACTTGTGTCCACATCAGTTCAGAGAAATCAAAAGCATTACTTATTTTACATAAAAGCTGAGTTTTAATTTGCTTGATTATGAAAAACAAATCATCCTTACAGCCTCTGATGATCAGGCAGATTCTGAAATGGGCTCGTCATACCAAATACCCTTACTTCCCAGCGTTCATCTGTGGCAGCAGATACTGGCACAGCACCGGTCACACACAGATCCTCACCACCTCCTCTCAGACCCAAGTCCTGAAGGGCTACACCGAGACACCAGAGACAAAGGGAAAGTAAAGGAAGGCCTGACAACCAAGGAGGGCTCTTTGTCCTTGACATGCAACGAAGAGCAACACACTGAAATATCATGTGTAGTGTCTGCACTCTGCTCTGAGGATGGCTCTCTGGAAACAACAGCACACACCGTGGAAAGAGTAGGTGAGATGCTTTACACAAAGCTCTGCCAGTGCCTCTCAAGGCCGACCTACAGTACCTCAGGGATTAGCTTTAACAAGCACACAGTCACTTCTTAGAGGGTGTGAGGAGGCCTCGGAGCTCCAGGCAAGAGCAGCCAGAAAAAATACGTTTGACCACTAACTTTATTACCAGCACTCCTTGCACAGTAGCCTCATCTTTCACATCAATTTATGTAGCTTAAGCACGTGCGGGTCCTTTCCACTTTCATTTTGACTCAATCACTTGAGACTGCTAGAACTGATTGAAAGTAATTGTAACATGCATTCTGAAAATCTCAAGACAGGCTGTTGGGATGGTAATATTGAGAAACAATTCAGACAAGGGAGGCTGCGAGGCACCTGTGCACGTCCACAGCACTGTACATGCACTCACATGATGGAGAACCTCTGGTTAGTTTTTTGACATAAGCATCTGGGAAAGCATCCTGGGGGCAGATATGTAATTTAAAGTCTAGACCAGAAACTGGAAAAAGAAGACTATTCACCTTATGGAAGGCACTGGGATTTGGACAAGGGACATCTTTCCTGCTCTGCAGAACTACTGCAAGGATTAGCCAGCACTTGGATAATTATGTTTAAGAACAGTCCTAAAAATAACTTGCACTGCATGCAGAATGAAAAAAAAAAAAAAAAAAAAAAAGTGACACGTTCAGTTTACATAACACCATAACAAACCCCTCAACTTGCTATAATTCAAAACTGAAAGAAAAAAATCGATAAGGACATAAATGGCTTCTGGCTACCCCACAATAGCCACTTCAGCATCTTCTGCAGCTTTAATTATACTTTGGTTCAAAACCTTCAGCACACCTCAGTAATATACAAATAAATAATAGCAATGACCACATCTGTCCCTTTGTAAACACAAGAGAAAAACACCTATACAGCACTTTACCTATTATTTCAATAAAATGTTTTGAAGAACGATACGTGAAGAAAGGTCATTTAAAAAACAAAGTCAAACCACAGCATTTGAAAACTGAATACACTTCTATTTGGCTGAACTGATTTATCTTTTTTCATACCTGAAACATTTGTATTGCCATTTGAAAACGCCTCCATTTAAATCTGCTGTACATTTCCACGTGTGCAGGCACTACGTAGGCACCCCCCCCTCACCCACACGGCGATGTGCTGTCATGCAGGTGTGGGCACAGACACACTCACACAGCATTAGCCACACTCTCTCAGCCTCTGTTGCAGGCAAACAAAGCAAAGGTCAATTGTTTTCTCTATCAGGAGTCCACTTTAGCAGTTAGCACAGAACCTTCCTTTACAAGGCTTCTCTTTTGAAAGCTCCTTTCATTCAATACCAATTCTAGTTGCTGCTGCTTTTTCAGCTGGGTCACCTTTTATTTGATCCATTATACAACAAAATAAATTTATGTAAGCCAAAAATGATCTGTTTCAATACCACTAGTTTGCTTCTCTTTCTCTCTCTAAAGAATCTACAGATCCAGCTTACTCCTCTTCCTCTGCTATGAGGAAAGTCTTTTCTCTTTCAGCACTCCAACCTTTGAAATGCACGGTAGCAACATACTGATTTTTCTAGGGTTTAATGCTGAGTCTTTTTGTACTAAGATAGCATAATGCCTCTGTTCTTCCACTCCAAATGGCAGAACTGAATAGTAGTAAGTGACAAAACCTGATGATTAAAATCACTTGAAAGTAGTACAAAATTACTTCTCAAACTCCACTACCACATGCAATGCTCCTCCTATCCTCTTCTACTCGGAATGATCTGGTTCCTAGAGTATGAAATTCCATCTGTCTTGCCCATTCACAGCAATCCTGGCAAAGGTTTTCTTGAGAGACTGATGTTCTTGTGCTCTTTAGCTTTTGATAGTCACTACGTGGTACCTTCCAAGAGATGTCCAGAAAGCATTGCACTGTAACCTCCTTAAATCTAACCCCCTTTGTGATGTAGAAGGTGAGAGCTCAACACCTGAAATAGTGAAAAGAGCGTGACATTCCTAGCTTGGCCATTTTGTTCCAGGTCTGTCCTTCTGGTGCGTGAAGGTCCTTGAGGTTTGAAAGCAGTGCACTGAAGGAAGGAGCTTCCAAGAGAGATTGCTCTCCCCTTGGCCTCAGCATAGCTGTTTGCACCTGAGCACAGAGACTCTGAAATGGTTTACAAATATACATAATTTGCATAGAGAAAAACCACTGTCCCGGGCAAAGCAAGAAGAAAATCAGGTGTTTGAATCAGAAAGCACTCTGAAAAACTAACTGCCAGCACCACATCTATCAGACTTCAGTTCCTTTTGAACTGACTTGCACACAGACCGTGTTCATTTCCGACAACACACACAGTTGGCTCAAGCTCAGAACAGCCACACTTGAAGCTTACATTTGGCCCCAAAGGGCATGCTGAATTCACAAAAAAGGCTTTTTTCATCCAAGCTAACTTGACTGACATATTATCAGCATCCTAAAGAAATAACTCCTTGAGAAAACTGCTCCTTAACTAGTCACTACACATGTTTATTCCCTATGGAAAACAAAGGGTTTCCTGAGTTGTATGTCCTGTATATGTCAATTTTAGGCAAATTTACATGCCAAGAGCATAAAATAGGCTTTTAAAAGTTAAAAAAGGGCTCTGCTCAGAAATTTCTGGTTCATATGAACTTCCACTCTCAGCAGCTGTGTTTGAGGTCTACAAAGCAATCTCAAAGGACCGAGCCACAAATGAAGCAGAGGGCTTTTTAGGTACACAGCTTCCTCACTCACTGTCATGCTTTTGGGCCTGGCTGAGCATCACGACTTGCAAGTCAGGGTTTCGAAACAGAAGAAAAAAAATCAAAAAGTAAGAGCTTTAGAAATGAGAAAAGAACAACTCAGTTCAAGCGACAGAACGGGGAGATTCCCAAGACTGCGCCTCACTGCTGAAATGAAGTAGGATTCCTCTCACCTAAACATAAACATGTTCCATATGAATGCTGGAGCTCATCTTTGAGACTCCCCTGGTCGTCCATGGAGAGACATGCACTCCTCAGGTGTGAGCAACTGCCTTTGAAGGCAGACTTCTAAAATAGATGAGACAAATGGCACCTTCAAAGTGCCCCTTCACCAAACACAGGGGTGGTCTAGACACTAGCTAAGGTATGGATTGCTGCGTTATAGCCACAGAACACAGGTAAAGGGAGTGAAGTCTGCTTTCCTGCCAAGTGGCACCAGCACACATCAAGAGTAATTGATGTGAAGTGGCTCACAAATAGAAGAGTGCATTCAAATCTGACACTGCTTTGAGAAGTTAATCTCTGATAATCATGCAATTTAGATCAAGAAAGGGAAAAACAGTTTCCTATCCAGTTCCTTAAAGCTGTATTTCAGAAACCAATTCCTTTTATTAAAGAAAATTTCAAATACTTACTTTAGTTAGGGATTAAAACAGAACTGGAGTTTTTCAAACATGCTTGCCTTTTCTTTTCCAAATTCTATCTCTAATTTATTCTGGGCCAGGTGCTTGCATTCTCTTTCTTCCTCCTTGCTTATTTGGGTATTTCTCCTCAAATACTTGCACTCTCTCTTGCATGAGTTGCAGCATTGGAACAGTAGTTTCCAAAGAAACTTTTTCTAGTCTCTAGGGCCTTCCTCTTCTCCATCCTGTGCTTCAGAGAGTAGAGCTAAATCTCACCTGCTCTGGATTTTCCACTGTCAGAGATGACAACCCACTGAGGAAGCACGTGGAACACCACTCATGCAGAACACGTACAGTGAGCTGACACAAACCCTGTGATCACTGCGCCCTAACAGAGACGTCATCAAGCCCTGGGATCTGTCTGCATGTTTTATGTGCTGGGAGAGATCCTGGCGCCAGTCCCTGCTGAACATGCCACTAAGTGACGTTTGTATCTGAGCCAGGGAAAAGGCACAGGTCTGCACCGTTACTGACCAAGCAGCAGTACTGCTGGGGGAGAAATGGTCGTTATTTTTAGTCTACAATTACAACGCAGACCTTAAATATACACGGAGTAAGTGTGCACTACCTGCACAGCCTCTTTGCCTGAAAAGCAAATGTTAGTAGATGACAAGTAAAGTTAGTGGTCAAACGTATTTTTTCTGGCTGCTCTTGCCTGGAGCTCCAAGGCCTCCTCACACCCTCTAAGAAGTGACTGTGTGCTTGTTAAAGCTAATCCCTGAGGTACTGTAGGTCGGCCTTGAGAGGCACTGGCAGAGCTTTGTGTAAAGCATCTCACCTACTCTTTCCACGGTGTGTGCTGTTGTTTCCAGAGAGCCATCCTCAGAGCAGAGTGCAGACACTACACATGATATTTCAGTGTGTTGCTCTTCGTTGCATGTCAAGGACAAAGAGCCCTCCTTGGTTGTCAGGCCTTCCTTTACTTTCCCTTTGTCTCTGGTGTCTCGGTGTAGCCCTTCAGGACTTGGGTCTGAGAGGAGGTGGTGAGGATCTGTGTGTGACCGGTGCTGTGCCAGTATCTGCTGCCACAGATGAACGCTGGGAAGTAAGGGTATTTGGTATGACGAGCCCATTTCAGAATCTTTGTTCTCCCAGGCGCTGGGCTTCATGTGGAGCAGTCTAGGTGGAAGAGATCTTAACCAGTAAAAGAAGAGCTCCTGAGGCTGTTGGCCAGGTCAGCCTGTGAACTCTTAAAGGGTCTCAGTACCAAGAGAGGCTCGATTCCACTATAAATTCAGTTTTATTAGGCCAAATGCTCAGACAGTGCAGTACACAACCACCACCCTGACTTCAAAAGAAGTTGACAAGTTCTCATCATCTGTGAGCATCTGTCCCAAGAGGTTGTGTTTTATAGTTCTGGAGCAAGGGCGCATCCATGGAATAATGAACACACTGCTCTGTAGTCCTGGTATGGGATCGGAACTGACACGTAGGTATGAAGTCTGGGTAAAAGCAGTGACTGACTGCATACCACCCAAGGCAGCTTACTCTGTAATTATAAAGAAAGCATCAATCAGTACTTTTCTGGGGCAGTGGCTGCAGGAAAGTCCTTTTCACTACTGCCCAATCATCACCTTTCAATATCTGCACAGCTTCACTTCACTGTTCACAGGAATGGTCTCTGAATAGTGCTGCCAGTGGCCAACGTCAGAGCTTTACAAGCCCATCAGGTGGTGCACAAAGCCCTTTAGAGCACCCTCAGCCCACCTTATGCCAGTCAGGCCTGTCTCCTGCTGTTCATTAAAGGCCAGATACTGAGACCTGCTGAGCACCTTCTGTTCAGTTTAGCACAAGACTCACATGCTTGTCAGCTTTCAGGATTTAGCTCCAAGCTAAACTCTAGTTTTGAATCCTCATTAGCACAGGAACTTTCTATCTTTCATGCCAGCAATGCTTTTCACAAGGATAAGCCTAGAGATGCTAATGCTGGCTGATTTAGAAGAAAAGGCTATTTTTTCTTTTTTGTAATTTCTGTCAAAACATTACTCCTGTGAGAAAATGGAGTTGTGTCAGAAGTGACCTTTTCTGAGGGAAATGATCTATTCAAGTGGACTTAATCATCTGGAAAATCACACAAGTTTTTCAGCTGGCAAAGCTCAGCACCACTGTACCAGAGTCAGCCACTGCAGTGTTGCTCTCCCCAAGCTCATGTTTTCTCTTGCAGGGCCCATTCCCTGCATGGAGTATGTGTAACTCAACAGTGTCTCTCAGCTGAACTGCTGTGGAGTATCACTGAAGAGTAGAGTAGGTGCTACATGATAGATGGACTGTTCTAAGTCCTTTACAATCAATGACTTGATTTCAGAATGAGATTCAAGAGGGAATTAGTATGTTCTGTGCAGCTGCTGCTGAAGAGTAAAGCATGCAGGTTTATGTCATCCCTCTAGGCATTTTTGCCCTGTGAGAGCAATTCCATAGATCAAAGATAATACAAACAGCTTTATGTAACAGCTGTCACAAACTGTCAGGCTCCTGTCCCTATCCTTGGGAGCATTTGTGGCTGCTATAGCTTAGTTGCCATGCTGAAACAGCACTGAACGGGCTTCAGCTATGACCTGGGCTAACAAGGTGAGAGTTCACGGTCAGATTGCTGCTCTGCCATAGTCAGGAGGATGCTTTCCACTCTATGCCATGTGATTTGGATGACCAGAAAGATCCCATATGGATCTGGAAAATGGCAGAAACCAGCTAAAATCAAGTAACACAAACTCTCCTCCTCTTACATAAACACAAATATTACGCTGCCTGGCTAAGATTGCACGTGTCACCTACTGACGACAAGCTCTGTGTTTTGCCCTTTTGGCACTTAAAATGCACGTCTTTCCACCCCAATTACAACCTCGGGGTCATCAAAGACAGAATATTCTCTTAGACCCTGTTGTTCCACAAATCTCCTTCAGACCCATCCCTCTTTTTGACTGCAGATGTACACAGGACTTGACCTCTCTCCTGAGGGCCCCCGTGAACAGTAAAACATGACCAGGCAGCACGCTTGAGAAAACAGACCAACTCTTCTTGTCTTCTGCCTTACCCAACAAGGGAGGTTTCAACAAACCAACTCAACCACCACCCTTCACTACTCTACAACACACAGTGACATATGTCCCACAGCCCAGAAGTCTGGGAACTGTCATTTAGTTTATTTAAGAACCTCAGGGAAAAAGAAAAAAAGCTCCAGCAGCAGCAGCCAGATGTGACAGAGGGGACCTGAGCCTGCTGCCTGATGGCCCAATCCTCCCACTCACTCTCATTTAAGCAGCAGCGTATCAATTACAGCATAAATTAACTGCCAGGGTGGGTTAGTTGGTTATTAAACACTGAGAAGCAGTCCGGCCTATAAAGCTGAGAGAGACAGAAACAACAGAGGAAACTTGGGCTGGGTTGGATCTTCAATGCCCTCTCTGACCAAAGGGCCACTTTCCTGCCTGGAGTGGCCAGGAGGCTGAGCTCTGCCATACAGAAGTCATCAGGGTGTGGTGAGGACAGGCATGTGGCACAGTCACCTGGGAAACTTCTGCATCATCTTTCTTAAGTGAAAAATTACAAAATTAAATTGTCTGCTGAACTCTTGTTCACTCTTGAGCCTAATAAAAGAATGTTTTCAATATTCACTGTATTTATTGTACACAGAAATACAGTTCCATTTTACATTTCAAGTTATATTCACAAACTTCTATCACATTGTTGGTTATAAACCTATTGTTTTCCTCATTAGAGGTTAAAAAGGATCCACGAAGGGACATTCTGCACACCAAACCCAATCCAAATATGAAGGGTGTGAGATTGTTTAACTGGTTTCATTAAGGCATCTCAATGTTGGCCTATGTCCATAGGATGTGTCAGCATGGTTTAACTGAAACCATTTCCAAGTGACCTTCGGAGGATAACCATCTTTAATACTATCCAAATTCTGATGGATGAGGGCATATATGAAGAAAGACAGACAAAATCCCCCAATGAAAAGATGTCTTGCAAGTCTTACACTTCAAGTCGCAGTTTAAAGCAGTAACATAGATCAGAAGCAAGTTCTCACCTGGTAAAAACTACTGCAGGCTTGAAAATAATGCTTGAGTTAGGCCTCAGAAATACATGCTTGACAGGCAATGCTCTGTCAAAGGCTCTTTGACGTGAAAGATTTCAGACTTTCACCTTGGTTTGAAGTACTGAAAGTGTGGAAATTTGTCTGAAAGGCTCTGTTCAGATCAAACTGAACAAATTAGCTGAATGACCATTCAAAATAAGAAGGTAAAGAAAACCTCTGGCATTGTTCGGAAGACAGCAACCTAAAATCAGATTAGAAACTTCTGGTTGTGAATTCAGTTCCCAAACTTTCTGGGAAGCACAGAAGTTAAAGCCTAACATGGAGAAGATAGATCATATACATAGAGCTCCAAAAACTTTGCAGAAAATACAAGTATGAGCATCGCCAGAGGAAGATGGAGCTAGAATTGGGAATTAAGGCAAGTACTCAATGAAGGACATGAAAATTCAGCAGATCTTCCATCGTTCACACTTTCCTACTTAATGCCTGCCTGTGGTCTCTTAACACATTCAGAAAAAAAAATCATGTAGACACGTAAGTAGTTTCACCAACTAGAGAGCCAGCAGGAAACTTTCTAGTAAATTGAGCTTATATGGATGTCGCAGATGAAAGTATTGACACGGTGATATTTAGTAAGAAATCTAGGTATATTAATAACTAACAGCAATTTATTATTATAAAATAATCCAGAAATACTAAAAGAAAGAAAAGCAACTTATTCAGATCTAAAATGACAAGATTCACACTAACTTACTTCACGGTACCTTTATATATACATGTGCATACACAAAACGGACAAACACACAGAAACAAAGGAGTTTGGATTCAGTAGAATGAACACAGAACAGACATACACACACAGAAACAAGGGTACATACCCACACACACACACACACACACACACACACACACACACGCACAGAGTAAAGAGAAGCTAGCTCAAAGAAAATTCCCCTCTCGAGTTTAGAGCAAATACTCCCAATGCCTTGGCATTCCTCAACGGGCAATAATTGAGACTCGAGTGGGGGACTTCGCCCTGGCCTTCCGTCTGGAGCAGACGACACCTTAAGGGTTTGGTACCTGAGAGGCTCCCAGCTCAGGGGAGATGCTGGTCACAGGCCGCTGCGATCCAGGAGAGCTCAAAGGGTCTCCCTGGTGGTCGCCATTTATAGGGTCCAAGATAATTGACTTTTGTCAAATACCTTCTGGTGCCTTCCAGCAGTTACACAAGAATTTGATTAATGTGCGACTCTGTTATTGTTCCCATTTGACGACATCCCAGGCACAGGTGTGCCAGGCCCTTAGGAGTTGATGGGCTGTTATAGCTGTTTCCGAGCAATCGGGAGGGGCAGGAGCCAGGCTCGTTAACATTGTCAGTCCTTATCTCCACAGACTGGTGTATAGCTCCGGGGATGTGGGTGGAATCGCACCTAGCACCAGGCAGCCCAACAAAGAGGGGCGGTGGGGCGGGGTAAGAATTGCACCACCACAATGGAGGAGTTTGAGAAAAAACTGTTCAGCTCGGAGCATCTAAGAGCTCTAAGTACATTTATGTGGCTTCATGGTACTCCTTGTAAAATTTCACTTTTATTCCATGACACAGTTTAGCAATGTGACACTAACACAGAATGTGTCACAAAGTGTGTGTTCAGGGCTTGATGTCCAAGCAGAGAGAAGTGATGAGTGGCATTCCTCAGGGGTCCGTACTGGGACTGGTGCTGTTTAACATCTTTGTCAGTGACATGGACACTGGGATTGAGTGCACTCTCAGCAAGTTTGCCAACAACACCGAGCTGTGTGGTGTGGTCACACGCTGGAGGGAAGGGATGTGCCATCCAGAGGGACCTGGACAGGCTGGAGAGGCGGGGCTGGGCAAACCTCATGGAGTTCAACAAGGCCAAGTGCAAGGTCCTGCACGTGGGTCGGGGCAATCCCAAGCACAAATACAGGCTGGGCGAGGAGTGGATGGAGAGCAGCCCCAAGGAGAAGGACTTGGGGGGTGATGGTGAATGGAAAACTGACTGTGAGCCAGCAATGTGTGCTTGCAGCCCAAAAAGCCAACCGTGTCCTGGGCTGCATCCAGAGCAGTGTGGCCAGCAGGGTGAGGGAGGGGATTCTCCCCCTCTACTCTGCCCTCCTGAGACCCCCCTGCAAGTGCTGGGTCCAGCTCTGGGGGCACCAACATCAGAAGGACACAGACCTGTTCAAGCAGGTCCAGAGGAGGCCACGAAGATGCTCAGGGGGCTGGAGCAGCTCCCCTGTGAGGACAGGCTGAGAGAGTTGGGGGGGTTCAGCTGGAGAAGAGAAGGCTCTGGGGAGACCTTAGAGCGGCCTCCCAGTACTGAAAGGGGCTACAGGAAAGGTGGGGAGGGACACTTGATCTGGGGGGTAGGGATAGGATGAAGGATAATGGTTTTAAACTGAAAGAGGGAAGATTTAGATTAGATATAAGGAAGAAATTCTTTAATATGAAGGTAATGTGAGACACTAGAACAACCTGCCCAGAGAAGTTGTTCCCTCCCTGGAAGGGTTCAAGGCCAGGCTGGACGGGCCTTTGAGCAACCTGGGCTAGTGGAAGGTGTCCCTGCCCATGGCAGGGGGATTGGAACTAGAATTAGAGGGGTAAGAGTAAGGAGAGTTGTAGATTGAGATAAAAACAATTTAATAATTGAAATTAAAATAATAATGATAATAATAATAGTAATACTAGGAAATACAAACGAGTAATGCACCATGTGACTGCTCACCACCCACTGACCCATGCCCAGCCCTTTCCTGGCTAGCGATCCCAGAGAAGAGTGAATCCTGAAAGCGCAACCCCAGAAGCCAGAGTGAGCTTCCTGATTAACCCTTATCTATACACTGACCGTGACGTTATATGACATGGAAAACTCCTGCTATGCAATGAACATCTGTTTTCATTGAGCTGTTAACATTAAAACCTTGCTCTTCTTCCTGGCTGCTCACAATAAAGTCAACCACACCAGTGCTATAATTCTTACTTCCAACATGTGCTGCCTGGTACTGGTTTGAATTTAATTTCATCTGCTCTGATTCTTCAAATCTTTGCAGCTCCACAAGGTCCTGCCAATGCACTGCAAACTCTTTTCTAGTTTTTGCTAACATATAATGGCATGTCACTTGCAAATTCTGCCCCTTTGCGGTTGACCTCTTCTGTTTAGCAATACACTAGCAGATGAAGAGCAGTTCATTGTTTTGACTTCTAGCCCTAACTTTGATAGCTCATGTCAAAGAAAAAAATCTTTAGAATTTGGATTTCCTTCCCACTGCAACAGCAGAACACAAGATAAACAGGAAATCTGTGACATGTGGGAAGACAAACCAGACATGCAAAAGGCACTGCTTATAGGCAAGAAGCCAATAACTACTCAGAACTGTCTTCTCTGGTTCAAAAAAAGAGCAGGCAACAACCTTTACTCAAGAACATGCCAGACTAATCAAAAAAAATTAGTGGTTTATTTTCGAGTAGCTTTATTACTTTTGTAGCTTTAGTACTGTTCTCTGCTTATCTTACATTGAAGGAAAATCCTGTCTTTTGTGTGGGTGACACTGACCTTGTCAAACCAAACTAGGGATCTCAAGTAATTCCCGTAGGTAACACGCAGTACTGCAGAGTATAACCTAGAAGCAAAATTGCAGCAGCGTTTTCAGAGCAAGGCTTTCCCATTACTTTCTTAAGGTGAGCAGTCAGAACCCTGTGGTCTTGTTTTTCCTTATTACTCACCCAATAACCATTCTCTAAAATACATCATTTAAAAATGGTAGTTACCAAACCTCAGCATAAACTAGTACAAAAAAAGGTAATTTGAGTTCTTCAGTTTTGTGGTATCAGTGCCATGTACACAGACCCCACAGACCATGCAGAAATAATGGCATCAGCTTCCCCTAGACTGTAGCAGCTTTCTGCATTTCTTGTTAGCCAGGGAGACAGTAATGTAGAAGGGAATGGGCTTTAGAGGATTATCTTAATGGTTAAAACTGAAGAAAAGCTCAGCCCAAGGAGGATCTTTATGAAACTGGTGTGGTGGTGTTTTCAGAAGTGACATTCACAGGAAGGTACCTGACTGAACACCATTCTAAAGAATAAACACCCTCCCACCTCACCCCGGACGTGACAACAGTATCTCAGTTTGACAGGGTTACCCTCATTTCCCACATACTATTACTAAATCCTGGGATAAGCAGTGGTAGCTGTTAATGCCCGTTAAAGCCCAAGAAACAAGCGTAAAGAAAAGTTACTTTAAAGCAGCAGAGACTGTCGTCTTACAAAATCTTACATGAGACGTCTGAAATCGAAGTGCATTCTAAATGTGCTTGCAGTCCAGAAAGCCAACTGTATCCTGGGCTGCATGAAAAGAAGCATGACCATCAGGTCAGGCGAGGTGATGCACTCTTGTGAGACCCCACCCCTGCAGTGCTGGGCCCAGCTCTGGGGCCTCCACATCAGAAGGACACGGACCTGCTCGAGTGGGGCCAGAGGAGGCCATGAAGATGCTTGGGGGGCTGAAGCACCTCCCCTGTGAGGACAGGCTGAGAGAGTTGGGGGGGTTCAGCTGGAGAAGAGAAGGCTCAGGGACACCTGATAGTGGCCTTCCAGTACTTAAAGGGGCTACAGGAAAGATGGGGAGGGACTTTGTCAGGGATTGTAGTGATAGGATGAGGGGTATCATATTTAAACTGAAAGAGGGCAGATTTAGATTAGATCTAAGGAAGAAATCCTTCCCTGTGAGGGTGGTGAGACAATGGCACAGGTTGCCCAGAGAAGCTGTGCCTCACCCCTCCCTGGAAGGGTTCAAGGCCAGGTTGGACGGGGCTTTGGGCAACCTGGGCTAGTGGAAGGTGTCCCTGCCCAGGGCAGGGGGGTTGGAACAGGATGGTCTTTAAGGTCCCTTCCAACCCAAAGCAATCTATGATTCTATGACTTAAGACCTGATAAATTACGAATAACACTGGGAAGATATGTCTGAGTAAAGGTTTACTTTCTTTTATTATTTTACACAGAAGATTTTGCTGTATGACTACTTCCTTTAGTGTCCAGTACCTAAAACATGTACTTCATATCACTCTATAGATCTAAATCAGTCAATATGGTCTTCCCAGCTCTCAAACAGCTGTAAGCCCAGCTACGTTTTTAGTGCACGTTCCTTTCAGGCCTTCCAGATGCAGAGGGCAGTGCACAAGCCAAGTTACCAGGAAAGCTACAGTACCTTACTCAAAAAAAGGACAGGGGTAACACTGGTCCTTCACTTTGGATATATAAACACCCTGTCAAGAGGCACACCTTTTCGATCCATTTATAAAATGCACAGAAGTTATGCCGATTTATAGAAACAAAGCTAAGTGCTGTAGATGGCATCGTATGTAGATACAAGGAACAGCATTAATGGGTGGAGGGAAGAGGAAGCTGGTTTAACTTGTTATGTTCTTCTGCTGTACCATGCCTCCACCATTTAACAGCCCACTGGGTCTGATTTATATCGCCTTTGGCACTCAGAAAGCATAGTGCCTTCCCATCCAGAGAAATGGAACACACGTCTCCTGGAGTTCCTTATTAATCTCTTCAGTTTTCACATCAGCTTGACACGGTTTCTCAGTCTCATGGCAGTTCAGTACTCAAGGACTGCAAATTCAATCTGATCTTGGAAGAAGAGTACAACCTACTTCTTTCATGTTCCCAGATCAGGATTAGTGACACACTTGACACCACACTTCTGGCACTCAAACAGCATGGGCAGACTCCTTCCTCTTTCCCTTTCTTCCTTGTCCAGGGGAACATGTGAACTAGTTCAGGCCTTGGAACGGGTGAGTAACCCCAGGACACAAGGAGAATCCAGACAGAACCTGTAAATTGTTACTGTGCTCTAGGCCTCAGCGTTACCGTGAGGTAGGTAAAGCTCTGATGACATGTGCTACAGAGACAAGTTTCCCAAACCTAACTTTAGAGCTGTGCCACACAACCAAGAACCTAAGAAGCAGTTCAGGTAGGTGAATGCTTAATCCCACGGGGTTTCCAAGCAGAGACAATCCAATCAGGACCTCTGATTTAAAATTTATTTATAAAAGTCAGATTATGTCTACAATGAGCATGTGTCAAAGCAAGCCATAAATAAGGATCTCAGAAGGAAAGAAGGGATGCCAAGACAAGACAGTTTCAAAATGGGTCATTTCCCAACTCCAATGCACTAAAACACCCTTGCCATGGCCATTAAAGAAACACGGAGGTCTCACCTCACCACTGCTGCACCTCACTATCACAGCAGTATAATGGCATCCGGCAATGAGCTAGGCTGCTGTAAAGCTGCCAGTCCAAGCCAGACATCAGCAGAATGACAACAAAACAAGTAACTGTTGTAGTATCATATGCTGCTACTTCCCTCTCCAAAATGGTTATCCCCTTTTATACAGTCAATTCCATACCAGCCATTTACTTGCTGGCAGACATCAGTGAAGTAATTTTTGCCCTATTCTTGAATACACAATAAATAAGACTAATTGTTCACTGGGAATATTCGACTCTCTTTGGTTCAAAACACTTCTTTGGGCAAGTCAAGTCTAACACCTGCTTTGCTCTTCTGCATAATGAAGGTTTCAACTGCATTGCCAGTGCTGTCAGACACCTTGAAATAAAGAACAGCATTTGGAGACAGATGTGGTAGTTTGAGAAAGAGGGCAGTAATTGTTACTCATCAGCTATAAAGACAAGAAAAGGATGCTGGAATACACAAGAATACAGAGCTGCACCTCTTCTCCTTTCCTTAGTTTCCTGATACATCTGGAAAAGGCAGAACAGCACATCTTTTCCCATTCTGAATCTGAATTCAGAGCTAAATGCCCTACCTCTTAAATAAACAGATTAAGCAGGGCCGCACCTTCAAAGGGAGGAATCCCAGGCACAGGATTTTGAGTGAAAGGGTTGAAGGCAGGCAGCGTTTCTGCCCTCAGACACATGTTGCTATCCATGAGGGCAGACACTGACCATGCGGAACCTGCGGCAGAACATGCTTGCCCAGAGCACCCCGGGAAGCGAGCTGGAAAGCAACAGCAGTTGAAAGTTTCCATGTGACAGGTTGGAAAGCTCAACCAAGATACTTCTGTTGTCAGGCTGCAAGCTGATAGTTAAGTAACTGCTTTGAGAAACCATACTCTTTCTGTAGGTGAAAGCACTCATTTCATGAACTGCTAAGATGCTCTTCATTCATTGCTCTGATACCATCAGTAGCACAAATTAGGAAAAAAGCATGAGTTTTGTGACTTGCCATTTTAAATAGGTCTTTTTATGATTTTCCCAGAGAGTCCATCAGCAGAAATACATGTAAAAGATGACAAGCAGTTACCAAATTGTTGAATTCAGTTACCCATTTCCTCAAGGAGACAATGCGGGCTGGTTTTGCTGCCCTTAGCACCTAGCACAGGAGTTTATTCACCCTGAGCTTGGTGGCGCTCCTGAGTAACACACGAGCCTCAATGCAGACTGTCCAGGACAACCAGGAGATGCACATTCAGTTCCTCAGTATGAAATAGTGCTGTCTGCAGACACGCGACCACCCAGTACAGCCAAACTCTTGGTCAGGTACCAACAGTGCATTCAGTTATCTAACACTGGGCAACTCCTGGTAGCAAAGTTGGCAACGCCATTGCCAGAGATGCAGCAGCCCACACGGTATCTCCAGCTGAGAACTTGATCTTCCTCTACACAGTGTCACTTCATGTGCTTAGAGACAGATTCAGTGCTGGAGCACTGACTTCTCACCACTTTGGAGGAGGAGTCTATGCTGTCTTCCCTCTATAGAGAGCATTAAGAACTCAAGAAATACATTTGTCAGAAGTTTCTAAAGCTAGCCTAGGGTGACACACAAGACAGATCAAACCATATCCTCTCTCCAGGCTTTCAGCGCTGCTTATACTTCAATTTCTGTACAACTATTACATCAACAGCTGTTTTAGGATTGACCATTTCATCTCCACACTACCATAAAGCCTCTGGTCCAGAGAGGTCAGCAAGCTCTGGCTTAGTCCGATTCACATGAATAGTTCCACTGAGACTAATAAGATAAGGCAGCATATAGACTTAAGTGCTTTGCTGAATCAGGGCCAAAGCCTCCTAAACCATTTTAACCACAAGAGAGACAGAAATCTGAGCCTCAGCATTTTACTCTTGAGCATTATATAATATTATGAAGCTCCCAGACTCCAGATCCCTTCCTTCTGAATTGGAGCCAAAAAGCAGATACAGGCTTTCCCAGGAAATTGCAAAGTTTATTACTTGTCCAGGGTTTTCCCACATCTTGTGCCATTTCACATCTTCTCTCCTTGTGTTTATATGATATTCTAACACCCAGAGAGCAGCTCCACTTCCTTAAAGAAAAAAAGCAGGAAACTAATGCCCTAGTGCCAGCACCAGCAACTCGTCCACAACCTACATCAAGCCAACTATAAATGCTTTCTAATGGTTTTTTAGAGAAGCATTAGCCCATGAACTTCAGTGCTCTTTCCTAGCACTGTATGCCACCAGCCCCTTACCCTGTCCATTTACATCAGAGAAACCTCTGTGGATCTACAGGGCATACTAAAAAGGCTCTGACAAATAAAACAGTATTTCCAAACCTGATCTCACTCATCCTAACAAGTTACTGCCTCCACAAAATTTGTACAGTGATCTTTAGAACTGTATGGATTTGGAATATGTGTACAAGTACAGGATCCCTGTCCCATTCTCTTTTCACTGTTGAACCCGCAGGATTTCCAAGCGAGATTATTATTTCAGGATTATTCCAAGCAATAATCACAGGAGAAGCTGAAGTTTTCAGAACCATACTTAATAGCCCGATTTTGTCAACACCATTCAGGAGGCTGCTGTTGTATGTAGGACGCCTCAGCTTTAAGCTCTTTTTCAAAAAAAAAAAGCTGCTCAGGTTAACCTCTTCAGTGAGAAACACTGCTCAAGACAGCAACTCCTGCCCTGCTTTCAATGCCCTGATGAGCAAAAATAAAAGCAGGGTTTTAGCCAAGAATGGGGTGAAGAGGACTCCCGCTGTAAGTGGTCTTTTAAAGGAATATCACATGGGAGCAAAAATACTTGGGCTTTTCCATCATTTACTGCTGGCATCAAAAAGCTGTCCGAGAGACCACTGGTAAGAATCAGTGTCAACCACTGAAGAATGTATGAAGTCAGAAATGCACACGTGTAGGGAAACAGCCTGTCCCATGAGCCAGAGCGCTCCTCAGCACTAAAACCAGGATGCAGCCCTGTAACAGAAAGCTCAGAAGACTAAAGAGAGAACTCACTTCCCAGCATTCACAAGTGTTGTTTCAGAAACTCAGTTATATGTTGAACTGTAACAAGATGACACACCCGGAGGTCAGAGAGAGGCTGTAGCTCTGAGCTGAATCACAGTCTCCTTTTAACAAGGAGCCTGAGCAGGCTCCTCCTTTAGATGCCTCATAAACTGTACCTGGGAACAGCCCTTGGTGCTTAACCTGAATGAAGTATTCAGGTACATGAGTTCTGCTCCCTGAAATGCTGCCTAGGTGATCCAACCAGTGACACTGCTATTTGCCACTCGGGGGGAAGGCAGGGAGGTGGGGGAGTGTCAGAGAGATAAATCACAACTGAGGAAAAACCAAACACACGGGACAACCAGGAGCAGAGGACAAAACCATACAAGCTGCTTACAAAACAAAGTACCTGCCCCGTTCCTGCTTATCTGTGGTTCAACAGCATTGCTCAGGAGAAGGGAGAGATGGCATAAAGGGTTGAATCAAAGGAAGACATGGACCTTCATTAGCACCTGACTACTTGCCTGCCCCAGCCCTTCTCAGTCAGGCTGCTGCACCTCACCTTAACCAGAGCAGCAACTCCCTCCGTGGGTGCTCCCAATACACTGGAACCAGCAGTATTTGCAGTTGGGTTCTTCAGAGGCATCAGACCTTTCTATCAGTATTTTCATGGAGCACTTGAAAACAAGCACTTTTAAGACAACAGGCACCTCACAATGCAATCAAGCATGTGCTGTGTGCTCATCTTGGAAGCAGACTGCACACCGATGGTTCAACGCAAAAGCCGGTCACAATCCAGGACGTCCCAAAAGTAAAAATAAGCAATATCCAAATCTAATTCACTGTACCCTGGGGTAAGTGCTTTGGCAGGAAGGACACAGAAGTCCGAGGAGAGCAGCCAAGAGCACAGAAATCAGGCCAGATTTCCCTGCGGTATGGCAGCGATTTTTCAACAGATGACTTCTGGGAACACTCTGCAACACCTGCTGTAAACAAACAAGTAACCAAGCAGAGTCTGTCTTGTCATTTGGGACAAAGGTTCAATAACTTTTCTATTAAAAACGTAAACCCTTCTACATTTCAGGTAGTGAGTGAGGTTTATATAACGGACCTTCTTATCCAGGGAGGAAACGTCTCCCTAATGTCTTCATGCTGAGACAATTTAATAAGTAGCACATACTTTATAAATCTCATTTGTGTAAAGAGGAATGGGAGCAATTTCAGTCACCTCTTCAATTAGTTTCCCTTTGAACAGCAGTTACAAAATGGAAAGCTCCAAGTGGCTGCATAGGAAATCATCTCTGGGCATTCAGAATGAATCTAGAGATTCTTAAAAATTAGACAAACAACATTGTGTTAATTAACGTACTGATTTTTAAACTGCCGCAAAAGAGTTTAACATTTGCAAGCTGTTCAGATCACCCAACTTAGTGAACAATTTCATCTCCCTTATTTTTATAAATCACTGTTCATTCCGCCACTACTTCTCCGAAGAAGCACCTGTGACCCCTGACCTACAGCACTGCATAGAATATGACAGTACCTGACACAGGCCCTCAGATACCACTCAAGCACTACACAGAAATGATACTTAGAAGCTACAATAAATAAGAACAAAGACACAAAGTTAAACTCCCAGAGTTAGAAAATACAAATAGGAAGATAATCTGGACATTTAGCAAGAAAAATTTCAGCCTTCCAATTTGCCAAGTTCAAAAGCAACTAAAGCCAGCCTCTGCTGAAAGCTGTTGTCTTATCTAAACTGAGGGCTAATTCTCCACCGTCCGTTTGGAGAACATGCCTGATCTCAGTCAGGGTTCATACATGCCCATTATATTACCAAATAAAAAATAGTAATAAGAATTACAAAGCCAGTAATAGTGATGCTGCAGTACCAGCTGCAGGACCAGCTGTTAGCTTGGTTCGCTGACCCATCCTCTATCACCAATGGCTCACGAGACAAGTCTCTAACATCAATACAAACCATTTTGGCCATATACACAGTGAAACAGCAGATGGAACAGAAAAGAATCATGCAGAAGCTTTTTTCCTTCCACCTTTCCTAACTGGTTCCATCAGGAAAATCTTATCTACAAAACACACTCCATAGCACAACACTACAGTGGGTTTAAGGGTGCAGCACCACCATCTCACCTAAGAGAGGGCAAGTAAAACTGCACCCTGGCTACCTCCCAATGTATGGCTGTCCAAATTCAGCACCTGAACTCATTCCTGAGTCTTGCAATCTCATAAATCCCCTTTAGCATATACCATCCCTTACCTCTTGGGTTACTCAAACAACATTCATTAAAACAAAGGGATGCCCCCAAGCAGAACTATGTTTTGCATAATAGAGACTACTGACCACACCAGGCAAGTTTGGCATTAATTGGCAATCTACTCCCTCTGCTGTAAGAAAATGCTCTGCATCTGGACTTGTTCAGCTCCGTTCAAAACCCAGAGGGCTGTCAGAGCATAAGGCTAGATTTCTCACTTGTAAGCCCACAAGCTTCCAAGCAGGGATAAAAGATCCAGGTAAAAACACATACAGGGGCTTGGGGCAGGGGAAGCAGCTTCAGTGACTCTAGTGCTGAACTCCAAGGCTCCGTGCTTTGAACTTCCAAGTAGAAAACAAAATACGCTTTTGTCCAAACTGAGCAAGAATTGACTGTTCAGATACTCACACATGCAATCAACTTCATTTTCAAGTTGATTCTCCCAAGCACCAATTCTAATACTGCCTATTCAACCAGGCACAATTTATTCTGCAAACAGATCGAAAAGATCCAGTATTTGTGATTGCCACTGAAGCACCAGTTCCTGGTCACAACAGGAGTGAAATAATCTAAGTGATGCATTGAAACCAGACTGCTGAAAGAACAAAAAAAGAGCAGAGAACCAAAATGAACCCTCTTCTGCTCCCAACAACCTGCCCCACTTCACTGCTGGGAAGAAGCTGCAGCTTCACTAAGTTTGTGGGTTGTTTTTCAAAGACATCTTTCACATACCCCTTCTCCCCAGTAGCAATACAGTCACGAAGAGCGAGTGGAAAGCAGGGCACAAAGTGCTCATGAGGAGCTGGTTGAGCCAACAGAATTGTTTTGTTGGGGTTTTTTGTTTGTTTTTCTGTTTTTTTTGGTTTTTTTTACCACCAGGCCCTCGCATGGCTCTCGACTATCGACCAAAGCGATGACTCCAAAGCTATGGATTGCCTTGCAACAGTTCAATAGCAAGCAGAAATAGCGCACAGAAGATCCGTTATTTTCTAAAGTTTGCCACCTTTATACCGTTCCCTTATTATGCCCAGAGCACATTTTGTTGCCATGATACTTATGTTACTGTCACGGTAGGATGTAAATGGTATTTAACCACCACGTCCATATGAGCAACAAATTTTCCAGACACAAGGAAAAAAGTGAAGGTCACAAGGATTTCAGGTTTACTTCCTATATGCATTTTCACAGTATAACAGATGTTTACACTTCTTAAAGCAGTTCAAGAAGAAAACCCCACACCATTGCCTAGAGGCAAACTGCACACAAACACTGAACATATTTCCCTGTGCAGCCCTGCAACATCAGTTGCCCACCACAGAAATCACATCACCACCACCCTTCTGGCAAAAGAAGCCACTGGTTTATCACAAACACAGCAATAACAACAAAGCCGTCAGTAAGAACAGAACCACATTTGCTTCTGTTCATAGGTCCAAGTGCTCAAAGTCTCATACCTTTGGCCAGGAGACCAAAGATCCATCTAATTTTGCCCAATCTACCTGTGCCCAAGTTTTGTCACCATGAATTTCCTTGATGGACTTTGGAACTAAGACATACAAATGCCCTGGGTCTAGATTTCACTGGGTTTTCAGCAGCACAACTTAAAACTCAAGAAAATTATCTTGAACGAGAATCAGCTGAGGGCTGCCCACCATTACTTTAATGATTTCTAACAGTGAAGAACTGAATGTTTGTTGTTTCCTGTAGTGCTCTGCACACACACCTATAACCACAGAATACCACTGTGACTAGAGATGCTGGAACAGGGTCTCACTGATGGAACGTTTCATGTTGTCTGTACTTGTGCAGTTCAACCTCCGCCTTCTGCACAGAAGAACAAGTCCCACCCATCATCAAGAACGTTTGCTCTCAAGCCATAGAAAGGACGTCACTGCCAACACTCTGGGAACACACCAAGGTGACACCGTAACAGCTAATTCTTACGAGCCTGGAGAACACATTGAGTATGAAGTACAAAGAAAATATTCTCATTCATCTACAAGTATTTTGATGATCTTGTGATGTAAATTATTGAAGCTCCTGGCATATGCATGCTCATGGTATGCTCTGGTCTGTCCTGAACCGATGGCCATCCAGGGAAAAGATCGCTTTATCTCCTAACACCTTTAGGCTGATCTTCTGCAAGGTAGGAATAGGGTCTTGTGTCTCATGCTAAGGTCTTTGTGACTGTAGTTTCATCATGCCTTTTGGTCAGACTTTCCATCTCTTGTCCACGTGACCAGATAACACACATCCCACCCTCCAGTCATAGAGACATGTCTTAGAATCAGGCAAGCTCCTCTCCTCCAAGCTCCATTTTTTCACTTAATTTCTTAAGCTTGCATGTCATGTGAGCTTGTGCGATGATAATTCACCAGCTCCAGACAAACAGCCTTTCTGCTTTGAAACCGTCAGGAATAGTTTGAGAGCTGAAATTACAGGTAGACCTGTAATTAGCTTTAAATAAAGGTCCCTGCAACAGGAAAATAAATAGCAGCACCATTTAACAGTGACTACCACAGCAGACATGGCTGTCACTCCTTTGCCTCCAACACAAAACCAGCTTTGCTGCCAAGCACAACCCAAGCAGGATCCTGAAGCGCTACAGAAATGACCATTTACAAAAGGGTCCTCTTTCATCTCTGAAAGAGGACACTTAAGATTGGCATGATGCATTTTCATCTACAAATCAATTGTTGCCAAGTGGAGAACTGCATTAATTCCCTGCAATCACAACCACAGACACGAGAAAGCCATTAGCAACGTAACCACATGACAAAGCCCGAGGCACCCACAAACCTACATCCAAAGACTGACTTTTGAATGCACCAAAGGGCCAGATGTGGCTGCTGGCTGCGGGCTGCTCAGCCTGGCTCCCCAGAGCCAAATGCTGAGGCAGTGGGAAGTGGGTTGAGTGTATTTTTCCAAAGGAGTCCTCCAGTCAGAACAGACACCTGCAGGAACTACTCCACACAGAGACACCTGTAAGGACAGAGGGGAGCTCCCACCCTCACCCGAGGGACACATCCACTGTCATGGCTGCACCATTGGCAAGCAGCAGCTCCACCTCTACCAGGGCTTATGACAGGAATATGAACCCTACTCAAGCTTCTCCTGACCTTCCCAAGAAGCTGAGCCAAAGCATCCTATGATTTTTTCCCATTTTTCTATTTCTGAGAATTACTAAACTAGATTGGAAGCTTTCGTTCATCTAGAAGAGAATGAAGAGTGCTCACTGAAAGAGCTTTTAAAACTTACTTTCTTTAAAGGTTATATGACCTAAGGATAGTTAAAAAAAATTAATCAAGAGGCAGGCTGTCATTTCAATGCACACAACATGTAGCTGAAGGTAATATAACTTTTGCCTGCATTCTTAATTTCTTATATCTGGTTTGCTCTGTCTCATCCATTTGATAGTGCTGCAATCAAGTAATCAAAACATGGAATCCTCAGTCTTCATTTCTATGTATGAAGTTTCACAGAAGCAGCTGTGACAGTTTTTTCCTAGAAAACTATTTCTGGGTTTCATTCTAGTTATCTATACAGCCTGAGAGGTTTTTTTGAGCTACGACTGACTCAGTGCCCATAACTGATCTTGCTCTGGCATAAAGCTGAAAATTGAGAGAGCGTCTCTTGCTGTCTACTAGAAACAAAAATAGAGAGATAAAACCATCCAAATATATCTCACTATAAAATCACTCAGGCAAATGTTACCAAAGCACTTCCTGAACCTGACATTCTCAGCTCAAGAGACAAATGCTTGACATGAAATTGCTACAATGAGAATGTCTGCTCAACACCCTTTGCAAGCCATACAATCACAAGAGGTAAAGTTGAGAACACGCTGAAAAGTCATAGGCAAAATTGAAAGAACTGAAACTTGCCCTGAGGCCCATTCACTGTTATTGTCTGTATCTAATCTGGACAGTGCCCTTGGCCCCGCGGTTGAGGAAAAGCAATCTGTGACTGGGATTTCAGTGCTGCTTGCTGTGAGACTGATGGAGAAGGAGAGAAAGCCACAGGTGGAGCCAAAGACCTGGTGAGATTTAACCCTCTTATTTGCAAGTAGGATTACAGACTGAAAGGGACCACGCTTCTTCCCTTCCCTCCTAGACAGTCGAGCATATAAATGGTATTTCAAACCATGCACAGCACTGCAGCTTGTCTGAAGGGTGCATATGCAGTGAGTATTACAGAGGAGTATTGCACAGCTGGGAAGGAGCTGCATTCTACCCTTTGTACTGAAAAGCTGTTGAAAAACACCTCTCTGGGTAAGTGTGTAAAGAAACCACATCTGCAAGCAATGCCCCAAAGGAAACCATTTTCTAATGAACATAAGCAGTGCTGTGACCAGGTTGACTCCTGATGCTCTTTCTCTGACCTGACATTTGGAATTTTAGTTACCCACTCGGGATCAAGCAAGCACGGACATTTCTGGATAGCAGCTGCCTATGAGTTCAGTGTGACACAAACATTCCTTAGGGACTCTGTCTGCCCAGGATGAAGCCCTACTCTTTTCAGAACAGGGCAAGCTGTGTCAAATAAGCAAGCCCTCTGAGTGTCTCTGATACTTGACCACAACACGGAACCAAAACTTCCTCTCCTCTTTTTAACCAAGTGGTTTTCTTCAACCTCTTTTAAACTTCTGGGCTCCCTTTAAAATCTTTTGGAGAGTCAAGAAACCTGTGAACAGTGACATTTAGGTGGGATGGGCAGCATTTGCTTGCTCATTTTAACAAACCACTGAGAAGCCAACAGACCACCGGGTGCCCATTAGTAAGAGACTAAAACCTGGGTTTCCAGGCTGGGGTAGAACAGTGGTGCATTATAATAAAGGGCTAATAACATATTTAGGCCTGAACTTGAATCCTCACGTTTGCTCTGTAAGAACACTGCCCAGACAAACAATGCAAACCCTGCAGGTCATGAAGGGATGGAAGGATACTGCTTTTACAGGCATGAAGGTGGGAAGACAAAAGGCTATGTTCGATTTGATTGGCCTGATCGCGTTGTGTATCTGGAAGTGTGACTTCAAGAAAGCGTATATGCGTAAGACACTGCCACCCTTCTCACTGCCTTCCTGCACACAGCCATCTTGCGTTTCCAAGGCCACACTCTCAAGTTGCCTCAACTGAATTAGCAGTTTCAAAGCCAGTGTCAGTTGTCAGTGCCAGAACTCTGTGTGAAAGCTTCCAAGCTCATTGAAAAGAGCCGTGTCTGGTCAGTCAAGAAGCCAGTTAAACCAGTGAGGCTGTGAAGGTCCATCAAGGCTTGGTTTTGAGACTAAAATTTAATTTGGGAGTTCTGAGCAACTTAACAAATTCTCTATCACTGCTTCAAAATGATAGGTAACAACTAGAAACAGCAGTCCAAGCAACTTGGCCTAAGTTATCACACTCTTGCCAAAGAAGCAAATAATATCCTGTCAGCTTGCTTTTATCCATGGAGACAGCAGCAGCACAGTGCTGAGAGCTAAGTCACCGTGTAAATGTAAAAGCAGTGATGGCAATTGAATTCAGGTTATCTTCTTGACTGTCACTTCCATGTTCCCACCACAAAGCCACCCTCATCACAACCACACCGTGTGATGACAGATGACTTGCTGCAGTTCATTCCCCCTCCTTCAGAGCTTCCTCATTACTATTCCAAACCCTAAACCAGCCCTAGACCCATAACCAGCAGTCTCCTCTCTTCTCTTGCTCTGCTCTCCCATGCTTCTACCCCAAATGTAATTGATTACTTGCAAGACAGCTATCAAGAGCTATTGTAGTACTTACCTGCCCCCAAAAGGTACCTTCACCTTCAACCCTGAGGCTCTTATGGTTTGTTTCTCCTGTGTGTATCCCTCAAGTCCCTTTTTCTAACCCTGACTTCTCTTCTATACATCTCAGCACTTTCCCCTTAATTTCAGTCATACATAGAGGAATGTTCCTTCTCCCTTCTGACACACCTTTTCCCACTTCTTATAAAGCTACGACTTTCCACATTTTTACTGTTCCCTCCTTTCTTCAACAGCCCTTCCTACCCCAGGAAGGCATATGATTTGGTATGACAAGATGTTTGATTAAATTAGAACATAAAATGTGCAGTAAGGGTGGGATTCAGCTTCCAGGCTACCTTGTCTCCGCTTCTATACTTAGGAATAAGCTTCATTGTCCGTTACAGATCTCCACTGACTATAAACAGAGCCAAGATGCTGGGCTGTAGCTTACATGCCTACACATGAACACCTAAGTTTACGTGCCTTAAGCTACAACCTGCATCCCACGCAGTGTCTTAAACACTAGCTAAGAGAGCGTTCTCAGAACACAATTACAAACAGTAAAGAATCACTAGATGCATTTAATTCCGTAGCAGGGGTTCCACAGAAATCAGGTCTGGGCCTACAGTTTCCAAACACCAAAAAATCCCAAGGAAGCATAGGACTAAGGTATAATAAACTTGCAAACAAGTCAAATAACGTGAACTCCCATCACAGGCAAAAGATATGACGAAGATTAGAGGGCTTTCTAAACTAAAAATGCTACTGTAAAAACAAATTAATTTCCAGGTATCTTTTGGCCCACACACTCTACAGACTAGGTTACAGCCTTTCCAGTTTTATAGTGCATGAAGAACTCGTTTCACTGCTGAAAGTGAAGTGAATCTTCTTAGATTCCTCTCTTCAAAACTCTTCAGTACACAACTATTATCTTCACCTGCTCCTGTAATGACCTTCTAGGTAGAGTCGCTTTCTACCCCTATTCCCTCCCTTCTTGGCACATGTCCTGCCTACTTTGGGGAGGACTTTGCTGAACTGAGTTCTCCATTAGCACTTCCTGCACCACCGTCATCTGCAGATTTCTCTTCTTCCCATCCTTGCACTAGGAAACTCCACAGGCCCTCTCATCCTGATCTTCATGGTCACACAACAGACTGAACAGGAGACACTTTGCATGTTGGCAAATTATCTATAAATACCTAGCTTTCCAGCATGCTTGCCTGCAGCATGACTCAAACCACACAACTCTTACACAGCAAGCAAACAGCCCTAAGAACAGGATTTACAACTGACAGACATCAGCATTTTCCTAGGCTTTAATTCCTTCAGAACTTCTTTTTGAACACAGCAAATAAAACAAGCCTCATCATCAAAGAGAGTTTAACACACAGGACTCATTCGATTTCTGAGTTTGCTTCAGCAATACAAGCAATAATGACAATTAATAGCAACACCTCTCTCCCAAGTCTCCTTGATAAACTAATCCCTTACCTCTTCACCTCCTTTATTTTCTTAATGCATCTTCTGTTCTTAAAACTTCTTAGGAAAAGATGTACTTGAATAACTTGTTAGAAGCGTGCTGAGTGTTTGATGACAGCAGGCATCCTAAAGAATGTTTATACTTTTCCCTGTCAAACAGGGTAGCCAAAAGATTATTTCACCATAAACACTGAGTACGGACCTTCAAGAAATGCTTTAAATTCTAGGGATACTTTTGTGCTTTGTGTAGAACATACAAACTTAAGTATTATTGAATATGGACCTTCAAGAAATACTTTAATGCTAGGGATAAGTTTGTATGCTCTACAAAAAGCACAAAAGTAAGTATTAACACTTGCCCAAAGTCAAACAGAAAAAAAGCCAGCACAGAAAAACCTTCTCTCTGTACCTGGTAGATGCCAACCCCAGGCAATTCCACTTGCAGGTGATTTGCTTGGCAAGAGATCAGCACAGCGGTGAGAGCTAAGTCACTGCAGAAATGTCATGTTCCCATGGCTGGTGGGACAGGGTTTCACTGAAAAGGTGAATGCTTTCAGGTGAAAATGCTTTATCCAAAAAGAGAGGATGATGTTTCAAGTAGCCCATGGAGACTTTTTTCCCCCCAGATCTGAATTTGTTTTAGACATCCCAACACAGAAAAACAACATGATAGTATTCAGTTTCCCAGTGTCCCCACTTAAAGCACAGGTGAGCTCTGACCTGGCTGAGGTCCTGCAGCAAGCACAAAGCGCTCCAAGCCACTGGCTGGCAGGAGTTCCACCGGTCTGTTTGTCCAGGCCTCAGCAGCAGGAAGCACTGCTCAGCCCTCTGGCACTACGACTCACACAGCTACTGCTCCACATGGATCAGAAGCTCATTCCAAACTACCAGGCCCACAAAACTTTTAGCTAAAGAGCTGAAATGGAAGTCTGGCTGTTTCCTACTTACTTCTCTTTCCACAGTCCTCCCCCTCCCCCTCTTTTCTTCTGTGCCTTGCTCTAACAACTTACTAATGTGATGAGACTAAAAGCACAAGATAAACTTTGAGTAGGTACAAACAGCAGCCCCAATATCTTTTATAGCCAGAAAGATGCAGGCAACTCGCTTTTGATGCAGCCCTGTTAAAGCAGGGAGAACAAGGTCTGTCAGGAAGGCATCCATCCTTCAAACCTGGGATACTGCTGTAACAGAGGTAAATGCCATCTAACAGCCAGCACAGCCACTGCTGCTCTCGGATCCCAACCTTCCTGTCACCACCCAGACAAACCTGCCAGCCCTATGCCTTGTATGCCAGCAGAGAAGTCCCTGAAGCTCAGCTCTGCAGTGCTCAGCTCCCTCGTGCTTTCTCAGCATTCCGTGTCGCTGCCTTGCCAAGCAGTGGAACACAGACCTTACAGCCTATTGACCCCACAAGAGAGATCCATTGCAGAACTCTTTCACTGCTACTATCCAGCTTCCTATTTCTGAGTCAGAAGACACAGGCAATCACAAAAAGCATGTAGTTTTACAGTATCTGTATCTTGCACGCCTAACCAAAGTCTCGTTCCTTGCCTTAGTCTTTAACACCAATTCTGCTGCTGTTTACCAGAACTTGCACCAGTGGTTCCCGTATCACAACACCAGTAACAGTACGAGCTGCTCTTTATACTGAGCAGCATTCATATGCTGAGAAACACTGACAATAACATTTTGTCCGATAGCATGATCTGAATACCCCTACCAGAAGCATGTTTGTTACTCAGCATGCTATCTATCTTTTCCGTGTGTTCATCTTTGTGCTTAACCTTGGAGGTGAGTTGAGATCGAAACTAATGTACATAGGCCAGAGCATTGGCAGATCATGATTTATACTGATTGAGCATCAGAAAACAAGGATGCCTTGGATTTTTTTTCCCCTCCCATCCAAGGTGCAGTGCCTTCTCCACTTTTCCTTTCCACCACCCAATCGTTCAAAGAGTTCAATGGAAGAAGGAGGAAACCCACTAATATGTGCATACAAACCTGTAAGCCTGCTGGTTTCAGACAGACATTCAAATGTACCCACTTGGCTTCACTGCTAAGGGGAACCCTGTTCCTAGGCCTGGACTCATGGCTGTTCTTTGGCACAAACCAGCCTGCACCACCCACTGTGGGGATAACGCAGACCGAGGCATCACGCAGCAACTCCCCAACCTGCCTGCACAATTGCAGCAAGCAGAACTAAACCTCCGGGTAGTCACAGAGGCGGCCTCTGGGCAATGCTGCTTTGCATCCTTACAAGGCATTACTCCTGCGCCTGGGCAGCTAAAAAGAATCTAGAGGGACAAGGTGCATGAATCTGTGCAATTCTAGCAAAATCCTTTTATCTTCTGCTCTAGTGACTTTCAAGCGAGTATTTCTAAACACCTAATCATGTCCCTTAGCACTATAAGTCACTGCAGATGTGGCAACCAACCAGAGGCTTAACTGGATCAGACAACTTGTTTTATTTCCTGTGTGTGACCAGCTGTTCTTTACACAGTTATTGCAACACACTTTGCAGTATTTGTTCTTCCTTCCCTCTGTGTCTCCAACATTTTAAAGCATGAAGCTGATAAGCAGCCAAGGGCTGATACACTACAAATGAACCCAAGCAGTAACGTGATCCTGCAGCCATATCAGAGCGACATCTACTTCCAGGTTTCATGCCAACAGCAGCAGGTTGTGCTGCAAGGAGAACCTGCCACTGTTCCAGCCTCTCCAAAGCTTGCCAGCTCTGCTTTATGCCCCAGGGGAAAGTTGAGGGGTAAACTGGAAGGAAAAAAAGGAGGAAGAAGCTCTGTGATGACAGTTGCCATTAAATAGTTTGAATTTGGACAGGTCCCCAGGATGTTTAATGTATTAATCAAAGATGCTTTTGAAAGCTTGTGTATATACTAGAAACTAAGCTGCAGTTGGGAAGGTTAGAGCTATGCAGACACACAGATGGTTTGCCTTCAAAGCCTGCTCGTTTCAAAGCAGTCTAAACCCTCTCCCTCTTAGGCCAGTAACACTGTATCAGGTAGCACCCATTGTGAAATCCATGTAATCTCTTCAATGAGACTTTCTCCACAGCAATAGAAGGGCAACTGTGGGTAGATTGCCACAGACACCAGGCAAACCATCCCAGAGCCCATCCCTTCTAGGTCACTGGCCCAAGCTCACAGCAGATTAGAATGGCACAGAAGGCATCACCATCTGCTGTCTCTCTAGCATGCTGTGCAGAGTGAGCTTTGGAATCCTAGGCCAGATCCCAGAAGACAAGTATTCCCAAAGACACTAGCATTAACTGGAGACAATCCAGTACGTGTCAGAAGTCTTCCCCATCACTCCCAAACCCCACTTAAGCAGCTGCAGCAGATGGCACCTACCTCTCACCAGACAGAGCTGAGCATCAGCCTGGCAGGAGCAGAGAGGTCACACCGTCAGGCATATAAATCCACCGCTGGTCTCCAGTGTCCAGCACACTGTGAGGCTGGATGAAGTCTCCAGTGCAGAGCAGTCAAACAGGCCACGTGCCTTGGCAACATGAAACTCCACCGTAAAGAGGCAGACAGAGAGACAACAACTATTGTGGAAAAGAGGAACAGGTATTAAGAAAAATTTATACACACAAAACACAGAACCTCATGAGTGTCAGTTCAGTGTACAAGACCCAAGCAACTGCAGACAAAGGAAAGGCAGGAAAGAAAGCAAGAAAATGAGGACACGTGTAGAACAACTTGGGGGTAGCTCTCTGTCTAGGGTGCCTTTGGGATAGACAGGGAATTTCCCCTACTTAAAAAGTAACTTCTCCTTCCAGAACTACCTGTCTGGCACCTTTCATCAGGACACAAATTAAAAGCAATTCAGTGCACTCCTAAGAGCAGCACTACAAAGCAGACACTGCAGCCCTGGCACAATGCATTATGTCAGGAAGGTGCAGGAAAGGAAAAGATACTAGAAAATGCAACCTTGAGGCAAATCACACCAAGTCTCCAAAGTTCTAGACCCACTCCATGGTATTTCCTAACGGCCATACAAATGGCTGCAGCAGACCTCGAGCACCCTGTGATGATGTGACCTGCTAAAGGTTCAGCTCTCAGATTTTATATGCAACTTACATCATTCATCTGTGCCGCTGTTTCCTGCATATGTCATGTCTTCAGACATCTCTTCTATAGTTGACCCAAACACAAGAAAAATAAAACAGGCAGCCAAGCACTTAGCTCGAGGTGTAGTGGAATTCAGCAGCTGAAGTTGGTGAACGGCAGCTGAGCAAGACAAGCTGATGCTGCAAGCAAAGGAACAACAGCGTAGTGCAGGCATTTGAGTGTTTTCATAGTCTCCTAGTAACTCCTACAATACCAGCACAACCGATATTACCAAGTTCATAGCAGAGACTTGGTTTATAATTTTTCCATGCCCCATGCACTGTTAACTCCCAGTTCTGCCCAAAAACTGCCAGCAAGGGTTAAAAAGTCCACCAGCTCTCACCTGGCTAACTCTGACTGAAACAGCTTTCACATGAGGTCTCACCTCTAGTGTGAATAACGGTGCAATGCATGTAGCCTTCAGCAGTCACTCCTACAGGCTGCTTTAATGTCACGCACATGCATGACATTCCCGAACATGAAGCTAAACTTGGAAAAGCAACTCCAGCAGCAGCTGTCACCAGCACACTGCAGTAAGGGCCAGCAAGAGGCCTGCTGTGCACTGCAGTACAATCCATAGGAACAGCTTTCCTCAGCTTCCGCAGCAAGACTTTGTTAATTAACAAGGACTTCCGAAGTTAGTGTGCCTATTACCTGGAGCTGACTGCCATGGGATACCACATCCCCTAATGCATTCCCATCCCAGAGAATAAGGTACGATACCATCAGAAGAAACCACTACTGACTGTATCAAAAGAAACCACCACTGACTACAAAAGAATAGAGTGCAAAAAGATTCCAGTAAAAAAAGATGTCATTTTAAATCATAATGAAGCTTCCAGCTGTCCTTAAGGTGAAATGAAACGGAATTTATTTCTGACATTACTCTTCCTGGTACTTTCTGCAAGATGAATGTCACTGGATGATGGATATTACTGTGATTCCCAGTTTCCAGTTGTGGTTCCCATCATCAGCTGCCCCAAAGGGACAAGATAGAAAGCAGAAGCAAAAAGCCAGCTAAAACAGGTTACCCACAGTCATACAAGCTATTTCCAGGTTCCAAGTTGAATTGATTCTTGACATTATCAGAAGTCGAAAAAAATTCAAAGCAGCAAGAACAGTCCCTTATCAATCCCAACAATAAATTTCTATTTCAAAATTGCCTAATGGCTCATAGGGCGTCACTTGGCATCAGTTGTAAAGAACCGTAGAGAGAAGAGATGGGCAGCTAAAAATGGAAAAGTGAAGTTTAAACAGTCTGGAGCACAGTATCACACCGATACCGAGACCTTGGGTTACTGTTTGGCAAATTATATTTGAGTATGATAAATACAAAGGACAGGAAATTCAGAGAGGAGTAGGTCATTCCAACCCAACTCCTCCTGCAGGAAAAAAGCTTTGGGAACTCCCCTTCATGTGAAAGTACTGACTGAAGACTTAACCTATCTGGTCCACCACTCTTTTCATCACTTACTCACACGACAGTCATCAAAACACAATCACAAGGTAGCCCAGCTCCAGGCATTTACAACCGATGCAGTTGTGGCCCCAGCTTGGCCATCGCTTTACACGCCTCCCTAAGCTGGGTTCATTTTAGCAGCGTTCAAACGAGTGACTGTGCCTTGTGCAGGGGCCCTAGCACAGCACTGCCGTGCTGGCTTTTACCTTGGTAACACCACACGGTAGGGATACACTGGCAAACTCAACTGAATACCAGACTGCTCCAGAAAACTGCCTTTACTAAAGAACACTTTTGCTAATTGTAAATTAAAGACAATCCTGTACTGTAACTATTCCGAGGGAATTACTTTATTTGCAGTTTCATGTTGCATTTTAAGTCTCAAGGGATATCAAATATCACTTTCTGCATTTTCCCATTAGAGCAAAACAAGTACCCATTGCTTCACTGAGCCTTCACAGCTGCTCAAAGGTATTTACAATTATATTCAAGACAATGATCAATATGGTTTTTGCTGGTAGGAAAGTTCAATTCCAACTGTGCTATTTTTGCTGCAATGGAAGTTGAATTTTGTCTAACAGCAGCTCCACCTTGTTCTCAATACAGTCTCTCTCACTCACAGATCAGTCTGAACAATCACATCAGCAGGGGTCGAGGGAGAAGAGCTCCCTATTCAGCTTGTGTCCCTCCTTCAACTGTCTGATTCTGGAACGTTACAGAACTGCTTTTTAGCAGTACCTGCTTTTAGGACATTATTTTCAAACAGACCACTGCTTGACCGACTAGGCCATTGCTTTACAGCCTCCAGACACGCTGTGGCTAAGACAGGCTAAGCATTAATACAGAATTCTTCAGCAGTGCCTCAGCTGTATCAGTTCCAAATGGATGTCTCTCTTGCTTTGGTGTGCACACGGCTGAACAGTGCTTTTCCTCAAAGATTAAAATGGCACAGCTGAGGCATCAGATTTAGCTTACAGATGATGCAAATCCAGCAAACGAAATGAATGCAACAGAAGTGGATTTCTATTTTTTAGTAATGCTTTGAGAAGGAAAGTGACTTTGACAACATGTCTGACAAAATATTAGCACTAATTAGATCAGCTGATACGTGCATATACCCCACCACTGCCGTAGCTTCATCCAAAATTCTGTTAAGCTTTCTTTGATTGAAGAACAATACACTCAGCGTTCACCCAGTCTGTACAAGTGGATTACATGTCTGCCATAGGTACAAAATGTTGCTAGGGCAGCTTTCCAAGCTGTTCTGACAAGCAGGCAGAGGCAGCGGAGCTGTGCTAAATGCATGCAAGCTGTCCAAGATCAGGAAAGCTTAAGCAGCTAAATAATATTGCTGCATTTACCTAGGTAACAAGTTCCTTCTCCTAGTGAAACCATTCCTCTGACATTGCCCAGTGTAACAGAGTCTCCATTTCTCAGTTCAGCCCTTTGGCATTAAC
Organism: Strix aluco; assembly: GCF_031877795.1. Taxonomy (NCBI): domain Eukaryota; kingdom Metazoa; phylum Chordata; class Aves; order Strigiformes; family Strigidae; genus Strix; species Strix aluco. The sequence continues at coordinate 45,243,612 of NC_133936.1, forward strand.
ACAGGAGCGCACTGTATCTGGGGCAGCTCTAGTCCCAACTGAAATGCCTCAGGGAGGTGGGATGGGTCTCAGCCCTTTTAACACAGCTATACCAAAAGCAGGCTCAAAAGAAATCATTTAGAGAAATCCAAGTAAAAGCCGTTGGAAAGCAATCAGGGCTTCTCCTAGTGCCTCTACTAGAGTAAGTAATAAAGTTGTATCCTTGGCTCAGCAGGCAATTGCAAATGGCAATGCTCACTGACATCAAGCAAGCTGGCCTTCAAAGTGACATGCAAGTTCCCGGACATTCTTGTAAGTGAAAAGCCCTTTCACGGCACTCAGAATCCCACAGCTCCACTAGTATGAAAACATGAACTGAAATAGCCAAATGCATCAGGACTGGACTTGAAATAACATCAGTAAATGAGATTCGTCATCTCAGCCTCAACACCTGAGTTCAGAGCCATTTGCATCTCTTCTCAGGATCCATTTGCTGGGAGACTGCATCAGGAAGACAAGACAGAAAATCAAATGCCTAAACAGAATTAAGATCTCTTCTGCACCTTGTTAGTGAGAAAACATTGTCTGTACATTCGAATGCTTCATCCCTTGCTACATAGCCACAGCTCGATAATAGAGTAAGCGTCTGGTGGCTGACAGGCTGTCTGCCTTCTGCAGCCATCGGCCGCTTTTCAATTTTTCTAATCAGCTAAGCAAAGGAAGAAAGTACAGTTCTTAAATTCTGCAATTGTGAAGACACTATCGCCTGCACTACAAGAAAGACTGAACAGCACCAGGAATCTATAGTGAATCCATGTGATACTTCACTGCTCAGAGGGAAAAGTCCATCACCATCCCAAGCCTGTTTTGCAAAGTTGTCAGAATTCCTTATACAGGTCCAGGCATGAACATTTGTCTACGTGTGGCAGTAGAGGTGTAGGGGGAACCACTATTTCTCCATCTGGTTAGAGTCACTTCCATGGGACTCCAAGCATGAGGAAGGAATAGGAAGACCTCTGCCTCAGTTCCTTCATTTAGGCCAGGTTTGGAGTACAAGAGAAAAGGATTTAAAGTACATAATTTTATCCCAAGAAAGAGGGGAGGTAACTAGGGACCAGATCCTTTTATGTCATATTTCAGAAGCCACTGTGTTCGAGTGTGGCATGAAGCACATATTGCCCTCTTCCTCTTGACAATGCCCCCCCCAAAAAATCAGTTCTGAGCCAAGAGATATTATTACTCATCAGTACGTACATGCTAAGCTCTTTTGGGCCATGCAATTATGTCTGCTTTTCTCCACAAGGGCATTAAAAACATGCTACATAATCATTACTGCACTTGAAGTAGCTGAAGAAAAAGCACACTGGGAAAAAAGTCAGTGCCATCCTTCAACTCCCCAAAAGGCAGCAAGCCAGCCATGCCCTGCAGGCAGTGCCGTGCGCCACACTGGGTTGGCCCCATTTGTGCCCTGGGTGCTAGCTGTGCCATGGTTTTTTCCTCCATGCACAAATTTTACAACTAAGAAAACTGTGCCTCATGGTACCACAGGGGCTACATTATCTCTGCCACATCTTAAAACCAGGATCAGCTTGTACACAACATGAAGAATCAGGATAACAATTAATGAAGACTAAAAGGATATTTGCTAATTTCATCTCCTCATTCACCTCTCCGTGGGCATCTAAACACACAGCTAAGAAGCCTTTTCCTGTTCACTGATGCCACAGAACTTAGAAAACCTGCATAAGATCTTAAGCTGCGAGTGTTAATTTTAAAATCTCAGTGATGTTCAAGAACATTTTCCTGTTGATTTCAGTGAACATAACATCTTCCTACCAGAAAAATCTTGGTAGCATTAAGGGCTGTCCACAGCTAGAGCCTGCAAATACACACACAGATACAGACACACACACATACAACACACACGGCATCCTGCTCCCGTACGGATCTCACAGGGGAATCACCTCAGGGAACCTCAGCACAGCAGGTTCTCTGCTGTCATCACAGGAGCCAGACTCTCTCTCAAACATCAGTCCCGCTGATCAGTGAAGATGTACCACACACTATTACTGTTTAAACTTTGATGCACAAAGTAAAGCAGGTCATGTACTCTGTGCGCTGGAATGCAAAAGGAGGTGGTAACAGAAACCACCAAATCGCTGCAGTTCCATTGTGTTACAGAGTCCTTGGGGCTCGGGAGACACCACAGTGCAACAGGAACCACCCCACAGATCTGAGTGCAAAGGGTCTCACTCTTGTTGTGCATTCTTAACTGCAAAGCCTTCCTATGAGGCTGAGCTCAACGCCAGCCTGGTCCTACCTGTGCCCCATGGCAGATGCCCGAGCAGTTGGTGCTTCAGAACTTCTCCGAGCCTGCGCAGTCCTGGGAACAGCTCGCACCAAAGAATGGAGCCACGGACGGCCTGCTTGGATGAGCTGGTGCGAGGGCTGCACGGCCACATCACTGTCACTTCGCAGCACAGGCATTCCTGGTCTGCAAGAGAAATCCTGAGAAGCTGGTACTTTCTCCTGAAATGCTCCCTGAGCTCTCCCTCTCCTCTGTTTTCAGAGGCCCCCGTACACATGGGAGATTCTGGCACGCCACAGAAACACAGAATGGTCGAGGTTGGAAGGGACCTCAGGAAATCATCTTGGCCAACCCCCTGCTCAAGAAGGGCTCCCTCGAGCTCCTGCCCAGGACTGTGCCCAGACAGCTTCTGAACACCAGCCCTGTCCCCGCTGGGTTACAGCTCCCTCCGCTCCTCCGGCCTGTCGCAGAGTGCAGTCACCTCTCCCCACAGTGCTACATGCCATTGGTGCCTCCAGCAAAGTGCCACAGGAGCAATCACAGCACTGGTGGCTTTGTGCGGGGCTGGAACAGGGGGGCGGACATTTTTATTTTCAGTGCTACAGAAAGGCATCAATTCCGAGCACAGAGATAAGGCTGGAACAAGGGAGGGCAGAGCCGGCTCCTTACCGTTATCAGTCCTTATCTCCACAGACTGGGGTGGAGCTCGGGGCTGTGGGTGGAATCACACGGAGCACCCAGCAGCACAACAAGGAGGGGCGGGGGGGTAAGAATTGCCCCACCACAAGTAGCTCGAGTTCTTTAATATTCAGTCTTTGTCAACATTGTTTCCCTGAGACAGCATAAAATTCCTTTTGCAATTGAAACTCTTGTGTGTTTATTCTACTGAATCCAAACACCTCTGTTGCCCTGTGTTTGTCCCCTTTGTGTATGCGTATATATATATAAAAATATTAAGGTACTATTAAGTAAGTTAGTGTGAATCTTGTCATTTTAGAATCTGTGAATAAGTTGCTTTTCTTTCTTTCAGTATTTCTGAATGATTTTGTAATAATAAATTGCTGTTAGCTATTAATAAACCTAGATTTTTCACTAAACCATTACCCTGTCAATACTTTCATCTGTGACACTGCTACAACAAGAAACAAAAGGTTTTACTCTTTATTTTCAAAACATGCAAGGCTGAATTAAATTATAATTATGGACTTATGGCAGAAGATAAACGTCTGCAGCACACACCCAGAACTTCGCTTGCATCAGATTTTTGCTTGAGCATTGAACATTTTACTTAAACTAAGCATGCTCCCCATTTTTCTCAGGGAAATCTTTAAAAAAAAAAAAAGAATTTTAATCAACCCTTTTGGAGTCCACAGGAAGCAGAAGCCCAAAATGACAGCTCAGAATTATGAATTGCACTATCCTGCAGGACTGTTATCACTAAAAGCCAAGAGATTTAACACCCAAGGTGGACAGTTTTTAGAAAAATCCGATTATTATGTTCACATTTTGTCTCAGCATTAAAGCCTGACAATTTTTATCATAAATTGTGAGTGCCATCACAATCACTTTTAGAAAAAAAACCTGTACCAAGTCCCAAAATATTTTACATATTAAGAAGATATCTATTAGCTTCAGGGCTACATGCCAGGATACAGATTACAGTTCCTGTCTTGACTGATAACAAGGACCAAAACAAAGTATTGTCTGTAATGAAGTTAAAACTCCTTCTATCACTATTCATCATCAGTAGCAGAAATTAGCTTTGGGTTATTAAAGCTGAGGATCAAAAGTCCCATTCAGAGAAGTAATGGTAATTATCGTAAAAATAAGGTAAAAAGCAGCTTTCTGGAAGTAAAAATTGGTAAGATGTCCCTAGCACATAAATGCAAAGAAAGGAGAAAAAAAAAAAGGAACTTACAGCTGTGCCAGGACCAGTTACTGAGAGCTCAGCTTCATCATTCACTCCTCGAGCTTTCTGCTAGAGAGGACACACCAGGGGAAAACAGGGATAGAAAACATCTTCCCTCCTGCCAACTTTGGAAATTCAAGCCAACAGGAGTTGAATTAAGTGCAGCATTCAGATGCCATGTGGTGTAGCCCCCAGCCACAGGCTCAGCTGCTGAGTATCACGATGCTGATTGTAACAGCTCAGCACAGACAGCAGACAATCCTCTGGGTCACATTTATCAAACCACACAGCACTAAGACGAACCACACTGCAAGGCTCATCAACACAAAAGCAATCCAGACTTAACACGGGTATAAGCAACACAACAGGCGCTTGTCAGGGAAGGCAAACCTCTTAAATATCTTAAGAGTCCACACAAGTCAATGGCCAGCAGCTCCAGTGAATCTGATCACACCCTTGTCCCTACTATATAAATAACCTGTGTCAAAAGGGACACGACAGGTGCTCCACAGCAGGTAGGAAAGGCCATGCATTTGTCTCCTTCCCCCCTCCCAGGGGGATACTATATAGCAAATATAACGCGCATAATCCACAAACACACATGCACTAAAACTTACTCTTTTGGTCCAAAAAATGAAATAAATGTCTTAAACTTCCTAAAAGTTCTCGCTTTTCCCACATTCACCTTCCCCGCCTTCTTCCTCATTCTCACACTAAACTGCCTTTTCCAATCTCCATGGCCACTCCTGGACTTGAAAATCATCCTCTGCTCAAATTGAGGAAGTCTGTCCATCTTTTTCCTCTGTGTATCTGGGCATAGAAAAGAGGTTTATTGAAGAGATGAAGGATTTTCTGAGAGAACTTCTAAACAGTGTATTCAGGACGTATCACTGAATTTTCTGTCCAGTACATGACTACAGAAGCCATTCATTTTGCATGTCTATACATAAAATAGTTTCATCCCACTCACCTCTTCACCTGGCTGCTTTTCAGTCCAGGGCTGTTTCCCGAGAGAGAGCATGGGCTGGAAACAAAGCCCTGACAGCCGCCACCTGGACCTACTAAGGGTGCGCTGAGGAGTGTCCACTCACTGAGTGATGCCCTGCGATTCTTCAGCCTCAGGATGCACACACCTCACAAACTCTTTTTCTTTCAAGCCCCTGAGAAATCCCGTGGTTACTTGTGCCCTTTGGAAGTTGTTCTTTTGTCCCCTGTGGGAGGGAGAAAGGACCAATGCATGGCTTGATACCTGAGAAGGCCCCTGTTTCTGCAGCCAGTTGATCCACCTGCCTTGGCAGCATATTCCCTTTTAAAGTATTTCCCCCTGCTCTGCACTAACACAAAATTTCCTGATACAGGACTACTGTGGAACTCCTTTCATCTTCATTCTGAGATGAAAATTTTGAACTTTCTCATTCTGGTTGCTCTTCCTGTTTCTTTCCCTTTACATCTTCTTTGATATCTGCTTCTTCCCTTAATTACTCTGATCAGACAATTTTAACACCTTCATTTGGTTGTTCCTCTACTTCGAAGCAACTCTTGGCGGCTTAAACAATATATGATATAACACACCTTGCCTTTTAACACAGAACTGTGTTTAGACATAGGTACTTTTTTGTACAGTTAATTTGGAGACCTTGTTTAATCTTTTCTTTAGAAAGGGTGGCCTTCATGTTCTTAGCAATGCCACCTACCTGCTGATAAGCCAAGTATTATCACCATCATAAGCCACATGGCAGATTATGGGACTTACTTCCTATTCTGAATAGCATATTGTAAGCCTTTTTTCCATGTGCTATGATGGCATGCGAGTGGGCTTTCCTTCACAACAAGATCCACACTCATTCACTAGACTCTTGGACATTCCTCTGTAACCATAACACTGTTAAAAGTTCTTTCATGTATTTCTGAAGATGACCAGCCTACAGGAACTTCAGGGACATTTTCTGGGCCCAATTTTTCCTACCTTACATTTCTCCAAACACCACCACAGTATTTACACCACAAGTTCCCTCCTGTGCACTGGAACACACTGCGCTAGTGACAACTCAATTATTTCTTCAGTCTTGCAATATAAAATAGACACCCTAGGCAGTACAGAATTAAGTTGATGCTTTTCAGCAGAAATTCAAGGCAAGTTTCTAATTATCGTGGTTGAAAAAAAAAAAAATCCAAGTGAGACTGGACAACAGCTCCCCGCCGACACATGTGCTAAACAAACCTGTCAGTGGTTGCCAGTCTGCACAACAGGCCATGAACCTCCCGGCTTAGTCCCTTCTTCTTGGTATGCCAGCATGAATGCAGCTGCACCTGGAATGACCCTATGAGCAGGGTCCCTCTGCCATCACCCTCTTCAGTCTGCCATGGGATGCTATGAAGTTCATTCAGAGTAAATCCAGGATGAATCTGCCCCTTCCTGCCATAACCCAAGGCAGAAGTCTTCTTGTTCTATGGAAGCGTTGCCTGATGTATGGCCTAGATGTGGCTGTGGGAGGGAGGGAGTCTGACTAAATCAGATGGTAGTAGCCATTGTCATTTGCTTTTGCCTCTCAGCCTTTTGAAAAACCATTCATTCCAATTCTCAAGATGAAATTTATATGCTAATTATCAAACTGGAATTTATATGCTAATTATCAGCTAATACTTGTCTTCTGTTTAAAGCCCTTGAGGAAGCTGTTTCAATTTATCTCATATGCCACCTAGAAAGTTACTCTTCATTCCATGTAACTGTCTCCAAGGGGTGCATTCACAGCCTTTGTGTTGTATATATAATAAGCAATGTTAATATATACAGTTTTAGACTTCTTTGAGTCTACTCAAAGAACTACTTCTACTCCCATTAGATCAAAACCCCACACTTGAAGTATCTCATACTGGTTTTCTAACTCCATCTCTAATGTTAGATTTAAATTCAGAGTAACTGATATATTCTTCTTACTTCTAGTGATCTCCTGACTAACCAACAACTAAACACTCACTCTTAGGATTCACTTCGTTCAGCTCAGGCTTTTGTTTCTACTGCCTCAGGCCCCATGACTCATGATGTCATAACAGCTTCAACTCACACACAAACACAACATACTACAAAGGTGATCTGAAATTAAGATATCACCAGCACCTGAACATTACCAATTGAAAGCTCGCTAACATAACTAAATTCATGCAGCAAAACAATCCAAGACCTTTTGTGTCCCAGGACCTTAACCTGTACAAACTTCCTCTCTGATCTTGGCTTGGTCATCTTCTCCCATTTCTCAGTTCAAAAATAAATGGATGATAGTATTTTCTTACTTCACCAGTATGTTTTAAAGATGCACGTCAAGAATGTGAGCCACTCAGATACCAGAGTAATGGGGCCATAACCAGGACAAAACAGGTTGTTTTATACTGATAAACTGATTTGTGCTCCAGCAATCTCATAAGAGATTCACCATGTCTGTAACTCTGACATTTTAATTACTAGCTATATCACTTCGCACTTCAAATTCACTCCAGTCCAGTTACTGCTCAAAAAAATTCAAGCAGTCTATAAATACTTCTATATCTTATATTTCAGTATTTTTTAAGAAATAAAGGTATGTATTGTTTGTAATTGGTCTTGTGGTTCAGCCAGCTGGCACTGCAGAATGACCAGCTGGACACGAAACACGAGAGACTTCAGATGACCACTGTGCCAAAAGACTGGATACAATGGGTAGTGGTTCCAGACTGAGACCCGTACTGACTGCTTGGATAATTAACACTCACAGCAATGCTGCAACTGAGTTAAGGCTGATACTGGAGTCCAGTCCTCATTAAAGCTCTGTTCAGTGTTGGCTGAAGAAATGGGGAGAAGAGAATGCAGTAAGGGGGAAAGATGTTTTGAGAAGGTCATCTCTTCTGGGAATGACCACCCTATCAACAGGTCATCATAAAACCTGATGGGGTGGTTTCACCACACTATACAGAACATAGCCCCTACATCCCAACTAATACAATTAACTTCACATGCCACAGGACCCATCTTACAACAGTGTTCTTTAGAAATGTACTCTTAGAAATCAGAACTCCTTCACACCACTGCCTGTCAAAGTTTCAATGACATAACAGAAGGTAAAGCAACTATCTACCCATTACTAGAATTTTTGGGGTATACCTTTATACCAGAAGAGTATCACTGAACTGACGAGGCAGTGTAAGTTTGCAGGGTCCCACTGTGATAAGCCATTCTATCTACCTCTTGCTCCTGAAAGAAAAACCCCTGTGTCAGCATTATCAAAACAGTCTCTATTTGACATGAACACATGCCATGGGCTAAGAGACCGCTGCCTGCCAGAGCAAGCACACATCCTCAGTATTATGTGATCAGCAGAACAGCTGGAATCACAATTAAATTCAAACAGCCATAAACATTTACGAAGCTTAAAGGAAAAGATTTCAAATGCACCAATAAGGTCACATTGCTTTAGCCAACTCCTGAGGGGTCAGCACCGGTACGTGTAAGTTTGCTGTAGTCTATCAAAGCTGCTGTGAGCTATCAATACCTCTTTGTCAAATACGTTATCAGCTAAGAGCAGGAATGTTCAATTGTGGGAAGATACCCCACAGCAAGTCCACAATACAACCAATTCAGAGTTCTATCCTAGAAAGTTTAACTAAAATACAAAAATAGAGATTGCTCTTAACATGAAGAAATCATTCAGTTGTCAGGGAATTAATTTTACCTCAGTTCAGCAAAACATGCTGAACTGCACATGCTCAAGTCTAGCTTAACCAAATACAGAAATACAAAGGATCTTAAGAAACACATGCTTCAAGATTTTACTCAACTAAGACTTGGCCTACTTCTTTCCTTTATATTTGTACAATAAACAATAGGGACTGGCAGTGACTTGCGACCAGCAAAGATAATGTTTACTGGAGGGGCACATGAGCACTGCAAGGTACTATTAATTCAGATGTTCCAAAAAATATAATTTCATGCACCAATCTTAAATGGTACATTAAAAAAAAAAAAATCACAATGAAGCATCTAAAATAAATGTCATTTGAAGTCAATGACAAGACACTGCCTGATCTCAAGGAGCTTTGAATCCTATCTCAGAAGAAACACAGCTGAACATGCATTGTGTGAGTTGTTTTTCAGTCTTCCATTTTTTTATCAGGATAGCATTTAATTTCTTGCAAGTTGTTCAGAAAGTCTGATCACAAACTATTTCTCAACACATTTCAAATAATCTAAGCTAAATTATACATTTCAAGTCCAATGTTACTCACTGCAGTGTTAAGAAAGCACTATGCCATGACACAGATGCACTCTCAGAAGTAACAGGGCACTGGCAGTTTCTCCCGTTGACAGGTATCTGTTTCTGATACACAGTGAAAATGTCACCTTAGCAAGTCAGTGTGATATCAGAATCTGCTGAAAGGCAGCAGAGATTAGTGAAGCAGAGCCTTCTCTTGCCTTGCTGCCATCCCTGACAGCAGACCATTTCAAATACTTTCAGGACTTCTCCCATTCTAGCTGTCAGCTTTCACAGGTATAAAAAAACCCCAACAAATAAACAAACAAACCAACCAACAAAAACCAAAACCAAAGAAAAGCAAAATTACAGTTTCATTACTTAAAGGGCACGTCTGCAGAATGATCAGCTTAGAGTATTAAGCCCTCACTGCTTTCTTCTCATATCTGAAAGTAGAGAAGCAAAACCAATTTTTTTTTTTCCTATTCATGTCCACCACCTTTTAGTGCTTCAAGTTCTAGGAATAAAATTTGTTTCTTATGCAATTTACATCACATGAGATGCCAAAGGGAAGTCAGGAAGAAGCACTGAATCACCTTCTATTTTCACTTGCTATTCTGTCTTCCCCTCAAACAGTGGGAATGACAATTCCCGAAGCAGAGCACAGCTCAGCTATGCTGGAATCACATCTCGTTTTTAGAAGCATCCTGTCCTGGTCAACTTTTACCTCCTCTTCCCCAAGAACTCCTCTCTCCCTAGGTGCATGCAATGCTTCTGGGTGTACATAAATATTTTTTAAAAACCTCTGCCTAGGACTCCAGTTGCCCAGCCATCACTTACAGTTCACTTCAGTCATCTGCAATGAGAGAAAGCTGCTCTTCATTGTGGTAGGTTTTACTCATTCCACTGAAATTTAATAGCAAGGTATAATTCAGAAGATACTGTGTAGAAAGTATTTTTACTGTATCCTTGATGCAGTACTAAGCAAAAAGTACTACTCCTAAAAACCAAGGGGAAAGCTCATTGGCTACCTTGGCAATGTCTCCTCAATAACTTAACCCTCTGTCTGTCATTACTGTACATTGTCACTGAAACTCACTGAAGGTTCTTTACAGGAAATATAACTCAGATTAATCTGCCTGTAAAATACTAGCTTAAAGACAGACAGAATGAGATGAGAAAGCAGGATGTAATTACCCATATTAGCAGGTTACTACCAGGTCTCCTAACTGATGTTCATAAAGGAGGTATGTGTTTAGACTTTGTTTTCTTGCAAATCAAAAGACTACCCCCAAGCAAGCAAGTAAAGCAACTGCACTGCACTGTTCTGCCAGTCACACAAATCAAAACCAGCTGCTAATTAGCACCAACATACTTAGTCACCAAGAGTCCTACTCAGTGATCGGGTTAATGTTTGGGCTCATAAGAAGAATGTAAATTCACTTGTTTCATAAACTTTCCTACGGGTCAAGAAAGCTGGGGTCCTTGTTAAAGCATTCTGCTCACATTAAAAAACTGATCATTATTTTCACTGCCCATTTATTATGTGACCCTGCAAAAACTCAATCTCATTTCTTCTCAGCCTGTCAGCTATTGTTATTTTCACCTCCACTTCACCAATAAACTGGCACTACACAATGCTTAATAAGTTTCTAAGTCCTAGAAGGCTGCTTCTGCTGCAGCAAATACTCCCTAGAAATGTATCCAAACAGGTTTAGCTGTCCTGCTAATAAACAGGTAAATGGGCCTGTCAGGTTAGAAAGCTTCACTGCATGAATCAAATAACAAAAATAATATATAAGTACATTTTATAATTTTTTCCTAAGCCTTATTTATAATGCAGAACAGTAATTGCATAAAAACAGCTACGTGTTATGTATGAGGAATTTAAATTGTAACTTCTGGATACTCCCAGGTGTTAACATGTTGTGACTTGTGAGCAATTTCCTCTTCAGGGGTGACAGCTCATCACAAGTGGTTGGGCAAGGTTTTACTACCTGTAAAGCTTACAGATCAGATTCTGGTTCTGCTTCGCATTTTTAGAGTTAGAATTAGGAAAACAACCACAAATGGGGAGAAAAAATGGGATAAGTATCCTGTAACAATTCAAAAAAGCATTTAAATTCATAGTATCATTTTTAGACTTAAGACCCTGGCAAAAAAACCTGTTGAGACTTTTCTGCCGTTAATGAAGCTTTCACCCTCAGACAAAATGAAGCATGATGACAGGAAGTACCGTGAATTGAGATCTTCATCTAGAAAGTTTTTACTTCAGTATACTTACTACTCTTTTGAAACCAAATTAACCTTTCATTGAAATACGAAAAAGGACTATGAAAAGGAAAAAGGATATTATCCTGGATGTGAACAGGTCCATGTGAATGCTAGTATAACTGCTTTCTTGTTCAGTTCACCTCACTTCTAGCAAGTTGTTTCCAGAACATCTTCACCTGCCCCTTTAACCCTCAACCTTCCCACTTCATTACTTAATCCTCTATGACCAGTAGGTTCAGAGGGTTACTAGTCCTGTATACTCTCAAGGGCAACCTTGGCTGCAGTGATCAAGAAACGGTGGAGGTCAAGATCCTTAGGGAAGTGAAGAGGGTGCACAGCAAGCTCACTACCCTGGACTTCAGGAGAGCAGACTTTGGCCTCTTCAGGGGTCTGCTTGGCAGGGTAAGATGGGATAAAGCCCTGGAGGGAAGAAGGGCCCAAGAAAGCTGGTTAATATTCAAGGATCACCTCCTCCAAGCTCAGGAGTGATGCATCCCAACAAAGAGGAAGTCAGTAAGTCTGCCAGGAGGCCTGCATTCATGTACAAGGAGCTCCTGGACAAGCTCAAACACAAAAGGGAAGCCTATGGAGGGTGGAAGCAAGGACAGGTAGCCTGGGAGGAATACAGAGAAACTGTCCAAGCAGCCAGGGATCAAGTTAGAAAGGAAAAAGCCCTGACAGAATTAAATAGGCAGGGACAGCCTCAACTAGATCAGGTTGCTCAGAGCCCCGTCCAACCTGAACTTGAGTGTTTCCAGGGACTGGGCATCTGCAACCTCCCTGGGCAATCCAGAGAGTGTGGGTCACGTATTTAAAATGGGACCTCACATAATACCTATTCAAGCAGCTCAAGCACAATTGCAGACAGGAACATCAGGGGACTGGGGATCTCTACTTCCAGTTTTTACAGACCTGTGACCTTGGGCAAAACCCTTGAACAACCCTATTTGGTTTACAGCATTACCCTTTGCAAAATGGAACAAAAACCATTTTTCAGGACTTACATTAGTTTGTAGCTTATATTGCACATCGGACCAGGAATGTGCTAGGTACAAGGGTTTACAACGTCTTCCAAAATTCTAAAGTACTTGGCAGTATTATGAAGATAGCTGCAGAACTGTGTTTTTGAAAAAGGGTTTAATATTTGAGACAAGCTACAAGCTTTCTCTAAGCATGAAATACCATTAGCATTAGAACCTGACCTGTGTATAATGAGACACACCATAATGCCACTTACCAGCATTCTCTACTAAAACACCCCATTAAGAAATACATCCATTAGAGACCAATCAGACAATAGGTGTCATGGATCAATTTATCTGGGCAATGCAAGCTCTGCAGTTGTTTGCTGGGTCTCTGTAAGCACGCTCAGCTTCCCTATACTGATTACTATAATGATCTCTGTATTAGTAAGACATACATATCTGAGGAAACAGTCTTCCAGATTCAACACACCAAAGCTGCATAACCAACTTTTACTCTAGATTCTGCTTGTCTGAGAAGTGTAACATTCCCAGTGCTGTCCTCAGAGAGAGACCAGCTTCTGCGCTGCAGCAAAACATTTCGGTGCTGACAGAAGCAACTCTCTGCCCCAAACCCTGTTTCCCAGTGAGGTGGCCACAAATCTTGTTTTTAACCAGTAGTTTGCAGTTTCAGCCTCTATGAACCCACTGCCCACCGCTCTCCCATAATCAGCCATTCTCTGCAGCACTTCATCTGCTGCTGAATTGTAGCACAGCTCTCCTGTTAGATTACCTATTTACAACTGACTCAAAAAAGCCCCAGTAAAACTCCTTTAATGGGCAGAATATCAACTTTTTAATACATCTCCAACACCTTAAAGGTCAGGAACATGTCAGTGAAAGCACTCTACTTCAGATGAAATTCAAGACTTTTATGACCAATATATTTTCAAACCAAGTGGCCAAGAAGCCAACTAGCTTCTACTTTCAGCTCTTTGTTGTAAGAAGACTTAACATGAAAACTTATTGCCCTTATTACTTATTGCAGATCAGTAGTCTTGTTAGCCCTGTTCCTAACACGCAACTTCTGTGTTCTTCCAGTAGTTCCATAACCTGTTGTCCTATTTCTTGAAGGCTTCATGGAGTTCTACTCAATGACCCTTATGTGTCCCTTCCAACTTGAGATATTCTATGATTCGTCTGCCCTTCCCCTAATCCTTCCTGTCTCAGGCTAACTACTTACTATACCCTTCCCCATTACCTCAAGGCCCCATTCACCCTCCTGCACTCGACAAGCAGGGTATGAGCAGGCATTAGTTTCCTCTCAAGAGGAGAATGTCTCCAAGATCACGTCTCTCCCCTAAGCAGGGTATGAGCATACATGTGTGCAGCCATGCCTTTTCTCTGAATGGGAAAACATCTGAGCAAACATCATGTTTCTCCCCTAACACCCCTGAAACAGGAGTTGAGTGCAGCTTGATGGAGACAGCTATTAGCAGCAGACCAAAGAACATTCCAACACCACAACTCATTACAAGTTCATTAAATTTTCCTGCAGCAGAACAGGTACTGGCTAGTGCCCAGTCTTTGAGTTAATCAGTTAATAAGATGAGGGGGTGGGGGATGGAGAAGAAAACCTAGAATTACTAGAAAGCTTAAGGAAACTGTAAAGAAATAAAACCAAGGGTGGTAGTGAGGAAAGCATCGCAAAATACAATTTGAAAAATTCCTCATGAGCAGGAAGAAAAAAATACTAGGTGTCTCGGTAATCAGTTGAGTTCTAGCATTCCCTCCCTCCCCTGACACCTACCTGACAGACTGCCAGCACTACCCATGTCTGACCCAACTGCTCTTCTGTTGTCTCTGGCACACAGATCTAGTGCAGTTTCTTCACTTATATATGATCTGATCCTTAATAACCTGAAGGGAAAGCACTAGGGAAACCGACATCTTAAAACCTCAGCATCATATTTGATAGCTCAGAGCTTTTAGTTATCTATAAACATGTAGAAATCCATTATTACAGAACTCCATACACTGCATTGAGACATTTCTATGCTGTGTTTTTTGAACAGCTTAAGGACAGGGTTACACCTGCCACACACTTCCTATATTCAGTCTTCCTGCTCACACTTCACTTTTTAAATGTAGTTTCTAATTATTCAGAAGATGAGAAGGTATTCCTTGAAATACAAATCAAGTGAAAGAGTAGCTAAAATGACACGTCATCAGTTCAGTTCTTTACAATCGCCTCTGTTTACACAGAATCACCCACAAACTACAAACCAAAGGGAAAAGTGGGAAAGCTCCATTTGCACACAGTCTAGGTGAGATTTGCAAGTATAAACAAATTTCCAATTGTCCACAAGAAAAAATCAGTGCAAACTCTTCTCTGAAAAAACGGCCCTAGACCTGTTTGTAAAGGTCTAACCCAATGCCCGCTATAGCCATTAAGAATCTTTCTACTGATGTGAATGGCTTGGGAGTTTTGGGATTGCCTTGGCATCATTTTCAGCATGTTTCAGTGACACACACAAGGTCTGATACTACCATTCCCATTTAGCTGCAAATTCAGTGAGAACATTTGCTGAACAAAGAGCATTAAGACTGATCTAACAGACCAGGCAAACAAAATGGTAACATGTGAAAACAAAGCCAGTCTTCTCCACACCAGAAATACTAACCGGATTTAGGGGGAACTCCATGCTTTTCACATGAAGACCACTTGGAAAAAAACAAGATCAGCTTGTTACTGCATGATTTAAACCAGAACTAGCCTTGCTGCTTCAATTCAGAACACATTAACACATGAACCCAGGTTAGAAGGCATCAGAGAATGCATTTAGGTCACTCATGAGTTTCCAGTTTTCTAGCATATTCTGAAACTGCATGTCTGTACACCTTGTTCACCAGGTGTGTTTCAAGCAGTCTGTTCAGATACTAAAGGAAACAGCAGAAAACTTGAGCAGGTGGGCAGCACGGCAGCGTCTGGTGTCCCCTAATCCCCAGCAGGCCTGAGGAGCCAGAGTCCCTTTCGTCCAACGTGCAGAGGATACAATGCTCAGCTCCTCCCAGCACACAAACTGCCTCCTCTTTTCTGTGCCCACACGAGGTTAAAAAGCTATCTTTTTTCACAGATACATGCTGGCCCAACGTGCTTCTTTGGTGGGATATTTGTAGAGAACAACCAGAAGTAGTGTGAATACAGGAAAATGAATACATCTTTATGGCTTTTAAAACAGAATCAGTGAAACTGAGTTAGATTTAAAAACAGTTATGTTCTGAACTCATCCTCAAAAAACCAGTCTTGCCTCTGCATATGCATCATCTTTCAGCAGACCAGAAGCTTGAATACTTGTCAGAAAAATCAAATCAGGGACAGGAAAGATTTACAAGTTATCTACAAAGAAACAAAAGAAAACCAGGGATTATGGCAGTTTTAGGACCTGTCTCCAGCTGGCAAACCTCATGGATACTCTGTCAACTTCGGAGCGCACTCATGGGAATGGAGCTGACAGCGTTTGAGAGGTGCTGCTCAACATCTACAGTTAATGAAATCAACTGGTCCCGAAAGGACAAACTGTCAGAGCAAGTGGATTTGCTACATCCTGAAAAGAACGCTGCTTGACATTTGAAAAGATACACCCAAAAGCCAGTACTTTACTGG
The DNA here is from genome assembly GCF_031877795.1 of Strix aluco. Classification (NCBI taxonomy): domain Eukaryota; kingdom Metazoa; phylum Chordata; class Aves; order Strigiformes; family Strigidae; genus Strix; species Strix aluco. Next base: position 45,259,933 of record NC_133936.1, read on the forward strand.
ACATACATAGCAAATGCTTTTAGAAAGACAGAAATTGGCTTATACTAACACTACGTGCTATTTTTATGAAGCTTTGCACAGGAGCTTGGTCAGGGACTGACCCTTGTCAGTCATGGCCATCAAAATAAATTTTCAGTCTATCATGAATATTTCTCCTTCCTCCACTGCCAAACATACTCCCTCTCCTACCTACAGGACATTACCTCCACAGCGACACTGCAGCACAAGCTGTTAATGCTTCATTATCCATAAGGCAGACCCAAGGGGCTGCCCAATAGGCCAGACTCCTCTAACTCCCACTTTGAGAGTATGGCCTCAATTGAGTTTAAAATTCATTTTATGCAACAACGGACAATTAAAGTTGAAACAAAAACACAAAGCACCTGTTCAAAATAAACCTGAACTTCTGTCATCTGTTATAGGAAATATCCTTCCAAAAATAAAACCAAACCCCACGCAGAATTGCCTTTGAGTAGGGGCTCATTTTAACACAACTTTCTTCTGCTACTGACATTACTGCTGCACTGAACTTCCTTGTTCTTCTCCATGTTGCTTTCCCTCTCCAGCAAAGCAAGCTGCAAGTATTTCCAGTAACTTCACAAAAATGATCACAAGCTGCAAGTGAAATCACCAACCAAGGTCCCACAGACTCATGAGATAAGAGAAACTTGCAACAGGCCTGCTTAGGACTTATCAAATCCATGTACTCATTTGATTTGATAAGAAGGACATAGACCTGCTGGAGCAGGTCCAGAGGAGGCCACAAAGATGATCAGAGAGCTGGAGCACCTCCCATATGAGGACAGGCTGAGAGAGTTGGGGGGGTTCAGCCTGGAGAAGGCTCCGGGGAGACCTGATAGTGGCCTTCCAGTACTTAAAGGGGGACACAGGAATGATGGGGAGGGACTTTGTCAGGGAGTGTAGTGATAGGATGAGGGGTATCATATTTAAACTGAAAGAGGGCAGATTTAGATTAGATCTAAGGAAGAAATCCTTCCCTGTGAGGGTGGTGAGACAATGGCACAGGTTGCCCAGAGAAGCTGTGGCTGCCCCCTCCCTGGAAGGGTTCAAGGCCAGGCTGGACGGGGCTTTGGGCAACCTGGGCTAGTGGAAGGTGTCCCTGCCCATGGCGGGGGTGTTGGAACTGGATGATCTTTAAGGTCCCTTCCAACACAAACCATTCTATGATTCTATGATCCTATGACTCTGTTCTAGCTAGCTTAGTAACCTTTCAGCATTATAGATGCTTCAGCCCAGTTTATCAGCCACTGCAGTCAGGTAATTTTTCTAACCACATACTTATGGAATTAGTCCATATGTCCTAACCTTATCAGCAAGTATCAAAAGAATTAAGGTAGGCCTTTGGGTTTCAAAAGGTGTAACAACTTCCATCATTGCCATTTTTTCTCATTTAGTTTGAGACCAAAAGGACCTGTTTTTACATCAGAGCGGTAACGTGCTGCGCTCAGACTATGAACAAAGCTGGTTGTACTACTGACAGAAGCAACCTTTAAGTAACAGCTGCCCTTAACCATTTTAAACAGAGCAAAACTACACAGTTCAATTGCAACATTTTTACTGTTAATAGAGGTAAGACTATAGATGTTGTGATAGTATAAGTTGCAAAATAACAAATTACATTTTAAAGTTTGTGAAATTGGAGTATTTATTTTCAGTTCCCAAAGCAACTTAAAAGTTTATTCAAAGGCAATGCAATATGAATCAAACTTGCTGCTAGTTCAGGTCAGCTTTTCATAAAAGCCAAGAGTTGCTAAGTTACTACAAAATATGAAAATCCCAGTGATAACTCCCTAGAGTAGAGCTAACCCTTGGTTCTGGACCAACACTTACCACTTCTAACCAGACAGAAGAGTTTCTTACGCATGCAGCAGAGCAAATAAATTATTTGGAACAATAAACAACCTACATATTTCTACATCTTCTCTAGAGACTGTAGAAATGGCCTGAAAATCGTAAAATAAAATTACTTCTGCTTATTGCATGCTTGTCTTTTTTTCAAGCAAAGTATTTTTGCCTCTTTAATCACCACATGTATGTGTGTGTGTGTGTGTCTCTCTCCTTTTTCTGCAGAACTGCTACCTAACCTGTTGCTGCCTGTTTTCATTCGCACAGTTGGGAGTATGCTTCCATGTAAGCCTAAGAAGCCTGCACTTGATACTATTAAACTGCATTAGCTGGCTCTGTTACTGAACAAGTACTGGCTATGATCCACTGGCAGCCGGTTAAGGCTGAAATCATAACTTTTCTGTCTGATGCATGATCAGCCAGAGTACTGTCATACTTGCTTTTGCATAACATGCTCCAGGCTAGCACTCCCCACGTGTCTCAGGGCACATGTATACCACAGAAACTCCCTACCAACCTGCTTTCTCTGCTGCCAGAGAGTGGTAATTCCTTCATTACTTAAAAAGAACCAAGGCAAGCTCACCCCAGTTTCTCTGCACTTCTGCTCAGCACTGTTCCAAAGGTAAGCCTCTCCACAGAGATCAGGAGGAAAAGAAAACCTATCCAGACATAGGAATCACTGTATTACTGCTGAATTGATACTCCAAGAACAAAATTAAATCCTGATGATACCAGGATTTCAAGAACACCTGTGAAACCAAAGCAGCGCCAGCTCCACACATCTTGTCCCTCATCATTCCACTATTTCACAAACCAACATTAACCTCATGTTCAGTGACAACCCCTAAAATAGGACACAGGTAAAGGTTTAACAGAAAAATCCTCATATGTCCCTATGAATAAAAAGGTGCCCAACAAGTAGACAGGCAAGCTGGTACTCAGATCAAACATGAGACAAAGGTAATGCCAGCACCAAGATGTCCAGAGCAGTCCTGATCCTCACTATCCCATGACAGAGCACTGTGCTACCCCTGCAAAAACCCTGTTTTCTTCAATCCTTCAAAAGTGAGTTTAGAAGGCAGCATGCTCCCCAAACATAACCAAGCTCTACCACTGGAAGTCAGGCTCTAGATGAGATTCTGCTCTAAAATTTACACATTCAATTACTGCTTACCTTCCTCTGCTCTATTAGCGACTCCCCCTACAGTAATCTAAAAGGGAAGAGGCCCAAATTCCCAACAATCTGATTAGAGTAGCATGAGGTGGCTAAACCTCCAGATGCCAAATCTCTGCAACACCACGAGAAGCAGCAATAAGCAGCCAGGAACACTAATCATACCTTACCCTTGCTCTAGAGATAATGTTTTCACATCTTCTAACAAACTTCTAAATCCAACAGGCAACTCAGAAAGCACAGTGATGTGCAAAAATCATGCCTTAAAGTGTTTATGTTACAAAGCACATTGCTACTTCTTCAGTGCATACAGAAAATATCCATGGAACTAACAGATAAGAATTAGCCAAAAAGAAACTGGGGCAGCCCTCCCTTGCAGCAAGCAATGTGTTATGGGCAACATCTTCACTAAAGCCATCACATAGTTAATTGTATAACAGACACATCAGGAAAAGAACTTCACCGTTTCTAAGATGTTCCTTTTATTCTCCTTTCAAGCCTTTTGTTATTGCTGCTCCTTGGTCCATGAATCTCAATTTATCAGGCTTGCCAAGACACCAGACTTCACAGAGGACATGTAGAGACTTGCAAACAGAAACAAATCCGAGTTTATGCCCCTTCACGCTGACTGATGAAGCCATGTTAGCAATAGACAGGTCTTACCCTCAAGCCTCAGATCTTTACTACTGAGTTAGTGTGTGTTAGTCTCCTAGGCATTTCCACAGCCTTGAACTGTTTGTGAGGCCCCCACATTCCCATTAATCGAGGGCTCAGCAGCTGATGCCATTTGAGCAGCAGGAAGAAGTGCTTGGAGCTGAAGTTACACTAAGCAGCCCAAGTAAAGGCAAGCCTTTCATACAACAGGGAACAGACACTGGCCAGTTGAAAAGGCAGATCCAACAGCCTGAGAAAAATGAATGAGGAAGCCTACGCTACTCAGATCCATTCAAACATTTTGGTGCCTATTAATGATGCAAAGGTAAACTTCCTTTGTCTCAAGTGACCAAATGAAACCTAAACCAAGATACAAGTTCAAATAAAATCAAGATTTTCATAGCAGTAGATGGTAATTTTATTTAGTTTCTATCAGATTGAATGCCAGGCCAAAACCTAACAGTCCTGCTGTATTCTACCAAAAGGTGTTTTGCCCAAGAGGGAGGTTTTCTACTTTCAGAGTTTCTTAACAGACAAAGCTTACAGCAACAGCTGGACACAGATCTTCGAGAATGTGCTCAAGCCTAGGAAAGCATCCCTATATTATAAACTGCACTACTTGGGATCCAGAAGCAGAACACTTTTGAGGTCATCCACACCAGCACAGAGACAGGCAACACTCCAGAGCTTCCTCTCATCTCCCTGTTCCAGTCTCTGGGGCCAGATACATAACGAACCTCACACTCTGCTCAAACCTCTGCTGAGCACAGAGCTCAGATGGTAAGTTTAGTTCCAGGACCTGAAATCTGCAGTGATGGTTGGTTACCATCACCCAATCATAGGGCAGAAAGTGCAATTGAAACAATTCCTTAAAACTGAAGAATTTTTGAAAACCATACCTCAAATAAGCTATTTCCAGGGCCAGGCTAGGGGAACAGAACACAAGAAAGTACACCTATGTTGCCATGCAGGAGATGATGCAAGACAACTGCAGATGGTCTAAACTGAAAACACAGACTATTTATTTACTAACCTCATTCAGACTTGTCAGGTATCACCCACTCGGTGGAAGTACTATGTAACTTGAAACTATCCTGCATTGCTTCCTCTCAGGGCAGTTGGCTCCTCTCACTGTCCACACATGGAAGGACACTGCTACAATGAGCTGCCATTCAGGCCTGGACTAGAGCCCCTAAAACCAGGCAAAAATCACCCCTGCTCAGTACAGCACAAGACAAGTAAAACCCTCTTACGAGCCTTTAAACAAGACTTCTACAAAACACTGCAAGTTCACCTGCACAGAATGTGCTCAAGAGCTATTTACCTCATCCTAAAAAGTTTAATTTTCTGAATGATATTCTTTCCAGAGCACTGGAAATTACTGCAGCACTCCCTTCACCCCCAAGCAGCAAAAAGGGAGCTTCAGGCACACGCCCCGTGCCTCAGCTTACAACAAGGGAGCTCCTTTGTCTGCTGGTGATTGAGACACATGTATCAGCTGACATGACCTGTTTGAGGGGAGAACTGAAGGGTGTTCATTTTAAAAGCCAAACCCTTTTTCAGACGAGCAGTGAGCAGCAGCAGCCAGTTGCTCCAGCTGTCTGTCCACTAATGTATGGAAAGGAAAGCAAACCTGGTGTCGCTACTAGACAGAAAAACTTCTGAACTCCTTGAATCCCTGCCCCACCTCCGGTTACTGCAGCAGTGGAGAAGAGCTCTACAAGCTGAAAGGTCAGACCTGCAGCACCCTGCAGACATTTCCAAAAAACTCATGGGAAGCACAGGTCAAACAGCAGCCCCCCCCACACCCAGTCACCTACCTCACACGCGGTGGAGGTGCCCTTGGCTGGCAGTGTGCAGCCCAAGGGCTCTGCAAGGAACTCTGCCACAGATGAGCACAGAGGAAGGGTCTCCCTTGGAGTTTGTGCCAGGTAAATATCCTTAGGGGAGAGAGAAGCTCAGCAGGAATATTCTTCCTCACTGCAAAGGCCAGGCCATTCTCTTCTGGGTGGGTTATCCAGGCTGTGTATCCTCATCTTCCTCATCCAGGGGGATTTCAGCAAGGCTGCGCCAGGTCAGTCGGCAGTAGCCCCGATGGCTTACAAAGCCAGTGAACAAACCAAGTCAGCCACCAGCGCAGCGCCGAGGCTTTTCTCTGTTCGCTTCCAGCCTTTCCTGCGGAAGGTCGCTATTAGCATAGGAAAGGGAAGGGGCCAGCCGAGGGGTGTGGCAGAGACAAGGCTGCAGGCTGCAGGCAGGCTGGGACAAGCCCTGGCAAATCACCGCAATTTGCCTGGGGGACGGGATTTCCCTGTGCTCGGGACATCCATGTGCTCCCTGTCCGCACACAAGAAACAGACCTTCTTCAACAAGATCCTTTTCTCTTTACACTCAGAAATACTTAAGCGCTTTAAAGTCCAATAGCAAAAGAAAACAACAAGTTAAAATCCAGCCCCCTCTCCTACCTCTAAGCCCCGACTACCAGCAAGTAAAACCCCTTGTAAAGCATCCTCTTAGCAGCAAGGCAGCACCTGGCCCCGGGCCAGCGCCACTCCAGAGGAAAGGACCAGGGTTTGGGGCAGTTCACAACGGTCCTTGCAAACCTTGCCAGGAGGCTCCTGCAAGCTTGGGAAACTGCTGCTCAGGCTCGAACAATACAGTTTGAGGCCTGGAAGGTCTCAAAACTTCAATTTCTGTAGGCTTCTGAAAAAAAAAGCCTACTGAAATTTAAATGTTGCATTAAATAAAGCAAGTGCTTCACTACATAAACTGACTGCCCAACCTCTATACTCCAGCGCCAGAACCTGCATCCGCCCAGTGCCCCGTGGTGTCCCCTCCTCCGTGCCCCCCCAATGTTACTTGGTGTCACACCCCCCCCCCCCCTCCCCCCCCCCGTGCCTATTGTGCTGCCCCGCAATGTCCTGCTCTGGTGTTGCTCCATGTCCCCTCCCCCTCGGTTGTCCCCCCATGTTGTCCCCCCGTACCCTCTGCTGTGCCCCCATGTCCCTCCTCAATGTGTCCCCCCCCCTGATTCAAGCATCATAGGTCTTCTGATCTAAGCGCCTTTCTTCTCAGCCTCTGCAGCATCTCTGTCGCCTCGGGCTGATACATTACATATCCACCTGTGAGAACCATTCTGGAGTCATCGAAAACTCTTACTTCTTGGGTTTTGGGTGTAATTTTCATCAATAATTCTAAAACAAAAGAGTTCCTGCACTCTGAGAAGATAAACTGGTTAATGCCCTGAGACAGTGTCTCCTTCTGGCTGAATTCTCTCGGTGTTCAGACCGGCCCTGCTCTGCACTGGGAAGTTTGCTGCTAACTTTGTTTCTCTGAGACCGCAGTAATTCATTTCCTATCACTTTCCTGTGACGATGGATTAACCTATTTAAGGACTTGAGGGAAGACTCCACTATGAAAAGCAGAACCCCAGTGGGCATTGCCATTGCGGGCCCCCAGGAAGTCTGAGAGTCTGCTGCCGCCCGGAGGAGTCACGAGTGGGCATTTCCATGTCTAGGGCAGCTAAAAACCAAGGCTTCGTGCCACGCTCAGTTGCCTGGAATTACAGATTCGAAAGTTAAAGGCTGTGCGTAACCACCAGAAAAATAAAAGTTTCTATGGATAACAGATGAAATACTTGACCACTGTACAGTGTTTGTAGGAGAAATAATCTGCAATCCCGTTCAAACTGCAGCAGGAGGAAACACCTTAAAAACAAATCCCATGACCGTGTTGATGCCAGAGCTGGCCAAGGGTGCTGCCGCCTGCAAGGACGCAAACCCAGCGCCGGCACGTCTCCCGTGAGGGTGCAGGCTCGCAGCGTGGTACGGCAGCGATGGAGGTTGACACTCCTGCTGGCCGTGAAGAAGATGGCCAGCCCCCCTCCCACCCCAGCACTCTGATCAGCACCGAACGGCTTAATCCTGCTGACTTGCTGCCGTGGGTGGAGGCAGGCAGGGTCAGCAGGAATTACCACCTGCAGTTACCAAAAGTTGTGCCATGGATAAAAAAAAATTCAAAAGTCAACGTTTTCGTCTGACTGTAAACTGTTCCTGTCACCCAGAGTGGCACAGACAGACGTGCGCTCAGGAGACACGGGCAGAACAGGAGGGTGGCAGAGAGATGGTTCTAGACCTGAATTACTGACAAGAATCAGTAGAGGAAATCTGGCTGAGAATTAGCCACACAAACGTAGGGTAGGACAGCTCTCAGAAAGAGAAGCAATGCCTGATGAATTGTTAGCAGAAAGGCAGGCAGCAGCCGGCCATATGATGGTGTCAGTGGTGGGGTCGGCGGAGGAGGAGCACTTGGCTGGCTGAAGCTGCAGCATGCACACACAGACCTTTTGATTTCTCCACCTGGAAGATGCCATTACAGGATGATGGGTAATATTTGCAAGACATGCATCCATCTTGGTAAATCATTTTAGGCGATAAAGAAAATGGTTTAATTAAATCTAAGCAAACCCATTTTTTATTTTAACTGGGATAGACATTCTTTTAACTTTGAGGAAGCATTTTGTCCTTTAAACAAGTGGCCTTCTGCTAAAAGGAAAGGGAAAGTTAATTAACATTTAGAAACAAGCAAGCTGGGCTATTTCTCGGGGAACAATCCCCTCTCTTTCCCTCAGCATCCCATAAACGCTGGGAAGAGCCACACGCTTCCAGAGGTACCTGGGCTCAGGGCACTGATGCCGTACTGTTGGCACGGGGACTATGGACCGCGATGCTCCCGGCTGCTGACGTCAGCGTGATCAGGCCGGGGAGCTCATTGGAGAGAGAAGCCAGAACCAGAAAAGGCTTCTCCATTTTTCCTCCTCACGCAGGACAGTTTTGTGCTACTTGCCCACCCCGTCAAAAGGGGGGATCTCATCTGCCCTGGTGCTGCTTGTCCTGCTTCTGGCTTTGCCGGTCATTTGTGTGTATTCAGTGGGGTGTCCTGCCTCTCTGTGGTCCCTTGTGCTTATTTTTTCCTTTCTCTTGCAACCTGTGGCCCTCGAATGCCTCCCGTGTGCAGGGCTGCACGGCTCTGCCTGCCCCTCTAGCGGCCCCGTTGCTCCCACCCGTGTGTAAGGTGCTTCTGCAGAGTCTAGAGCCATGGAGGAGCTGCCGGCGCCCAGAGAGAGCCTGGCCAGGCGGGCAGCTTCCTCCTCGCAGGAGAAGGCCGGGGCCTGCACAGGGCAGGTGCTCTCAGCTTGCTCTTCCCAGCAAGAGGAGCGGGAGACTCCAGCCCTGAGCGGGCACCTCTTGCCATCGGCAGAGGCTGACCGGGCATTGCCCGCTCGGACGCAGGACGGGGCGTGGGTCTGTCTGAGAGGATGCTTAAACCTCCTCTGCACGTCAACCTGAGGAGGGAAATGGGATAGGGAACTGCGGCGGGGGAGGGACAGAAAGCCCTACACATGAGAAAAGAAAGAAGCTCCTGAGCAAACTGGGGAATCAGAAAAACACTGTCCGGGGAGAAGCGAAAAACGAGGGAAGAGCCTTTGCTTCCCACCCTTCCTCTGCCAGCAGCTGTGTCAGTGTGTGGGGCTGTCCCCCTGCACAGCCCCGGGGCTCTCCCTCGGCACGGTCATGGCTCTTCTCTGCGGACGGACGTTACTGGACCCTGGTCCTGCTGCGACTGGTGGGGATGGACAGGAACCTCCACACACACACACACCCCCCCATCCGTGCACACACAGGGGCATTTGTCACCCCGGGCACACTTGCTAGCAGGGGTTTGTGGCAGCGGTGGCATCTGCACCCCAGCAGAGAGGTCCAGAGGAGGAAGCCCCCGTGGCCGGGCATTGCGGGGGACCCCCCGTGCCTGTGTTCTCACCCCCACCGCCGGCCGGGGAGCCCCTTGGGCCTGGCCCCCGGCCCAGGACAGCAGGAGGGCGCTGGGATTCCTCTGCTTGGGGAAGGGATGGCCGAGGGGGACACGCTGCCATCCCTCAGCACCCGGCGGGGGGTGCGACCCCCTCCTCCAGGGCAGCGCCCCAGGGCTTCGTGCGTGACTCTGCGGGCCCCCCTGCGAGGGCAGCGCAGTCCCGGTGCCCCGGCCGAGCCGCCCCACGGCCCCTCAAGAACCCCCTAAGGCTTAGTTTGGAGTTTGAGAAGGAGGCGTTCTGTATGGCAGCGCGGGACCCCCGGGGGATCACTGCACCTAACACGCATGTCGAGAGACAAAAGCACACTTACTGTGTACAATAAATGAATATCCATGTAATTTCTGAGAAGTACACACCTATTTTCAGAGGATCTAATGCATATGTTAATACATTGCACAAGCGTACCAAAATTTGGGGCAGGGTCTCTGAGGGGCTTCCCTGGGGGTTTCGGTGGTCTGTGGCGGTCCCTAGTGGTGGTTGAAGAGGTGTCTCCGTGTCCGTTCCATGAACTCAGGTTTTTTCCATAGATGGCCTCATCCTGGCCCGTGGCTCTGTAAAGTTTCTCAGCTTTCTCATCTTTGGCTCCCACAGGTGTCTGCTGGTTTCTCTGCCCTCCCCGGGACGGACCCATCACTGGTCCCTGGGCTCGTTCTTGTCCGGCCCCTCACAGCAATGACCCCGGCCGCTTGCAGCATCAGCTACCGGCCCCACCTGGCCGGGCCGGGAGCTGCGGCCCAGGAGCTCTGGACCCCACAGCCGAGGCCAGCAGAGCCCGGAGCCGCCCGGGGGGAGCCTCGGGCGCGTCCCGGAGGAGAGCGCGTCCCTCCGGGGGAGGGGCCGGGGCTGCCGCCGGGGGTCGCGAGGGCTGCCCCGGCCCGGCCCGGCCCGGCCCGGCCCGGCCCGGCGCGGCGCGGCAGCCCCGCGCGCTCCGGCGGGTCTCGCGAAAGCCGCGAGGGGCGTTGCCAGGGCAACGGCGAGAGGTTTGACCGCGCGGTAACGGCGCCGAGCGGCCGTTGGCCGCGGGAGCCGCTCCGGAGCCGGTCCGGCCCGGCCCGGCCCGGCGCGGAGCGGCGCGGCAGCCCCGCGCGCTCCGGCGGGTCTCGCGAGAGCCGCGAGGGGCGTTGCCAGGGCAACGGCGGGAGGTTTGACCGCGCGGTAACGGCGCCGAGCGGCCGTTGGCCGCGGGAGCCGCTCCGGAGCCGGCCCGGCCCGGCCGGTCTGGGCGCGCGGGGCCGCGCAGCCCCCGGACCGAGCCCTCCGCAGCCGCGGGGGCAGCGCCGGTAACGGCAGCGCCGCGAGCAGCCGGAGCGGAGCGGAGCGCGGCGGTTGGTGAGGAACGGCGCCGGCACCCAGGCGGCTCCGGGGGTAAGTTCAGCCGGGGGCCGGCACCCTCTCGGCAGGGGCTTGGCGGTGGGACCTGCCGGCAGAAAGCCCCGTCCCGGGCCCCGCGCTCGCCAAAGGGCTGCGGCAGCGCCCCCGGAGCTGCCGGGGGAAGGCGCGGCCGGGCGGGCCCGGGGCTGCGGAGCCGGAGCCTTTCCCCGGGGAGGGAGCGCAGGGCCGCAAGGCCGCGGTCGGGGCGGCGGGCGAACCCCCCCCGGCCCGCCTGGCCTTGCCGGGTGCCTCTGGCCGGCCGGTGTGAGGCTCTGAGGGCGGGAGGCCTGGCAGCGGGGATGAGGGTGGCGGGTCCGTGTGCCAGAGGTGCTGCCGCGGTCACAGAGGCCTGTGCCGGCATCACAGCCCCCTCCTGTGGCGTAACGAGAGGGTTAGAGCGTGTCAGGAGTCGCCGTCGAAGGCCCCAAGAGGCTGTAATATGGATTTGTACTTCCCACATGGAAGAAACCTACAGAGGCAAATCGAGTTGCAGAATCAGAATCATCGAGGTTGGAAAAGACCCTGGAGATCATCCAGTCCAACCATTAACCTCGGGGTTAGAATGGAGCTGGAATGGTTTCCATGGAGACTGGGGACACAAAGGGGGAAGGGAAGGCCTCCCGCTGGGTCATGAGGTTCTGAGTGGGCCCCCTTAGAAACTTTCTAAGCTCCTGGTGGAGCTTAGGTGCAGCTAGGCCCAATCTTAGTCTCAGGCTAGGACAACGGTTTATGGCTACTGGAATTAGCAACATGGATTTCATGAGCGTTAACTCAGCATGCTGTGAGTCCCATACCGAGGCTCAGCTGTGAATAAGGGGTCTCTCTGCCTTGGCTAAGGAAGGATCTTTTAGTCTCAGGTGAGGAATCTCAAACCCTGAGGCACGCCCCTGCTCAAGGGGAGAGTCACTGGGCCAGTTGTAACTTAGAACTTGAATTGGGCTCATCCAAAGATCTGTTGTTGGTAAAAGGTGTCTCTGCTGGGAAGAGCAACCTGGAGAGGTGTCCCAGCTCAAGGGGTGCTCACCGCCGTGCAGCCACGCTGCCAACGGGGAGAGCTCAGAGAAGGCTCTTTTTGGCTCTCAGATTTATAGGTGAAAGTGGTTGGCTCACAGTCCAGTTGCACGCAATGGGAAAGGTGTGCACGGCAGTCCTTGCAGCCACAATTGTCTTTGTTCCTTAAGAAACGAGTCTTGGAAAAACCACCTGCTATTCGTGTGTCAATCGCGTGATTGGTGATGCGAGCTCATACGCATCGGTGCTCACTGGGTCGCTCTGTTCCTTGGTGGGTTTCTAGAGGAGTTCTTGGCCCTGCTACAGCTCAGGCCTTTACCTCCTTTGGAGCCTGTACCAAGGTATTGCTGGTTTGGTTAAGGGGTGGAGTGCATCCGTCACACTCCAGCCTGTGACTACGGTCAATCCACTTTATCAACTCACAGGCACCGTTACCTCTTGCCTCCCTGTCATAAATAGGTGGCATATTGCAGAGCAGTGGTAAGAGTCCAATTATTTGATAAGCTGTCTAGTTTAAGTGCCAAAACTAGTGTTATTTATAGATATATTATGTTGGCATGCTTGCTGGCCTGTGCTAAGGAAATAGCTTTTAGTATGAAATATTACTCTTAATAACATTATTGGGGGATTCCTTGCGATGAGCAGGGAGTATTTTCTTTGTTATGTACCAGACCTTTACATGCAAAATGGTTATAAGAAATAAGTTATCAAAATCACAATCAGATGAAGTGTTAGATTCCACGTTCCTGTTGCTGTTGGTGACCATCCAAATAAGGTATCCCCCAGTGATGTTCTTCATCCTTTTTCACTCTTTCTAGGATGTGGTGGTTCTTCTCTGCGTCGTGGTGGACAGTAACCAGGGTTCTTTGTTGTTCTGGATTTGTGTTAGCAGTTGACTTGGGTCATCATGTTGCAAGAGTTTTCTTACCAATGTAAGATTCATCCCAGTGGGGGTAAGTAGTATATCTTGATACGATGTGTAGCTTGATTGTAGCCACTGGTAGGTTGTGACAGGAGCTGAGTAGTTTGTTGCATCCCATGATTTTGGTAATAGAACAAATAGAAACATCTGAGTGATTATTTGCCCTGCAGTGGTGTTGTCTATAAATGTAGAATTATAAAGCGTTCTCACACAAATACATCCATTTCCAACATATGCCAGTACAGTCTCGGGGGTTTCATCAGGATGTATTTCCAAATGACACACATTTTGTTCAGTGTCGAGACAAATGTCTTGGGCCTTGGTGGTATTACTTTCACAAATAAATCTTTGTTTTCCCCTAGAACACGTGCACTGACACCAGTAGTTTGCCATCTGTCCCCATTTGGTTGGGCCCACACTCTGTGTTCCGATGGACAGAGTACAGTTCCGTGGTGATTTAATCCCAGCTCAGTGCTCTGGTATGTGGTGCGTACCGCAGCGTTGCGTATTGTCAAAACCAAAGCTGTGGCACTACTGTTGGTGGGTGTGGAGGTTTGAACTCAGCCGGCAGCCAGATGCCACGTGGCCGGCCGTTCACCTCCCTCTCCCCCCTCTGGTAAAATAGGGGAGGGACAAAAAAAGAAGAGAATTCGTAGGTTGAGTAAAAAGAAAGAATTTACTAAATATAACAAGAGAACAACAGTAACAATAGTGAGTCACAAAAAAAAACGGGCAAAATGCAGCAGTGGCTTACTGAGCGCGGCGACCGCCCCCCCCCAGCAACAACAGGGCCCGATGAGCAGACGGCGTGCGTGCAAACCCCAAGTGAAAAGCTGCGAGAGCAAGAGAGAGAGAGAGCCCGCCCACCTAAATCCCTGGGCATGACATCACATGGTGTGAAATACTCCAATGAAAACTAACTCCATCCTGGTCAAAACCAGGACAGTGGGGTCATAAATGGGATTGACTCGATGCCACCAAGAGTGGAATTCCCTTTCAAATTCAGAGGCATTATCCCAGACCTCTTTTTGAATTCCAGTGGTAAGGTGCCCTCTTGACCTTCTCTTACAATTGCTGCCACAGTAGATTGTACCTACAGTGCAGCCTGAATGCAACTGAGAGCGAGAGCCATAAATTTGGGCATGACCTAGTGCATTCCCACTTAGGAGGGTGAATTACTTACCACATGGAAGGAACCTACACAGGCAAATTGAGTTAGAATTGAGCTAGAATGATGTCCACAGAGACTGGAGATGCAAAGGGTAAGGGAAAGCCTCCCACTGAGTCACGAGGTTCGAGTGGGTCCCTGTGATTTCTAAACTGCTGGTGGAGCCTAGGTGTGCCTGGATCTAATCTCAGTCTCAGACGTAGACAGTGGTTTACATCTAATGGAATTAGCTGTAAAACGTTTAGAATAATACTGAGTAGCTCCATGGATGAGGAGTGTTTCATTAGTATTACTTCAATGTGCTATCAGTCACTTGGTGAGGATCTCTCGGCCTCAGGTAAGGGGAGACCCCTCTGCCTTGAGAGGTGTCCCTGCTGAAGGGGACAGTCACCTGGCGTGCAGTCCAGCTGCAGTTAGTTCCATCCCGATGGTCATATTTATAGAGTGAAGTAGCTGGCTGCTAGTCAATAATACAGACAAGGTAGATGTCTCTGTTTTAGCACCAGTATCTGTTCAGTACTTGGGTTATCTTGGATTTTGGGTTAAAAAAAGCACCTATTGAAATATGTTCCTGAGGCACCTCGAGTCCACTGTATGTGAGCCAGGATCTTGGGCAGATTCCAGAGAATAGAGCATCCTTGAAAGGAGAAAAAAACCTCTTCAGTAACTTTCTTGGAGGACTCTGGGGCTGCTAGCAAGGATGAGGCCTCCATAAGGAAGAGGAGAAAGACGCCATGACATGCCTGAGAGGAGTCTTGGGTGTGTCCTGAACCAAAAATGTTGCTTTACAGGAGAAAAGACAACCCGGGAAGCTTCCTTGGGGGAGTCTAGTGCTGCTGCCTGAGATCTCAGGTCCCTGAAGCAGAGTCGGAAGATACTGGGAGCTGCCTGGGAGGAGTGTGGAGTGGATCTTGGAGGTAAGAGCTTTCCCCAATACTAAAAAATATTCCATGTGTCTTCCTTGGAGGAGTCTAAGAGTTTTACCTGGGATCTCAGGTCCCTGAAGCAGGGCTCAAGACAGTGTGGGACATGTCTGTGAGGAATCTTGGGCAGATGCCAGAGAAGAGAGGGTCCTTTGAGGGAAAAAATCCTTTTGGGTATCTTCCTTGGAGGAGTCTGGGGTTGCAACCCAGGATTAGGCCTGCCTTAAAGCTGGGGTCAAAGCACTGCAGGACATGCCTGAGAGGAGTCTTGGGTGGGTTCTGGAGCAAACCTCTTGCTTTACAGGAGAAAAAAAATCCTGGGTATCTTCCTTGGAGGAGTCTGGGGTTGCAACCCAGGATTAGGCCTGCCTTAAAGCTGGGGTCAAAGCACTGCAGGACATGCCTGAGAGGAGTCTTGGGTGGGTTCTGGAGCAAAACTCTTGCTTTACAGGAGAAAAAAAATCCTGGGTATCTTCCTTGGAGGAGTCTGGGGTTGCAACCCAGGATTAGGCCTGCCTTAAAGCTGGGGTCAAAGCACTGCAGGACATGCCTGAGAGGAGTCTTGGGTGGGTTCTGGAGCAAAACTCTTGCTTTACAGGAGAAAAAAAATCCTGGGTATCTTCCTTGGAGGAGTCTGGGGTTGCAACCCAGGATTAGGCCTGCCTTAAAGCTGGGGTCAAAGCACTGCAGGACATGCCTGAGAGGAGTCTTGGGTGGGTTCTGGAGCAAACCTCTTGCTTTACAGGAGAAAAAAAATCCTGGGTATCTTCCTTGGAGGAGTCTGGGGTTGCAACCCAGGATTAGGCCTGCCTTAAAGCTGGGGTCAAAGCACTGCAGGACATGCCTGAGAGGAGTCTTGGGTGGGTTCTGGAGCAAAACTCTTGCTTTACAGGAGAAAAAAAATCCTGGGTATCTTCCTTGGAGGAGTCTGGGGTTGCAACCCAGGATTAGGCCTGCCTTAAAGCTGGGGTCAAAGCACTGCAGGACATGCCTGAGAGGAGTCTTGGGTGGGTTCTGGAGCAAAACTCTTGCTTTACAGGAGAAAAGACAACCCAGGAAGCTTCCTTGTGGGAGTCTAGTGCTGCTACCTGAGATCTCAGGTCCCTAAAGCAGAGTCGGAAGATACTGGGAGCTGCCTGAGAGGAGTGTGGTGTGGATCTTGGAGGTAAGAGCTTTCCCCAATACTAAAAAATATTCCATGTGTCTTCCTTGGAGGAGTCTAAGAGTTTTACCTGGGATCTCAGGTCCCTGAAGCAGGGCTCAAGACAGTGTGGGACATGTCTGTGAGGCATCTTGGGCAGATGCCAGAGAAGAGAGGGTCCTTTGAGGGAAAAAATCCTTTTGGGTATCTTCCTTGGAGGAGTCTGGGGTTGCAACCCAGGATTAGGCCTGCCTTAAAGCTGGGGTCAAAGCACTGCAGGACATGCCTGAGAGGAGTCTTGGGTGGGTTCTGGAGCAAAACTCTTGCTTTACAGGAGAAAAAAAATCCTGGGTATCTTCCTTGGAGGAGTCTGGGGTTGCAACCCAGGATTAGGCCTGCCTTAAAGCTGGGGTCAAAGCACTGCAGGACATGCCTGAGAGGAGTCTTGGGTGGGTTCTGGAGCAAACCTCTTGCTTTACAGGAGAAAAAAAATCCTGGGTATCTTCCTTGGAGGAGTCTGGGGTTGCAACCCAGGATTAGGCCTGCCTTAAAGCTGGCGTCAAAGCACTGCAGGACATGCCTGAGAGGAGTCTTGGGTGGGTTCTGGAGCAAAACTCTTGCTTTACAGGAGAAAAAAAATCCTGGGTATCTTCCTTGGAGGAGTCTGGGGTTGCAACCCAGGATTAGGCCTGCCTTGAAGCTGGGGTCAAAGCACTGCAGGACATGCCTGAGAGGAGTCTTGGGTGGGTTCTGGAGCAAACCTCTTGCTTTACAGGAGAAAAAAAATCCTGGGTATCTTCCTTGGAGGAGTCTGGGGTTGCAACCCAGGATTAGGCCTGCCTTAAAGCTGGGGTCAAAGCACTGCAGGACATGCCTGAGAGGAGTCTTGGGTGGGTTCTGGAGCAAACCTCTTGCTTTACAGGAGAAAAAAAATCCTGGGTATCTTCCTTGGAGGAGTCTGGGGTTGCAACCCAGGATTAGGCCTGCCTTAAAGCTGGCGTCAAAGCACTGCAGGACATGCCTGAGAGGAGTCTTGGGTGGGTTCTGGAGCAAAACTCTTGCTTTACAGGAGAAAAAAAATCCTGGGTATCTTCCTTGGAGGAGTCTGGGGTTGCAACCCAGGATTAGGCCTGCCTTAAAGCTGGGGTCAAAGCACTGCAGGACATGCCTGAGAGGAGTCTTGGGTGGGTTCTGGAGCAAACCTCTTGCTTTACAGGAGAAAAAAAATCCTGGGTATCTTCCTTGGAGGAGTCTGGGGTTGCAACCCAGGATTAGGCCTGCCTTAAAGCTGGGGTCAAAGCACTGCAGGACATGCCTGAGAGGAGTCTTGGGTGGGTTCTGGAGCAAAAGTCTTGCTTTACAGGAGAAAAAAAATCCTGGGTATCTTCCTTGGAGGAGTCTGGGGTTGCAACCCAGGATTAGGCCTGCCTTAAAGCTGGGGTCAAAGCACTGCAGGACATGCCTGAGAGGAGTCTTGGGTGGGTTCTGGAGCAAAACTCTTGCTTTACAGGAGAAAAAAAATCCTGGGTATCTTCCTTGGAGGAGTCTGGGGTTGCAACCCAGGATTAGGCCTGCCTTAAAGCTGGCGTCAAAGCACTGCAGGACATGCCTGAGAGGAGTCTTGGGTGGGTTCTGGAGCAAAACTCTTGCTTTACAGGAGAAAAAAAATCCTGGGTATCTTCCTTGGAGGAGTCTGGGGTTGCAACCCAGGATTAGGCCTGCCTTGAAGCTGGGGTCAAAGCACTGCAGGACATGCCTGAGAGGAGTCTTGGGTGGGTTCTGGAGCAAACCTCTTGCTTTACAGGAGAAAAAAAATCCTGGGTATCTTCCTTGGAGGAGTCTGGGGTTGCAACCCAGGATTAGGCCTGCCTTAAAGCTGGGGTCAAAGCACTGCAGGACATGCCTGAGAGGAGTCTTGGGTGGGTTCTGGAGCAAACCTCTTGCTTTACAGGAGAAAAAAAATCCTGGGTATCTTCCTTGGAGGAGTCTGGGGTTGCAACCCAGGATTAGGCCTGCCTTAAAGCTGGGGTCAAAGCACTGCAGGACATGCCTGAGAGGAGTCTTGGGTGGGTTCTGGAGCAAACCTCTTGCTTTACAGGAGAAAAAAAATCCTGGGTATCTTCCTTGGAGGAGTCTGGGGTTGCAACCCAGGATTAGGCCTGCCTTAAAGCTGGGGTCAAAGCACTGCAGGACATGCCTGAGAGGAGTCTTGGGTGGGTTCTGGAGCAAAACTCTTGCTTTACAGGAGAAAAAAAATCCTGGGTATCTTCCTTGGAGGAGTCTGGGGTTGCAACCCAGGATTAGGCCTGCCTTAAAGCTGGGGTCAAAGCACTGCAGGACATGCCTGAGAGGAGTCTTGGGTGGGTTCTGGAGCAAAACTCTTGCTTTACAGGAGAAAAAAAATCCTGGGTATCTTCCTTGGAGGAGTCTGGGGTTGCAACCCAGGATTAGGCCTGCCTTAAAGCTGGGGTCAAAGCACTGCAGGACATGCCTGAGAGGAGTCTTGGGTGGGTTCTGGAGCAAAACTCTTGCTTTACAGGAGAAAAAAAATCCTGGGTATCTTCCTTGGAGGAGTCTGGGGTTGCAACCCAGGATTAGGCCTGCCTTAAAGCTGGGGTCAAAGCACTGCAGGACATGCCCGAGAGGAGTCTTGGGTGGGTTCTGGAGCAAAAGTCTTGCTTTACAGGAGAAAAAAAATCCTGGGTATCTTCCTTGGAGGAGTCTGGGGTTGCAACCCAGGATTAGGCCTGCCTTAAAGCTGGGGTCAAAGCACTGCAGGACATGCCTGAGAGGAGTCTTGGGTGGGTTCTGGAGCAAACCTCTTGCTTTACAGGAGAAAAAAAATCCTGGGTATCTTCCTTGGAGGAGTCTGGGGTTGCAACCCAGGATTAGGCCTGCCTTAAAGCTGGGGTCAAAGCACTGCAGGACATGCCTGAGAGGAGTCTTGGGTGGGTTCTGGAGCAAAACTCTTGCTTTACAGGAGAAAAAAAATCCTGGGTATCTTCCTTGGAGGAGTCTGGGGTTGCAACCCAGGATTAGGCCTGCCTTGAAGCTGAGGTCAAAGCACTGCAGGACATGCCTGAGAGGAGTCTTGGGTGGGTTCTGGAGCAAAACTCTTGCTTTACAGGAGAAAAAAAATCCTGGGTATCTTCCTTGGAGGAGTCTGGGGTTGCAACCCAGGATTAGGCCTGCCTTAAAGCTGGGGTCAAAGCACTGCAGGACATGCCTGAGAGGAGTCTTGGGTGGGTTCTGGAGCAAAACTCTTGCTTTACAGGAGAAAAAAAATCCTGGGTATCTTCCTTGGAGGAGTCTGGGGTTGCAACCCAGGATTAGGCCTGCCTTAAAGCTGGGGTCAAAGCACTGCAGGACATGCCTGAGAGGAGTCTTGGGTGGGTTCTGGAGCAAAACTCTTGCTTTACAGGAGAAAAAAAATCCTGGGTATCTTCCTTGGAGGAGTCTGGGGTTGCAACCCAGGATTAGGCCTGCCTTAAAGCTGGGGTCAAAGCACTGCAGGACATGCCTGAGAGGAGTCTTGGGTGGGTTCTGGAGCAAACCTCTTGCTTTACAGGAGAAAAAAAATCCTGGGTATCTTCCTTGGAGGAGTCTGGGGTTGCAACCCAGGATTAGGCCTGCCTTAAAGCTGGCGTCAAAGCACTGCAGGACATGCCTGAGAGGAGTCTTGGGTGGGTTCTGGAGCAAAACTCTTGCTTTACAGGAGAAAAAAAATCCTGGGTATCTTCCTTGGAGGAGTCTGGGGTTGCAACCCAGGATTAGGCCTGCCTTGAAGCTGGGGTCAAAGCACTGCAGGACATGCCTGAGAGGAGTCTTGGGTGGGTTCTGGAGCAAAACTCTTGCTTTACAGGAGAAAAAAAATCCTGGGTATCTTCCTTGGAGGAGTCTGGGGTTGCAACCCAGGATTAGGCCTGCCTTAAAGCTGGGGTCAAAGCACTGCAGGACATGCCTGAGAGGAGTCTTGGGTGGGTTCTGGAGCAAAACTCTTGCTTTACAGGAGAAAAAAAATCCTGGGTATCTTCCTTGGAGGAGTCTGGGGTTGCAACCCAGGATTAGGCCTGCCTTGAAGCTGGGGTCAAAGCACTGCAGGACATGCCTGAGAGGAGTCTTGGGTGGGTTCTGGAGCAAAACTCTTGCTTTACAGGAGAAAAAAAATCCTGGGTATCTTCCTTGGAGGAGTCTGGGGTTGCAACCCAGGATTAGGCCTGCCTTAAAGCTGGGGTCAAAGCACTGCAGGACATGCCTGAGAGGAGTCTTGGGTGGGTTCTGGAGCAAAACTCTTGCTTTACAGGAGAAAAAAAATCCTGGGTATCTTCCTTGGAGGAGTCTGGGGTTGCAACCCAGGATTAGGCCTGCCTTAAAGCTGGGGTCAAAGCACTGCAGGACATGCCTGAGAGGAGTCTTGGGTGGGTTCTGGAGCAAACCTCTTGCTTTACAGGAGAAAAAAAATCCTGGGTATCTTCCTTGGAGGAGTCTGGGGTTGCAACCCAGGATTAGGCCTGCCTTAAAGCTGGGGTCAAAGCACTGCAGGACATGCCTGAGAGGAGTCTTGGGTGGGTTCTGGAGCAAACCTCTTGCTTTACAGGAGAAAAAAAATCCTGGGTATCTTCCTTGGAGGAGTCTGGGGTTGCAACCCAGGATTAGGCCTGCCTTAAAGCTGGGGTCAAAGCACTGCAGGACATGCCTGAGAGGAGTCTTGGGTGGGTTCTGGAGCAAACCTCTTGCTTTACAGGAGAAAAAAAATCCTGGGTATCTTCCTTGGAGGAGTCTGGGGTTGCAACCCAGGATTAGGCCTGCCTTAAAGCTGGGGTCAAAGCACTGCAGGACATGCCTGAGAGGAGTCTTGGGTGGGTTCTGGAGCAAAACTCTTGCTTTACAGGAGAAAAAAAATCCTGGGTATCTTCCTTGGAGGAGTCTGGGGTTGCAACCCAGGATTAGGCCTGCCTTAAAGCTGGGGTCAAAGCACTGCAGGACATGCCTGAGAGGAGTCTTGGGTGGGTTCTGGAGCAAAACTCTTGCTTTACAGGAGAAAAAAAATCCTGGGTATCTTCCTTGGAGGAGTCTGGGGTTGCAACCCAGGATTAGGCCTGCCTTAAAGCTGGGGTCAAAGCACTGCAGGACATGCCTGAGAGGAGTCTTGGGTGGGTTCTGGAGCAAAACTCTTGCTTTACAGGAGAAAAAAAATCCTGGGTATCTTCCTTGGAGGAGTCTGGGGTTGCAACCCAGGATTAGGCCTGCCTTAAAGCTGGCGTCAAAGCACTGCAGGACATGCCCGAGAGGAGTCTTGGGTGGGTTCTGGAGCAAACCTCTTGCTTTACAGGAGAAAAAAAATCCTGGGTATCTTCCTTGGAGGAGTCTGGGGTTGCAACCCAGGATTAGGCCTGCCTTAAAGCTGGCGTCAAAGCACTGCAGGACATGCCTGAGAGGAGTCTTGGGTGGGTTCTGGAGCAAAACTCTTGCTTTACAGGAGAAAAAAAATCCTGGGTATCTTCCTTGGAGGAGTCTGGGGTTGCAACCCAGGATTAGGCCTGCCTTAAAGCTGGGGTCAAAGCACTACAGGACATGCCTGAGAGGAGTCTTGGGTGGGTTCTGGAGCAAACCTCTTGCTTTACAGGAGAAAAAAAATCCTGGGTATCTTCCTTGGAGGAGTCTGGGGTTGCAACCCAGGATTAGGCCTGCCTTAAAGCTGGGGTCAAAGCACTGCAGGACATGCCTGAGAGGAGTCTTGGGTGGGTTCTGGAGCAAACCTCTTGCTTTACAGGAGAAAAAAAATCCTGGCTATCTTCCTTGGAGGAGTCTGGGGTTGCAACCCAGGATTAGGCCTGCCTTAAAGCTGGCGTCAAAGCACTGCAGGACATGCCTGAGAGGAGTCTTGGGTGGGTTCTGGAGCAAAACTCTTGCTTTACAGGAGAAAAAAAATCCTGGGTATCTTCCTTGGAGGAGTCTGGGGTTGCAACCCAGGATTAGGCCTGCCTTGAAGCTGGGGTCAAAGCACTGCAGGACATGCCTGAGAGGAGTCTTGGGTGGGTTCTGGAGCAAAACTCTTGCTTTACAGGAGAAAAAAAATCCTGGGTATCTTCCTTGGAGGAGTCTGGGGTTGCAACCCAGGATTAGGCCTGCCTTAAAGCTGGGGTCAAAGCACTGCAGGACATGCCTGAGAGGAGTCTTGGGTGGGTTCTGGAGCAAAACTCTTGCTTTACAGGAGAAAAAAAATCCTGGGTATCTTCCTTGGAGGAGTCTGGGGTTGCAACCCAGGATTAGGCCTGCCTTGAAGCTGGGGTCAAAGCACTGCAGGACATGCCTGAGAGGAGTCTTGGGTGGGTTCTGGAGCAAAACTCTTGCTTTACAGGAGAAAAAAAATCCTGGGTATCTTCCTTGGAGGAGTCTGGGGTTGCAACCCAGGATTAGGCCTGCCTTAAAGCTGGGGTCAAAGCACTGCAGGACATGC
The DNA here is from genome assembly GCF_031877795.1 of Strix aluco. Taxonomy (NCBI): domain Eukaryota; kingdom Metazoa; phylum Chordata; class Aves; order Strigiformes; family Strigidae; genus Strix; species Strix aluco. The sequence continues at coordinate 45,282,495 of NC_133936.1, forward strand.
CTGAGAGGAGTCTTGGGTGGGTTCTGGAGCAAAAATCTTGCTTTACAGGAGAAAAAAAATCCTGGGTATCTTCCTTGGAGGAGTCTGGGGTTGCAACCCAGGATTAGGCCTGCCTTAAAGCTGGGGTCAAAGCACTGCAGGAGATGCCTGAGAGGTGTCTTGGGTGGGTTCTGGAGCAAAACTCTTGCTTTACAGGAGAAAAAAAATCCTGGGTATCTTCCTTGGAGGAGTCTGGGGTTGCAACCCAGGATTAGGCCTGCCTTAAAGCTGGCGTCAAAGCACTGCAGGACATGCCTGAGAGGAGTCTTGGGTGGGTTCTGGAGCAAACCTCTTGCTTTACAGGAGAAAAAAAATCCTGGGTATCTTCCTTGGAGGAGTCTGGGGTTGCAACCCAGGATTAGGCCTGCCTTAAAGCTGGGGTCAAAGCACTGCAGGACATGCCTTAGAGGTGTCTTGGGTGGGTTCTGGAGCAAACCTCTTGCTTTACAGGAGAAAAAAAATCCTGGGTATCTTCCTTGGAGGAGTCTGGGGTTGCAACCCAGGATTAGGCCTGCCTTAAAGCTGGGGTCAAAGCACTGCAGGACATGCCTGAGAGGAGTCTTGGGTGGGTTCTGGAGCAAACCTCTTGCTTTACAGGAGAAAAAAAATCCTGGGTATCTTCCTTGGAGGAGTCTGGGGTTGCAACCCAGGATTAGGCCTGCCTTAAAGCTGGGGTCAAAGCACTGCAGGACATGCCTGAGAGGAGTCTTGGGTGGGTTCTGGAGCAAAACTCTTGCTTTACAGGAGAAAAAAAATCCTGGGCATCTTCCTTGGAGGAGTCTGGGGTTGCAACCCAGGATTAGGCCTGCCTTAAAGCTGGGGTCAAAGCACTGCAGGACATGCCTGAGAGGAGTCTTGGGTGGGTTCTGGAGCAAACCTCTTGCTTTACAGGAGAAAAAAAATCCTGGGTATCTTCCTTGGAGGAGTCTGGGGTTGCAACCCAGGATTAGGCCTGCCTTAAAGCTGGGGTCAAAGCACTGCAGGACATGCCTGAGAGGAGTCTTGGGTGGGTTCTGGAGCAAACCTCTTGCTTTACAGGAGAAAAAAAATCCTGGGTATCTTCCTTGGAGGAGTCTGGGGTTGCAACCCAGGATTAGGCCTGCCTTAAAGCTGGGGTCAAAGCACTGCAGGACATGCCTGAGAGGAGTCTTGGGTGGGTTCTGGAGCAAAACTCTTGCTTTACAGGAGAAAAAAAATCCTGGGTATCTTCCTTGGAGGAGTCTGGGGTTGCAACCCAGGATTAGGCCTGCCTTAAAGCTGGGGTCAAAGCACTGCAGGACATGCCTGAGAGGAGTCTTGGGTGAGTCCTGGAGCAAAACTTTTCCTTTTGAGGAGAAAAGACAACCCAGGAAGCTTCTTTGGGGGAGTCTAGTGCTGCTACCTGAGATCTCAGGTCCCTAAAGCAGAGTCGGAAGATAGTGGGAGCTGCCTGGGAGGAGTGTGGTGTGGATCTTGGAGGTAAGAGCTTTCCCCAATACTAAAAAATATTCCATGTGTCTTCCTTGGAGGAGTCTAAGAGTTTTACCTGGGATCTCAGGTCCCTGAAGCAGGGCTCAAGACAGTGTGGGACATGTCTGTGAGGAATCTTGGGCAGATGCCAGAGAAGAGAGCGTCCTTTGAGGGAAAAAATCCTTTTGGGTATCTTCCTTGGAGGAGTCTGGGGTTGCAACCCAGGATTAGGCCTGCCTTAAAGCTGGGGTCAAAGCACTGCAGGACATGCCTGAGAGGAGTCTTGGGTGGGTTCTGGAGCAAAACTCTTGCTTTACAGGAGAAAAAAAATCCTGGGTATCTTCCTTGGAGGAGTCTGGGGTTGCAACCCAGGATTAGGCCTGCCTTAAAGCTGGGGTCAAAGCACTGCAGGACATGCCTGAGAGGAGTCTTGGGTGGGTTCTGGAGCAAAACTCTTGCTTTACAGGAGAAAAAAAATCCTGGGTATCTTCCTTGGAGGAGTCTGGGGTTGCAACCCAGGATTAGGCCTGCCTTAAAGCTGGGGTCAAAGCACTGCAGGACATGCCTGAGAGGAGTCTTGGGTGGGTTCTGGAGCAAAACTCTTGCTTTACAGGAGAAAAAAAATCCTGGGTATCTTCCTTGGAGGAGTCTGGGGTTGCAACCCAGGATTAGGCCTGCCTTAAAGCTGGGGTCAAAGCACTGCAGGACATGCCTGAGAGGAGTCTTGGGTGGGTTCTGGAGCAAAACTCTTGCTTTACAGGAGAAAAATATCCTGGGTATCTTCCTTGGAGGAGTCTGGGGTTGCAACCCAGGATTAGGCCTGCCTTAAAGCTGGGGTCAAAGCACTGCAGGACATGCCTGAGAGGAGTCTTGGGTGGGTTCTGGAGCAAACCTCTTGCTTTACAGGAGAAAAAAAATCCTGGGTATCTTCCTTGGAGGAGTCTGGGGTTGCAACCCAGGATTAGGCCTGCCTTAAAGCTGGCGTCAAAGCACTGCAGGTCATGCCTGAGAGGAGTCTTGGGTGGGTTCTGGAGCAAACCTCTTGCTTTACAGGAGAAAAAAAATCCTGGGTATCTTCCTTGGAGGAGTCTGGGGTTGCAACCCAGGATTAGGCCTGCCTTAAAGCTGGGGTCAAAGCACTGCAGGACATGCCTGAGAGGAGTCTTGGGTGGGTTCTGGAGCAAACCTCTTGCTTTACAGGAGAAAAAAAATCCTGGGTATCTTCCTTGGAGGAGTCTGGGGTTGCAACCCAGGATTAGGCCTGCCTTAAAGCTGGGGTCAAAGCACTGCAGGACATGCCTGAGAGGAGTCTTGGGTGGGTTCTGGAGCAAACCTCTTGCTTTACAGGAGAAAAAAAATCCTGGGTATCTTCCTTGGAGGAGTCTGGGGTTGCAACCCAGGATTAGGCCTGCCTTAAAGCTGGCGTCAAAGCACTGCAGGACATGCCTGAGAGGAGTCTTGGGTGGGTTCTGGAGCAAACCTCTTGCTTTACAGGAGAAAAAAAATCCTGGGTATCTTCCTTGGAGGAGTCTGGGGTTGCAACCCAGGATTAGGCCTGCCTTGAAGCTGGGGTCAAAGCACTGCAGGTCATGCCTGAGAGGAGTCTTGGGTGGGTTCTGGAGCAAAAGTCTTGCTTTACAGGAGAAAAAAAATCCTGGGTATCTTCCTTGGAGGAGTCTGGGGTTGCAACCCAGGATTAGGCCTGCCTTAAAGCTGGGGTCAAAGCACTGCAGGACATGCCTGAGAGGAGTCTTGGGTGGGTTCTGGAGCAAACCTCTTGCTTTACAGGAGAAAAAAAATCCTGGGTATCTTCCTTGGAGGAGTCTGGGGTTGCAACCCAGGATTAGGCCTGCCTTAAAGCTGGCGTCAAAGCACTGCAGGACATGCCTGAGAGGAGTCTTGGGTGGGTTCTGGAGCAAAACTCTTGCTTTACAGGAGAAAAAAAATCCTGGGCATCTTCCTTGGAGGAGTCTGGGGTTGCAACCCAGGATTAGGCCTGCCTTAAAGCTGGGGTCAAAGCACTGCAGGACATGCCTGAGAGGAGTCTTGGGTGGGTTCTGGAGCAAACCTCTTGCTTTACAGGAGAAAAAAAATCCTGGGTATCTTCCTTGGAGGAGTCTGGGGTTGCAACCCAGGATTAGGCCTGCCTTAAAGCTGGGGTCAAAGCACTGCAGGACATGCCTGAGAGGAGTCTTGGGTGGGTTCTGGAGCAAACCTCTTGCTTTACAGGAGAAAAAAAATCCTGGGTATCTTCCTTGGAGGAGTCTGGGGTTGCAACCCAGGATTAGGCCTGCCTTAAAGCTGGGGTCAAAGTACTCCAGGACATGCCTGAGAGGAGTCTTGGGTGAGTCCTGGAGCAAAACTTTTCCTTTTCAGGAGAAAAGACAACCCAGGAAGCTTCCTTGGGGGAGTCTAGTGCTGCTACCTGAGACCTCAGGTCCCTAAAGCAGAGTCGGAAGATACTGGGAGCTGCCTGGGAGGAGTGTGGTGTGGATGTTGGAGGTAAGAGCTTTCCCCAATACTAAAAAATATTCCATGTGTCTTCCTTGGAGGAGTCTAAGAGTTTTACCTGGGATCTCAGGTCCCTGAAGCAGGGCTCAAGACAGTGTGGGACATGTCTGTGAGGAATCTTGGGCAGATGCCAGAGAAGAGAGGGTCCTTTGAGGGAAAAAATCCTTTTGGGTATCTTCCTTGGAGGAGTCTGGGGTTGCAACCCAGGATTAGGCCTGCCTTAAAGCTGGGGTCAAAGCACTGCAGGACATGCCTGAGAGGAGTCTTGGGTGGGTTCTGGAGCAAAACTCTTGCTTTACAGGAGAAAAAAAATCCTGGGCATCTTCCTTGGAGGAGTCTGGGGTTGCAACCCAGGATTAGGCCTGCCTTAAAGCTGGGGTCAAAGCACTGCAGGACATGCCTGAGAGGAGTCTTGGGTGGGTTCTGGAGCAAACCTCTTGCTTTACAGGAGAAAAAAAATCCTGGGTATCTTCCTTGGAGGAGTCTGGGGTTGCAACCCAGGATTAGGCCTGCCTTAAAGCTGGGGTCAAAGCACTGCAGGACATGCCTGAGAGGAGTCTTGGGTGGGTTCTGGAGCAAACCTCTTGCTTTACAGGAGAAAAAAAATCCTGGGTATCTTCCTTGGAGGAGTCTGGGGTTGCAACCCAGGATTAGGCCTGCCTTAAAGCTGGGGTCAAAGCACTGCAGGACATGCCTGAGAGGAGTCTTGGGTGGGTTCTGGAGCAAAACTCTTGCTTTACAGGAGAAAAAAAATCCTGGGTATCTTCCTTGGAGGAGTCTGGGGTTGCAACCCAGGATTAGGCCTGCCTTAAAGCTGGCGTCAAAGCACTGCAGGACATGCCTGAGAGGAGTCTTGGGTGGGTTCTGGAGCAAACCTCTTGCTTTACAGGAGAAAAAAAATCCTGGGTATCTTCCTTGGAGGAGTCTGGGGTTGCAACCCAGGATTAGGCCTGCCTTAAAGCTGGGGTCAAAGCACTGCAGGACATGCCTGAGAGGAGTCTTGGGTGGGTTCTGGAGCAAAACTCTTGCTTTACAGGAGAAAAAAAATCCTGGGTATCTTCCTTGGAGGAGTCTGGGGTTGCAACCCAGGATTAGGCCTGCCTTAAAGCTGGGGTCAAAGCACTGCAGGACATGCCTGAGAGGAGTCTTGGGTGGGTTCTGGAGCAAAACTCTTGCTTTACAGGAGAAAAAGAATCCTGGGTATCTTCCTTGGAGGAGTCTGGGGTTCCAACCCAGGATTAGGCCTGCCTTGAAGCTGGGGTCAAAGCACTGCAGGACATGCCTGAGAGGAGTCTTGGGTGGGTTCTGGAGCAAAACTCTTGCTTTACAGGAGAAAAAAAATCCTGGGTATCTTCCTTGGAGGAGTCTGGGGTTGCAACCCAGGATTAGGCCTGCCTTGAAGCTGGGGTCAAAGCACTGCAGGTCATGCCTGAGAGGAGTCTTGGGTGGGTTCTGGAGCAAAAGTCTTGCTTTACAGGAGAAAAAAAATCCTGGGTATCTTCCTTGGAGGAGTCTGGGGTTGCAACCCAGGATTAGGCCTGCCTTAAAGCTGGGGTCAAAGCACTGCAGGACATGCCTGAGAGGAGTCTTGGGTGGGTTCTGGAGCAAACCTCTTGCTTTACAGGAGAAAAAAAATCCTGGGTATCTTCCTTGGAGGAGTCTGGGGTTGCAACCCAGGATTAGGCCTGCCTTAAAGCTGGCGTCAAAGCACTGCAGGACATGCCTGAGAGGAGTCTTGGGTGGGTTCTGGAGCAAAACTCTTGCTTTACAGGAGAAAAAAAATCCTGGGCATCTTCCTTGGAGGAGTCTGGGGTTGCAACCCAGGATTAGGCCTGCCTTAAAGCTGGGGTCAAAGCACTGCAGGACATGCCTGAGAGGAGTCTTGGGTGGGTTCTGGAGCAAACCTCTTGCTTTACAGGAGAAAAAAAATCCTGGGTATCTTCCTTGGAGGAGTCTGGGGTTGCAACCCAGGATTAGGCCTGCCTTAAAGCTGGGGTCAAAGCACTGCAGGACATGCCTGAGAGGAGTCTTGGGTGGGTTCTGGAGCAAACCTCTTGCTTTACAGGAGAAAAAAAATCCTGGGTATCTTCCTTGGAGGAGTCTGGGGTTGCAACCCAGGATTAGGCCTGCCTTAAAGCTGGGGTCAAAGTACTCCAGGACATGCCTGAGAGGAGTCTTGGGTGAGTCCTGGAGCAAAACTTTTCCTTTTCAGGAGAAAAGACAACCCAGGAAGCTTCCTTGGGGGAGTCTAGTGCTGCTACCTGAGACCTCAGGTCCCTAAAGCAGAGTCGGAAGATACTGGGAGCTGCCTGGGAGGAGTGTGGTGTGGATGTTGGAGGTAAGAGCTTTCCCCAATACTAAAAAATATTCCATGTGTCTTCCTTGGAGGAGTCTAAGAGTTTTACCTGGGATCTCAGGTCCCTGAAGCAGGGCTCAAGACAGTGTGGGACATGTCTGTGAGGAATCTTGGGCAGATGCCAGAGAAGAGAGGGTCCTTTGAGGGAAAAAATCCTTTTGGGTATCTTCCTTGGAGGAGTCTGGGGTTGCAACCCAGGATTAGGCCTGCCTTAAAGCTGGGGTCAAAGCACTGCAGGACATGCCTGAGAGGAGTCTTGGGTGGGTTCTGGAGCAAAACTCTTGCTTTACAGGAGAAAAAAAATCCTGGGCATCTTCCTTGGAGGAGTCTGGGGTTGCAACCCAGGATTAGGCCTGCCTTAAAGCTGGGGTCAAAGCACTGCAGGACATGCCTGAGAGGAGTCTTGGGTGGGTTCTGGAGCAAACCTCTTGCTTTACAGGAGAAAAAAAATCCTGGGTATCTTCCTTGGAGGAGTCTGGGGTTGCAACCCAGGATTAGGCCTGCCTTAAAGCTGGGGTCAAAGCACTGCAGGACATGCCTGAGAGGAGTCTTGGGTGGGTTCTGGAGCAAACCTCTTGCTTTACAGGAGAAAAAAAATCCTGGGTATCTTCCTTGGAGGAGTCTGGGGTTGCAACCCAGGATTAGGCCTGCCTTAAAGCTGGGGTCAAAGCACTGCAGGACATGCCTGAGAGGAGTCTTGGGTGGGTTCTGGAGCAAAACTCTTGCTTTACAGGAGAAAAAAAATCCTGGGTATCTTCCTTGGAGGAGTCTGGGGTTGCAACCCAGGATTAGGCCTGCCTTAAAGCTGGCGTCAAAGCACTGCAGGACATGCCTGAGAGGAGTCTTGGGTGGGTTCTGGAGCAAACCTCTTGCTTTACAGGAGAAAAAAAATCCTGGGTATCTTCCTTGGAGGAGTCTGGGGTTGCAACCCAGGATTAGGCCTGCCTTAAAGCTGGGGTCAAAGCACTGCAGGACATGCCTGAGAGGAGTCTTGGGTGGGTTCTGGAGCAAAACTCTTGCTTTACAGGAGAAAAAAAATCCTGGGTATCTTCCTTGGAGGAGTCTGGGGTTGCAACCCAGGATTAGGCCTGCCTTAAAGCTGGGGTCAAAGCACTGCAGGACATGCCTGAGAGGAGTCTTGGGTGGGTTCTGGAGCAAAACTCTTGCTTTACAGGAGAAAAAGAATCCTGGGTATCTTCCTTGGAGGAGTCTGGGGTTCCAACCCAGGATTAGGCCTGCCTTGAAGCTGGGGTCAAAGCACTGCAGGACATGCCTGAGAGGAGTCTTGGGTGGGTTCTGGAGCAAAACTCTTGCTTTACAGGAGAAAAAAAATCCTGGGTATCTTCCTTGGAGGAGTCTGGGGTTGCAACCCAGGATTAGGCCTGCCTTAAAGCTGGGGTCAAAGCACTGCAGGACATGCCTGAGAGGAGTCTTGGGTGGGTTCTGGAGCAAAACTCTTGCTTTACAGGAGAAAAAAAATCCTGGGTATCTTCCTTGGAGGAGTCTGGGGTTGCAACCCAGGATTAGGCCTGCCTTAAAGCTGGCGTCAAAGCACTGCAGGTCATGCCTGAGAGGAGTCTTGGGTGGGTTCTGGAGCAAACCTCTTGCTTTACAGGAGAAAAAAAATCCTGGGTATCTTCCTTGGAGGAGTCTGGGGTTGCAACCCAGGATTAGGCCTGCCTTAAAGCTGGGGTCAAAGCACTGCAGGACATGCCTGAGAGGAGTCTTGGGTGGGTTCTGGAGCAAACCTCTTGCTTTACAGGAGAAAAAAAATCCTGGGTATCTTCCTTGGAGGAGTCTGGGGTTGCAACCCAGGATTAGGCCTGCCTTAAAGCTGGGGTCAAAGCACTGCAGGACATGCCTGAGAGGAGTCTTGGGTGGGTTCTGGAGCAAACCTCTTGCTTTACAGGAGAAAAAAAATCCTGGGTATCTTCCTTGGAGGAGTCTGGGGTTGCAACCCAGGATTAGGCGTGCCTTAAAGCTGGGGTCAAAGCACTGCAGGACATGCCTGAGAGGAGTCTTGGGTGGGTTCTGGAGCAAACCTCTTGCTTTACAGGAGAAAAAAAATCCTGGGTATCTTCCTTGGAGGAGTCTGGGGTTGCAACCCAGGATTAGGCCTGCCTTGAAGCTGGGGTCAAAGCACTGCAGGACATGCCTGAGAGGAGTCTTGGGTGGGTTCTGGAGCAAAAGTCTTGCTTTACAGGAGAAAAAAAATCCTGGGTATCTTCCTTGGAGGAGTCTGGGGTTGCAACCCAGGATTAGGCCTGCCTTAAAGCTGGGGTCAAAGCACTGCAGGACATGCCTGAGAGGAGTCTTGGGTGGGTTCTGGAGCAAACCTCTTGCTTTACAGGAGAAAAAAAATCCTGGGTATCTTCCTTGGAGGAGTCTGGGGTTGCAACCCAGGATTAGGCCTGCCTTAAAGCTGGGGTCAAAGCACTGCAGGACATGCCTGAGAGGAGTCTTGGGTGGGTTCTGGAGCAAAACTCTTGCTTTACAGGAGAAAAAAAATCCTGGGTATCTTCCTTGGAGGAGTCTGGGGTTGCAACCCAGGATTAGGCCTGCCTTAAAGCTGGGGTCAAAGTACTCCAGGACATGCCTGAGAGGAGTCTTGGGTGAGTCCTGGAGCAAAACTTTTCCTTTTGAGGAGAAAAGACAACCCAGGAAGCTTCCTTGGGGGAGTCTAGTGCTGCTACCTGAGACCTCAGGTCCCTAAAGCAGAGTCGGAAGATACTGGGAGCTGCCTGGGAGGAGTGTGGTGTGGATCTTGGAGGTAAGAGCTTTCCCCAATACTAAAAAATATTCCATGTGTCTTCCTTGGAGGAGTCTAAGAGTTTTACCTGGGATCTCAGGTCCCTGAAGCAGGGCTCAAGACAGTGTGGGACATGTCTGTGAGGAATCTTGGGCAGATGCCAGAGAAGAGAGCGTCCTTTGAGGGAAAAAATCCTTTTGGGTATCTTCCTTGGAGGAGTCTGGGGTTGCAACCCAGGATTAGGCCTGCCTTAAAGCTGGGGTCAAAGCACTGCAGGACATGCCTGAGAGGAGTCTTGGGTGGGTTCTGGAGCAAACCTCTTGCTTTACAGGAGAAAAAAAATCCTGGGTATCTTCCTTGGAGGAGTCTGGGGTTGCAACCCAGGATTAGGCGTGCCTTAAAGCTGGGGTCAAAGCACTGCAGGACATGCCTGAGAGGAGTCTTGGGTGGGTTCTGGAGCAAACCTCTTGCTTTACAGGAGAAAAAAAATCCTGGGTATCTTCCTTGGAGGAGTCTGGGGTTGCAACCCAGGATTAGGCCTGCCTTAAAGCTGGCGTCAAAGCACTGCAGGACATGCCCGAGAGGAGTCTTGGGTGGGTTCTGGAGCAAACCTCTTGCTTTACAGGAGAAAAAAAATCCTGGGTATCTTCCTTGGAGGAGTCTGGGGTTGCAACCCAGGATTAGGCCTGCCTTAAAGCTGGCGTCAAAGCACTGCAGGACATGCCTGAGAGGAGTCTTGGGTGGGTTCTGGAGCAAAACTCTTGCTTTACAGGAGAAAAAAAATCCTGGGTATCTTCCTTGGAGGAGTCTGGGGTTGCAACCCAGGATTAGGCCTGCCTTAAAGCTGGGGTCAAAGCACTACAGGACATGCCTGAGAGGAGTCTTGGGTGGGTTCTGGAGCAAACCTCTTGCTTTACAGGAGAAAAAAAATCCTGGGTATCTTCCTTGGAGGAGTCTGGGGTTGCAACCCAGGATTAGGCCTGCCTTAAAGCTGGGGTCAAAGCACTGCAGGACATGCCTGAGAGGAGTCTTGGGTGGGTTCTGGAGCAAACCTCTTGCTTTACAGGAGAAAAAAAATCCTGGCTATCTTCCTTGGAGGAGTCTGGGGTTGCAACCCAGGATTAGGCCTGCCTTAAAGCTGGCGTCAAAGCACTGCAGGACATGCCTGAGAGGAGTCTTGGGTGGGTTCTGGAGCAAAACTCTTGCTTTACAGGAGAAAAAAAATCCTGGGTATCTTCCTTGGAGGAGTCTGGGGTTGCAACCCAGGATTAGGCCTGCCTTGAAGCTGGGGTCAAAGCACTGCAGGACATGCCTGAGAGGAGTCTTGGGTGGGTTCTGGAGCAAAACTCTTGCTTTACAGGAGAAAAAAAATCCTGGGTATCTTCCTTGGAGGAGTCTGGGGTTGCAACCCAGGATTAGGCCTGCCTTAAAGCTGGGGTCAAAGCACTGCAGGACATGCCTGAGAGGAGTCTTGGGTGGGTTCTGGAGCAAAACTCTTGCTTTACAGGAGAAAAAAAATCCTGGGTATCTTCCTTGGAGGAGTCTGGGGTTGCAACCCAGGATTAGGCCTGCCTTGAAGCTGGGGTCAAAGCACTGCAGGACATGCCTGAGAGGAGTCTTGGGTGGGTTCTGGAGCAAAACTCTTGCTTTACAGGAGAAAAAAAATCCTGGGTATCTTCCTTGGAGGAGTCTGGGGTTGCAACCCAGGATTAGGCCTGCCTTAAAGCTGGGGTCAAAGCACTGCAGGACATGCCTGAGAGGAGTCTTGGGTGGGTTCTGGAGCAAAAATCTTGCTTTACAGGAGAAAAAAAATCCTGGGTATCTTCCTTGGAGGAGTCTGGGGTTGCAACCCAGGATTAGGCCTGCCTTAAAGCTGGGGTCAAAGCACTGCAGGAGATGCCTGAGAGGTGTCTTGGGTGGGTTCTGGAGCAAAACTCTTGCTTTACAGGAGAAAAAAAATCCTGGGTATCTTCCTTGGAGGAGTCTGGGGTTGCAACCCAGGATTAGGCCTGCCTTAAAGCTGGCGTCAAAGCACTGCAGGACATGCCTGAGAGGAGTCTTGGGTGGGTTCTGGAGCAAACCTCTTGCTTTACAGGAGAAAAAAAATCCTGGGTATCTTCCTTGGAGGAGTCTGGGGTTGCAACCCAGGATTAGGCCTGCCTTAAAGCTGGGGTCAAAGCACTGCAGGACATGCCTTAGAGGTGTCTTGGGTGGGTTCTGGAGCAAACCTCTTGCTTTACAGGAGAAAAAAAATCCTGGGTATCTTCCTTGGAGGAGTCTGGGGTTGCAACCCAGGATTAGGCCTGCCTTAAAGCTGGGGTCAAAGCACTGCAGGACATGCCTGAGAGGAGTCTTGGGTGGGTTCTGGAGCAAACCTCTTGCTTTACAGGAGAAAAAAAATCCTGGGTATCTTCCTTGGAGGAGTCTGGGGTTGCAACCCAGGATTAGGCCTGCCTTAAAGCTGGGGTCAAAGCACTGCAGGACATGCCTGAGAGGAGTCTTGGGTGGGTTCTGGAGCAAAACTCTTGCTTTACAGGAGAAAAAAAATCCTGGGCATCTTCCTTGGAGGAGTCTGGGGTTGCAACCCAGGATTAGGCCTGCCTTAAAGCTGGGGTCAAAGCACTGCAGGACATGCCTGAGAGGAGTCTTGGGTGGGTTCTGGAGCAAACCTCTTGCTTTACAGGAGAAAAAAAATCCTGGGTATCTTCCTTGGAGGAGTCTGGGGTTGCAACCCAGGATTAGGCCTGCCTTAAAGCTGGGGTCAAAGCACTGCAGGACATGCCTGAGAGGAGTCTTGGGTGGGTTCTGGAGCAAACCTCTTGCTTTACAGGAGAAAAAAAATCCTGGGTATCTTCCTTGGAGGAGTCTGGGGTTGCAACCCAGGATTAGGCCTGCCTTAAAGCTGGGGTCAAAGCACTGCAGGACATGCCTGAGAGGAGTCTTGGGTGGGTTCTGGAGCAAAACTCTTGCTTTACAGGAGAAAAAAAATCCTGGGTATCTTCCTTGGAGGAGTCTGGGGTTGCAACCCAGGATTAGGCCTGCCTTAAAGCTGGGGTCAAAGCACTGCAGGACATGCCTGAGAGGAGTCTTGGGTGAGTCCTGGAGCAAAACTTTTCCTTTTGAGGAGAAAAGACAACCCAGGAAGCTTCTTTGGGGGAGTCTAGTGCTGCTACCTGAGATCTCAGGTCCCTAAAGCAGAGTCGGAAGATAGTGGGAGCTGCCTGGGAGGAGTGTGGTGTGGATCTTGGAGGTAAGAGCTTTCCCCAATACTAAAAAATATTCCATGTGTCTTCCTTGGAGGAGTCTAAGAGTTTTACCTGGGATCTCAGGTCCCTGAAGCAGGGCTCAAGACAGTGTGGGACATGTCTGTGAGGAATCTTGGGCAGATGCCAGAGAAGAGAGCGTCCTTTGAGGGAAAAAATCCTTTTGGGTATCTTCCTTGGAGGAGTCTGGGGTTGCAACCCAGGATTAGGCCTGCCTTAAAGCTGGGGTCAAAGCACTGCAGGACATGCCTGAGAGGAGTCTTGGGTGGGTTCTGGAGCAAAACTCTTGCTTTACAGGAGAAAAAAAATCCTGGGTATCTTCCTTGGAGGAGTCTGGGGTTGCAACCCAGGATTAGGCCTGCCTTAAAGCTGGGGTCAAAGCACTGCAGGACATGCCTGAGAGGAGTCTTGGGTGGGTTCTGGAGCAAAACTCTTGCTTTACAGGAGAAAAAAAATCCTGGGTATCTTCCTTGGAGGAGTCTGGGGTTGCAACCCAGGATTAGGCCTGCCTTAAAGCTGGGGTCAAAGCACTGCAGGACATGCCTGAGAGGAGTCTTGGGTGGGTTCTGGAGCAAAACTCTTGCTTTACAGGAGAAAAAAAATCCTGGGTATCTTCCTTGGAGGAGTCTGGGGTTGCAACCCAGGATTAGGCCTGCCTTAAAGCTGGGGTCAAAGCACTGCAGGACATGCCTGAGAGGAGTCTTGGGTGGGTTCTGGAGCAAAACTCTTGCTTTACAGGAGAAAAATATCCTGGGTATCTTCCTTGGAGGAGTCTGGGGTTGCAACCCAGGATTAGGCCTGCCTTAAAGCTGGGGTCAAAGCACTGCAGGACATGCCTGAGAGGAGTCTTGGGTGGGTTCTGGAGCAAACCTCTTGCTTTACAGGAGAAAAAAAATCCTGGGTATCTTCCTTGGAGGAGTCTGGGGTTGCAACCCAGGATTAGGCCTGCCTTAAAGCTGGCGTCAAAGCACTGCAGGTCATGCCTGAGAGGAGTCTTGGGTGGGTTCTGGAGCAAACCTCTTGCTTTACAGGAGAAAAAAAATCCTGGGTATCTTCCTTGGAGGAGTCTGGGGTTGCAACCCAGGATTAGGCCTGCCTTAAAGCTGGGGTCAAAGCACTGCAGGACATGCCTGAGAGGAGTCTTGGGTGGGTTCTGGAGCAAACCTCTTGCTTTACAGGAGAAAAAAAATCCTGGGTATCTTCCTTGGAGGAGTCTGGGGTTGCAACCCAGGATTAGGCCTGCCTTAAAGCTGGGGTCAAAGCACTGCAGGACATGCCTGAGAGGAGTCTTGGGTGGGTTCTGGAGCAAACCTCTTGCTTTACAGGAGAAAAAAAATCCTGGGTATCTTCCTTGGAGGAGTCTGGGGTTGCAACCCAGGATTAGGCCTGCCTTAAAGCTGGCGTCAAAGCACTGCAGGACATGCCTGAGAGGAGTCTTGGGTGGGTTCTGGAGCAAACCTCTTGCTTTACAGGAGAAAAAAAATCCTGGGTATCTTCCTTGGAGGAGTCTGGGGTTGCAACCCAGGATTAGGCGTGCCTTAAAGCTGGGGTCAAAGCACTGCAGGTCATGCCTGAGAGGAGTCTTGGGTGGGTTCTGGAGCAAAAGTCTTGCTTTACAGGAGAAAAAAAATCCTGGGTATCTTCCTTGGAGGAGTCTGGGGTTGCAACCCAGGATTAGGCCTGCCTTAAAGCTGGGGTCAAAGCACTGCAGGACATGCCTGAGAGGAGTCTTGGGTGGGTTCTGGAGCAAACCTCTTGCTTTACAGGAGAAAAAAAATCCTGGGTATCTTCCTTGGAGGAGTCTGGGGTTGCAACCCAGGATTAGGCCTGCCTTAAAGCTGGCGTCAAAGCACTGCAGGACATGCCTGAGAGGAGTCTTGGGTGGGTTCTGGAGCAAAACTCTTGCTTTACAGGAGAAAAAAAATCCTGGGCATCTTCCTTGGAGGAGTCTGGGGTTGCAACCCAGGATTAGGCCTGCCTTAAAGCTGGGGTCAAAGCACTGCAGGACATGCCTGAGAGGAGTCTTGGGTGGGTTCTGGAGCAAACCTCTTGCTTTACAGGAGAAAAAAAATCCTGGGTATCTTCCTTGGAGGAGTCTGGGGTTGCAACCCAGGATTAGGCGTGCCTTAAAGCTGGGGTCAAAGCACTGCAGGACATGCCTGAGAGGAGTCTTGGGTGGGTTCTGGAGCAAACCTCTTGCTTTACAGGAGAAAAAAAATCCTGGGTATCTTCCTTGGAGGAGTCTGGGGTTGCAACCCAGGATTAGGCCTGCCTTAAAGCTGGGGTCAAAGTACTCCAGGACATGCCTGAGAGGAGTCTTGGGTGAGTCCTGGAGCAAAACTTTTCCTTTTCAGGAGAAAAGACAACCCAGGAAGCTTCCTTGGGGGAGTCTAGTGCTGCTACCTGAGACCTCAGGTCCCTAAAGCAGAGTCGGAAGATACTGGGAGCTGCCTGGGAGGAGTGTGGTGTGGATGTTGGAGGTAAGAGCTTTCCCCAATACTAAAAAATATTCCATGTGTCTTCCTTGGAGGAGTCTAAGAGTTTTACCTGGGATCTCAGGTCCCTGAAGCAGGGCTCAAGACAGTGTGGGACATGTCTGTGAGGAATCTTGGGCAGATGCCAGAGAAGAGAGGGTCCTTTGAGGGAAAAAATCCTTTTGGGTATCTTCCTTGGAGGAGTCTGGGGTTGCAACCCAGGATTAGGCCTGCCTTAAAGCTGGGGTCAAAGCACTGCAGGACATGCCTGAGAGGAGTCTTGGGTGGGTTCTGGAGCAAAACTCTTGCTTTACAGGAGAAAAAAAATCCTGGGCATCTTCCTTGGAGGAGTCTGGGGTTGCAACCCAGGATTAGGCCTGCCTTAAAGCTGGGGTCAAAGCACTGCAGGACATGCCTGAGAGGAGTCTTGGGTGGGTTCTGGAGCAAACCTCTTGCTTTACAGGAGAAAAAAAATCCTGGGTATCTTCCTTGGAGGAGTCTGGGGTTGCAACCCAGGATTAGGCCTGCCTTAAAGCTGGGGTCAAAGCACTGCAGGACATGCCTGAGAGGAGTCTTGGGTGGGTTCTGGAGCAAACCTCTTGCTTTACAGGAGAAAAAAAATCCTGGGTATCTTCCTTGGAGGAGTCTGGGGTTGCAACCCAGGATTAGGCCTGCCTTAAAGCTGGGGTCAAAGCACTGCAGGACATGCCTGAGAGGAGTCTTGGGTGGGTTCTGGAGCAAAACTCTTGCTTTACAGGAGAAAAAAAATCCTGGGTATCTTCCTTGGAGGAGTCTGGGGTTGCAACCCAGGATTAGGCCTGCCTTAAAGCTGGCGTCAAAGCACTGCAGGACATGCCTGAGAGGAGTCTTGGGTGGGTTCTGGAGCAAACCTCTTGCTTTACAGGAGAAAAAAAATCCTGGGTATCTTCCTTGGAGGAGTCTGGGGTTGCAACCCAGGATTAGGCCTGCCTTAAAGCTGGGGTCAAAGCACTGCAGGACATGCCTGAGAGGAGTCTTGGGTGGGTTCTGGAGCAAAACTCTTGCTTTACAGGAGAAAAAAAATCCTGGGTATCTTCCTTGGAGGAGTCTGGGGTTGCAACCCAGGATTAGGCCTGCCTTAAAGCTGGGGTCAAAGCACTGCAGGACATGCCTGAGAGGAGTCTTGGGTGGGTTCTGGAGCAAAACTCTTGCTTTACAGGAGAAAAAGAATCCTGGGTATCTTCCTTGGAGGAGTCTGGGGTTCCAACCCAGGATTAGGCCTGCCTTGAAGCTGGGGTCAAAGCACTGCAGGACATGCCTGAGAGGAGTCTTGGGTGGGTTCTGGAGCAAAACTCTTGCTTTACAGGAGAAAAAAAATCCTGGGTATCTTCCTTGGAGGAGTCTGGGGTTGCAACCCAGGATTAGGCCTGCCTTAAAGCTGGGGTCAAAGCACTGCAGGACATGCCTGAGAGGAGTCTTGGGTGGGTTCTGGAGCAAAACTCTTGCTTTACAGGAGAAAAAAAATCCTGGGTATCTTCCTTGGAGGAGTCTGGGGTTGCAACCCAGGATTAGGCCTGCCTTAAAGCTGGCGTCAAAGCACTGCAGGTCATGCCTGAGAGGAGTCTTGGGTGGGTTCTGGAGCAAACCTCTTGCTTTACAGGAGAAAAAAAATCCTGGGTATCTTCCTTGGAGGAGTCTGGGGTTGCAACCCAGGATTAGGCCTGCCTTAAAGCTGGGGTCAAAGCACTGCAGGACATGCCTGAGAGGAGTCTTGGGTGGGTTCTGGAGCAAACCTCTTGCTTTACAGGAGAAAAAAAATCCTGGGTATCTTCCTTGGAGGAGTCTGGGGTTGCAACCCAGGATTAGGCCTGCCTTAAAGCTGGGGTCAAAGCACTGCAGGACATGCCTGAGAGGAGTCTTGGGTGGGTTCTGGAGCAAACCTCTTGCTTTACAGGAGAAAAAAAATCCTGGGTATCTTCCTTGGAGGAGTCTGGGGTTGCAACCCAGGATTAGGCGTGCCTTAAAGCTGGGGTCAAAGCACTGCAGGACATGCCTGAGAGGAGTCTTGGGTGGGTTCTGGAGCAAACCTCTTGCTTTACAGGAGAAAAAAAATCCTGGGTATCTTCCTTGGAGGAGTCTGGGGTTGCAACCCAGGATTAGGCCTGCCTTGAAGCTGGGGTCAAAGCACTGCAGGACATGCCTGAGAGGAGTCTTGGGTGGGTTCTGGAGCAAAAGTCTTGCTTTACAGGAGAAAAAAAATCCTGGGTATCTTCCTTGGAGGAGTCTGGGGTTGCAACCCAGGATTAGGCCTGCCTTAAAGCTGGGGTCAAAGCACTGCAGGACATGCCTGAGAGGAGTCTTGGGTGGGTTCTGGAGCAAACCTCTTGCTTTACAGGAGAAAAAAAATCCTGGGTATCTTCCTTGGAGGAGTCTGGGGTTGCAACCCAGGATTAGGCCTGCCTTAAAGCTGGGGTCAAAGCACTGCAGGACATGCCTGAGAGGAGTCTTGGGTGGGTTCTGGAGCAAAACTCTTGCTTTACAGGAGAAAAAAAATCCTGGGTATCTTCCTTGGAGGAGTCTGGGGTTGCAACCCAGGATTAGGCCTGCCTTAAAGCTGGGGTCAAAGTACTCCAGGACATGCCTGAGAGGAGTCTTGGGTGAGTCCTGGAGCAAAACTTTTCCTTTTGAGGAGAAAAGACAACCCAGGAAGCTTCCTTGGGGGAGTCTAGTGCTGCTACCTGAGACCTCAGGTCCCTAAAGCAGAGTCGGAAGATACTGGGAGCTGCCTGGGAGGAGTGTGGTGTGGATCTTGGAGGTAAGAGCTTTCCCCAATACTAAAAAATATTCCATGTGTCTTCCTTGGAGGAGTCTAAGAGTTTTACCTGGGATCTCAGGTCCCTGAAGCAGGGCTCAAGACAGTGTGGGACATGTCTGTGAGGAATCTTGGGCAGATGCCAGAGAAGAGAGCGTCCTTTGAGGGAAAAAATCCTTTTGGGTATCTTCCTTGGAGGAGTCTGGGGTTGCAACCCAGGATTAGGCCTGCCTTAAAGCTGGGGTCAAAGCACTGCAGGACATGCCTGAGAGGAGTCTTGGGTGGGTTCTGGAGCAAACCTCTTGCTTTACAGGAGAAAAAAAATCCTGGGTATCTTCCTTGGAGGAGTCTGGGGTTGCAACCCAGGATTAGGCGTGCCTTAAAGCTGGGGTCAAAGCACTGCAGGACATGCCTGAGAGGAGTCTTGGGTGGGTTCTGGAGCAAACCTCTTGCTTTACAGGAGAAAAAAAATCCTGGGTATCTTCCTTGGAGGAGTCTGGGGTTGCAACCCAGGATTAGGCCTGCCTTAAAGCTGGCGTCAAAGCACTGCAGGACATGCCTGAGAGGAGTCTTGGGTGGGTTCTGGAGCAAACCTCTTGCTTTACAGGAGAAAAAAAATCCTGGGTATCTTCCTTGGAGGAGTCTGGGGTTGCAACCCAGGATTAGGCGTGCCTTAAAGCTGGGGTCAAAGCACTGCAGGACATGCCTGAGAGGAGTCTTGGGTGGGTTCTGGAGCAAAACTCTTGCTTTACAGGAGAAAAAAAATCCTGGGTATCTTCCTTGGAGGAGTCTGGGGTTGCAACCCAGGATTAGGCCTGCCTTAAAGCTGGGGTCAAAGCACTGCAGGACATGCCTGAGAGGAGTCTTGGGTGGGTTCTGGAGCAAAACTCTTGCTTTACAGGAGAAAAAGAATCCTGGGTATCTTCCTTGGAGGAGTCTGGGGTTCCAACCCAGGATTAGGCCTGCCTTGAAGCTGGGGTCAAAGCACTGCAGGACATGCCTGAGAGGAGTCTTGGGTGGGTTCTGGAGCAAAAATCTTGCTTTACAGGAGAAAAAAAATCCTGGGTATCTTCCTTGGAGGAGTCTGGGGTTGCAACCCAGGATTAGGCCTGCCTTAAAGCTGGGGTCAAAGCACTGCAGGACATGCCTGAGAGGAGTCTTGGGTGGGTTCTGGAGCAAAACTCTTGCTTTACAGGAGAAAAAAAATCCTGGGTATCTTCCTTGGAGGAGTCTGGGGTTGCAACCCAGGATTAGGCCTGCCTTAAAGCTGGCGTCAAAGCACTGCAGGTCATGCCTGAGAGGAGTCTTGGGTGGGTTCTGGAGCAAACCTCTTGCTTTACAGGAGAAAAAAAATCCTGGGTATCTTCCTTGGAGGAGTCTGGGGTTGCAACCCAGGATTAGGCCTGCCTTAAAGCTGGGGTCAAAGCACTGCAGGACATGCCTGAGAGAAGTCTTGGGTGGGTTCTGGAGCAAAACTCTTGCTTTACAGGAGAAAAAAAATCCTGGGTATCTTCCTTGGAGGAGTCTGGGGTTGCAACCCAGGATTAGGCCTGCCTTGAAGCTGGGGTCAAAGCACTGCAGGACATGCCTGAGAGGAGTCTTGGGTGGGTTCTGGAGCAAAACTCTTGCTTTACAGGAGAAAAAAAATCCTGGGTATCTTCCTTGGAGGAGTCTGGGGTTGCAACCCAGGATTAGGCCTGCCTTAAAGCTGGGGTCAAAGCACTGCAGGACATGCCTGAGAGGAGTCTTGGGTGGGTTCTGGAGCAAACCTCTTGCTTTACAGGAGAAAAAAAATCCTGGGTATCTTCCTTGGAGGAGTCTGGGGTTGCAACCCAGGATTAGGCCTGCCTTAAAGCTGGGGTCAAAGCACTGCAGGACATGCCTGAGAGGAGTCTTGGGTGGGTTCTGGAGCAAAACTCTTGCTTTACAGGAGAAAAAAAATCCTGGGTATCTTCCTTGGAGGAGTCTGGGGTTGCAACCCAGGATTAGGCGTGCCTTAAAGCTGGGGTCAAAGCACTGCAGGACATGCCTGAGAGGAGTCTTGGGTGGGTTCTGGAGCAAACCTCTTGCTTTACAGGAGAAAAAAAATCCTGGGTATCTTCCTTGGAGGAGTCTGGGGTTGCAACCCAGGATTAGGCGTGCCTTAAAGCTGGGGTCAAAGCACTGCAGGACATGCCTGAGAGGAGTCTTGGGTGGGTTCTGGAGCAAAACTCTTGCTTTACAGGAGAAAAAAAATCCTGGGTATCTTCCTTGGAGGAGTCTGGGGTTGCAACCCAGGATTAGGCGTGCCTTAAAGCTGGGGTCAAAGCACTGCAGGACATGCCTGAGAGGAGTCTTGGGTGGGTTCTGGAGCAAACCTCTTGCTTTACAGGAGAAAAAAAATCCTGGGTATCTTCCTTGGAGGAGTCTGGGGTTGCAACCCAGGATTAGGCCTGCCTTAAAGCTGGGGTCAAAGCACTGCAGGACATGCCTGAGAGGAGTCTTGGGTGGGTTCTGGAGCAAAACTCTTGCTTTACAGGAGAAAAAAAATCCTGGGTATCTTCCTTGGAGGAGTCTGGGGTTGCAACCCAGGATTAGGCCTGCCTTAAAGCTGGGGTCAAAGTACTCCAGGACATGCCTGAGAGGAGTCTTGGGTGAGTCCTGGAGCAAAACTTTTCCTTTTCAGGAGAAAAGACAACCCAGGAAGCTTCCTTGGGGGAGTCTAGTGCTGCTACCTGAGACCTCAGGTCCCTAAAGCAGAGTCGGAAGATACTGGGAGCTGCCTGGGAGGAGTGTGGTGTGGATCTTGGAGGTAAGAGCTTTCCCCAATACTAAAAAATATTCCATGTGTCTTCCTTGGAGGAGTCTAAGAGTTTTACCTGGGATCTCAGGTCCCTGAAGCAGGGCTCAAGACAGTGTGGGACATGTCTGTGAGGAATCTTGGGCAGATGCCAGAGAAGAGAGCGTCCTTTGAGGGAAAAAATCCTTTTGGGTATCTTCCTTGGAGGAGTCTGGGGTTGCAACCCAGGATTAGGCCTGCCTTAAAGCTGGGGTCAAAGCACTGCAGGACATGCCTGAGAGGAGTCTTGGGTGGGTTCTGGAGCAAACCTCTTGCTTTACAGGAGAAAAAAAATCCTGGGTATCTTCCTTGGAGGAGTCTGGGGTTGCAACCCAGGATTAGGCGTGCCTTAAAGCTGGGGTCAAAGCACTGCAGGACATGCCTGAGAGGAGTCTTGGGTGGGTTCTGGAGCAAAACTCTTGCTTTACAGGAGAAAAAAAATCCTGGGTATCTTCCTTGGAGGAGTCTGGGGTTGCAACCCAGGATTAGGCCTGCCTTAAAGCTGGGGTCAAAGCACTGCAGGACATGCCTGAGAGGAGTCTTGGGTGGGTTCTGGAGCAAAACTCTTGCTTTACAGGAGAAAAATATCCTGGGTATCTTCCTTGGAGGAGTCTGGGGTTGCAACCCAGGATTAGGCCTGCCTTAAAGCTGGCGTCAAAGCACTGCAGGTCATGCCTGAGAGGAGTCTTGGGTGGGTTCTGGAGCAAACCTCTTGCTTTACAGGAGAAAAAAAATCCTGGGTATCTTCCTTGGAGGAGTCTGGGGTTGCAACCCAGGATTAGGCCTGCCTTAAAGCTGGGGTCAAAGCACTGCAGGACATGCCTGAGAGGAGTCTTGGGTGGGTTCTGGAGCAAACCTCTTGCTTTACAGGAGAAAAAAAATCCTGGGTATCTTCCTTGGAGGAGTCTGGGGTTGCAACCCAGGATTAGGCCTGCCTTAAAGCTGGGGTCAAAGCACTGCAGGACATGCCTGAGAGGAGTCTTGGGTGGGTTCTGGAGCAAACCTCTTGCTTTACAGGAGAAAAAAAATCCTGGGTATCTTCCTTGGAGGAGTCTGGGGTTGCAACCCAGGATTAGGCCTGCCTTAAAGCTGGCGTCAAAGCACTGCAGGACATGCCTGAGAGGAGTCTTGGGTGGGTTCTGGAGCAAAACTCTTGCTTTACAGGAGAAAAAGAATCCTGGGTATCTTCCTTGGAGGAGTCTGGGGTTCCAACCCAGGATTAGGCCTGCCTTGAAGCTGGGGTCAAAGCACTGCAGGACATGCCTGAGAGGAGTCTTGGGTGGGTTCTGGAGCAAAAATCTTGCTTTACAGGAGAAAAAAAATCCTGGGTATCTTCCTTGGAGGAGTCTGGGGTTGCAACCCAGGATTAGGCCTGCCTTAAAGCTGGGGTCAAAGCACTGCAGGACATGCCTGAGAGGAGTCTTGGGTGGGTTCTGGAGCAAAACTCTTGCTTTACAGGAGAAAAAAAATCCTGGGTATCTTCCTTGGAGGAGTCTGGGGTTGCAACCCAGGATTAGGCCTGCCTTAAAGCTGGCGTCAAAGCACTGCAGGTCATGCCTGAGAGGAGTCTTGGGTGGGTTCTGGAGCAAACCTCTTGCTTTACAGGAGAAAAAAAATCCTGGGTATCTTCCTTGGAGGAGTCTGGGGTTGCAACCCAGGATTAGGCCTGCCTTAAAGCTGGGGTCAAAGCACTGCAGGACATGCCTGAGAGAAGTCTTGGGTGGGTTCTGGAGCAAAACTCTTGCTTTACAGGAGAAAAAAAATCCTGGGTATCTTCCTTGGAGGAGTCTGGGGTTGCAACCCAGGATTAGGCCTGCCTTGAAGCTGGGGTCAAAGCACTGCAGGACATGCCTGAGAGGAGTCTTGGGTGGGTTCTGGAGCAAAACTCTTGCTTTACAGGAGAAAAAAAATCCTGGGTATCTTCCTTGGAGGAGTCTGGGGTTGCAACCCAGGATTAGGCCTGCCTTAAAGCTGGGGTCAAAGCACTGCAGGACATGCCTGAGAGGAGTCTTGGGTGGGTTCTGGAGCAAACCTCTTGCTTTACAGGAGAAAAAAAATCCTGGGTATCTTCCTTGGAGGAGTCTGGGGTTGCAACCCAGGATTAGGCCTGCCTTAAAGCTGGGGTCAAAGCACTGCAGGACATGCCTGAGAGGAGTCTTGGGTGGGTTCTGGAGCAAAACTCTTGCTTTACAGGAGAAAAAAAATCCTGGGTATCTTCCTTGGAGGAGTCTGGGGTTGCAACCCAGGATTAGGCGTGCCTTAAAGCTGGGGTCAAAGCACTGCAGGACATGCCTGAGAGGAGTCTTGGGTGGGTTCTGGAGCAAACCTCTTGCTTTACAGGAGAAAAAAAATCCTGGGTATCTTCCTTGGAGGAGTCTGGGGTTGCAACCCAGGATTAGGCGTGCCTTAAAGCTGGGGTCAAAGCACTGCAGGACATGCCTGAGAGGAGTCTTGGGTGGGTTCTGGAGCAAAACTCTTGCTTTACAGGAGAAAAAAAATCCTGGGTATCTTCCTTGGAGGAGTCTGGGGTTGCAACCCAGGATTAGGCGTGCCTTAAAGCTGGGGTCAAAGCACTGCAGGACATGCCTGAGAGGAGTCTTGGGTGGGTTCTGGAGCAAACCTCTTGCTTTACAGGAGAAAAAAAATCCTGGGTATCTTCCTTGGAGGAGTCTGGGGTTGCAACCCAGGATTAGGCCTGCCTTAAAGCTGGGGTCAAAGCACTGCAGGACATGCCTGAGAGGAGTCTTGGGTGGGTTCTGGAGCAAAACTCTTGCTTTACAGGAGAAAAAAAATCCTGGGTATCTTCCTTGGAGGAGTCTGGGGTTGCAACCCAGGATTAGGCCTGCCTTAAAGCTGGGGTCAAAGTACTCCAGGACATGCCTGAGAGGAGTCTTGGGTGAGTCCTGGAGCAAAACTTTTCCTTTTCAGGAGAAAAGACAACCCAGGAAGCTTCCTTGGGGGAGTCTAGTGCTGCTACCTGAGACCTCAGGTCCCTAAAGCAGAGTCGGAAGATACTGGGAGCTGCCTGGGAGGAGTGTGGTGTGGATCTTGGAGGTAAGAGCTTTCCCCAATACTAAAAAATATTCCATGTGTCTTCCTTGGAGGAGTCTAAGAGTTTTACCTGGGATCTCAGGTCCCTGAAGCAGGGCTCAAGACAGTGTGGGACATGTCTGTGAGGAATCTTGGGCAGATGCCAGAGAAGAGAGCGTCCTTTGAGGGAAAAAATCCTTTTGGGTATCTTCCTTGGAGGAGTCTGGGGTTGCAACCCAGGATTAGGCCTGCCTTAAAGCTGGGGTCAAAGCACTGCAGGACATGCCTGAGAGGAGTCTTGGGTGGGTTCTGGAGCAAACCTCTTGCTTTACAGGAGAAAAAAAATCCTGGGTATCTTCCTTGGAGGAGTCTGGGGTTGCAACCCAGGATTAGGCGTGCCTTAAAGCTGGGGTCAAAGCACTGCAGGACATGCCTGAGAGGAGTCTTGGGTGGGTTCTGGAGCAAAACTCTTGCTTTACAGGAGAAAAAAAATCCTGGGTATCTTCCTTGGAGGAGTCTGGGGTTGCAACCCAGGATTAGGCCTGCCTTAAAGCTGGGGTCAAAGCACTGCAGGACATGCCTGAGAGGAGTCTTGGGTGGGTTCTGGAGCAAAACTCTTGCTTTACAGGAGAAAAATATCCTGGGTATCTTCCTTGGAGGAGTCTGGGGTTGCAACCCAGGATTAGGCCTGCCTTAAAGCTGGCGTCAAAGCACTGCAGGTCATGCCTGAGAGGAGTCTTGGGTGGGTTCTGGAGCAAACCTCTTGCTTTACAGGAGAAAAAAAATCCTGGGTATCTTCCTTGGAGGAGTCTGGGGTTGCAACCCAGGATTAGGCCTGCCTTAAAGCTGGGGTCAAAGCACTGCAGGACATGCCTGAGAGGAGTCTTGGGTGGGTTCTGGAGCAAACCTCTTGCTTTACAGGAGAAAAAAAATCCTGGGTATCTTCCTTGGAGGAGTCTGGGGTTGCAACCCAGGATTAGGCCTGCCTTAAAGCTGGGGTCAAAGCACTGCAGGACATGCCTGAGAGGAGTCTTGGGTGGGTTCTGGAGCAAACCTCTTGCTTTACAGGAGAAAAAAAATCCTGGGTATCTTCCTTGGAGGAGTCTGGGGTTGCAACCCAGGATTAGGCCTGCCTTAAAGCTGGCGTCAAAGCACTGCAGGACATGCCTGAGAGGAGTCTTGGGTGGGTTCTGGAGCAAACCTCTTGCTTTACAGGAGAAAAAAAATCCTGGGTATCTTCCTTGGAGGAGTCTGGGGTTGCAACCCAGGATTAGGCCTGCCTTGAAGCTGGGGTCAAAGCACTGCAGGTCATGCCTGAGAGGAGTCTTGGGTGGGTTCTGGAGCAAAAGTCTTGCTTTACAGGAGAAAAAAAATCCTGGGTATCTTCCTTGGAGGAGTCTGGGGTTGCAACCCAGGATTAGGCCTGCCTTAAAGCTGGGGTCAAAGCACTGCAGGACATGCCTGAGAGGAGTCTTGGGTGGGTTCTGGAGCAAACCTCTTGCTTTACAGGAGAAAAAAAATCCTGGGTATCTTCCTTGGAGGAGTCTGGGGTTGCAACCCAGGATTAGGCCTGCCTTAAAGCTGGCGTCAAAGCACTGCAGGACATGCCTGAGAGGAGTCTTGGGTGGGTTCTGGAGCAAAACTCTTGCTTTACAGGAGAAAAAAAATCCTGGGCATCTTCCTTGGAGGAGTCTGGGGTTGCAACCCAGGATTAGGCCTGCCTTAAAGCTGGGGTCAAAGCACTGCAGGACATGCCTGAGAGGAGTCTTGGGTGGGTTCTGGAGCAAACCTCTTGCTTTACAGGAGAAAAAAAATCCTGGGTATCTTCCTTGGAGGAGTCTGGGGTTGCAACCCAGGATTAGGCCTGCCTTAAAGCTGGCGTCAAAGCACTGCAGGACATGCCTGAGAGGAGTCTTGGGTGGGTTCTGGAGCAAACCTCTTGCTTTACAGGAGAAAAAAAATCCTGGGTATCTTCCTTGGAGGAGTCTGGGGTTGCAACCCAGGATTAGGCCTGCCTTAAAGCTGGGGTCAAAGCACTGCAGGACATGCCTGAGAGGAGTCTTGGGTGGGTTCTGGAGCAAACCTCTTGCTTTACAGGAGAAAAAAAATCCTGGGTATCTTCCTTGGAGGAGTCTGGGGTTGCAACCCAGGATTAGGCCTGCCTTAAAGCTGGGGTCAAAGTACTCCAGGACATGCCTGAGAGGAGTCTTGGGTGAGTCCTGGAGCAAAACTTTTCCTTTTCAGGAGAAAAGACAACCCAGGAAGCTTCCTTGGGGGAGTCTAGTGCTGCTACCTGAGACCTCAGGTCCCTAAAGCAGAGTCGGAAGATACTGGGAGCTGCCTGGGAGGAGTGTGGTGTGGATCTTGGAGGTAAGAGCTTTCCCCAATACTAAAAAATATTCCATGTGTCTTCCTTGGAGGAGTCTAAGAGTTTTACCTGGGATCTCAGGTCCCTGAAGCAGGGCTCAAGACAGTGTGGGACATGTCTGTGAGGAATCTTGGGCAGATGCCAGAGAAGAGAGGGTCCTTTGAGGGAAAAAATCCTTTTGGGTATCTTCCTTGGAGGAGTCTGGGGTTGCAACCCAGGATTAGGCCTGCCTTAAAGCTGGGGTCAAAGCACTGCAGGACATGCCTGAGAGGAGTCTTGGGTGGGTTCTGGAGCAAAAGTCTTGCTTTACAGGAGAAAAAAAATCCTGGGCATCTTCCTTGGAGGAGTCTGGGGTTGCAACCCAGGATTAGGCCTGCCTTAAAGCTGGGGTCAAAGCACTGCAGGACATGCCTGAGAGGAGTCTTGGGTGGGTTCTGGAGCAAACCTCTTGCTTTACAGGAGAAAAAAAATCCTGGGTATCTTCCTTGGAGGAGTCTGGGGTTGCAACCCAGGATTAGGCCTGCCTTAAAGCTGGGGTCAAAGCACTGCAGGACATGCCTGAGAGGAGTCTTGGGTGGGTTCTGGAGCAAAACTCTTGCTTTACAGGAGAAAAAAAATCCTGGGTATCTTCCTTGGAGGAGTCTGGGGTTGCAACCCAGGATTAGGCCTGCCTTAAAGCTGGCGTCAAAGCACTGCAGGACATGCCTGAGAGGAGTCTTGGGTGGGTTCTGGAGCAAACCTCTTGCTTTACAGGAGAAAAAAAATCCTGGGTATCTTCCTTGGAGGAGTCTGGGGTTGCAACCCAGGATTAGGCCTGCCTTAAAGCTGGGGTCAAAGCACTGCAGGACATGCCTGAGAGGAGTCTTGGGTGGGTTCTGGAGCAAAACTCTTGCTTTACAGGAGAAAAAAAATCCTGGGTATCTTCCTTGGAGGAGTCTGGGGTTGCAACCCAGGATTAGGCCTGCCTTAAAGCTGGGGTCAAAGCACTGCAGGACATGCCTGAGAGGAGTCTTGGGTGGGTTCTGGAGCAAAACTCTTGCTTTACAGGAGAAAAAGAATCCTGGGTATCTTCCTTGGAGGAGTCTGGGGTTCCAACCCAGGATTAGGCCTGCCTTGAAGCTGGGGTCAAAGCACTGCAGGACATGCCTGAGAGGAGTCTTGGGTGGGTTCTGGAGCAAAACTCTTGCTTTACAGGAGAAAAAAAATCCTGGGTATCTTCCTTGGAGGAGTCTGGGGTTGCAACCCAGGATTAGGCCTGCCTTAAAGCTGGGGTCAAAGCACTGCAGGACATGCCTGAGAGGAGTCTTGGGTGGGTTCTGGAGCAAAACTCTTGCTTTACAGGAGAAAAAAAATCCTGGGTATCTTCCTTGGAGGAGTCTGGGGTTGCAACCCAGGATTAGGCCTGCCTTAAAGCTGGCGTCAAAGCACTGCAGGTCATGCCTGAGAGGAGTCTTGGGTGGGTTCTGGAGCAAACCTCTTGCTTTACAGGAGAAAAAAAATCCTGGGTATCTTCCTTGGAGGAGTCTGGGGTTGCAACCCAGGATTAGGCCTGCCTTAAAGCTGGGGTCAAAGCACTGCAGGACATGCCTGAGAGGAGTCTTGGGTGGGTTCTGGAGCAAACCTCTTGCTTTACAGGAGAAAAAAAATCCTGGGTATCTTCCTTGGAGGAGTCTGGGGTTGCAACCCAGGATTAGGCCTGCCTTAAAGCTGGGGTCAAAGCACTGCAGGACATGCCTGAGAGGAGTCTTGGGTGGGTTCTGGAGCAAACCTCTTGCTTTACAGGAGAAAAAAAATCCTGGGTATCTTCCTTGGAGGAGTCTGGGGTTGCAACCCAGGATTAGGCGTGCCTTAAAGCTGGGGTCAAAGCACTGCAGGACATGCCTGAGAGGAGTCTTGGGTGGGTTCTGGAGCAAACCTCTTGCTTTACAGGAGAAAAAAAATCCTGGGTATCTTCCTTGGAGGAGTCTGGGGTTGCAACCCAGGATTAGGCCTGCCTTGAAGCTGGGGTCAAAGCACTGCAGGACATGCCTGAGAGGAGTCTTGGGTGGGTTCTGGAGCAAAAGTCTTGCTTTACAGGAGAAAAAAAATCCTGGGTATCTTCCTTGGAGGAGTCTGGGGTTGCAACCCAGGATTAGGCCTGCCTTAAAGCTGGGGTCAAAGCACTGCAGGACATGCCTGAGAGGAGTCTTGGGTGGGTTCTGGAGCAAACCTCTTGCTTTACAGGAGAAAAAAAATCCTGGGTATCCTCCTTGGAGGAGTCTGGGGTTGCAACCCAGGATTAGGCCTGCCTTAAAGCTGGGGTCAAAGCACTGCAGGACATGCCTGAGAGGAGTCTTGGGTGGGTTCTGGAGCAAAACTCTTGCTTTACAGGAGAAAAAAAATCCTGGGTATCTTCCTTGGAGGAGTCTGGGGTTGCAACCCAGGATTAGGCCTGCCTTAAAGCTGGGGTCAAAGTACTCCAGGACATGCCTGAGAGGAGTCTTGGGTGAGTCCTGGAGCAAAACTTTTCCTTTTGAGGAGAAAAGACAACCCAGGAAGCTTCCTTGGGGGAGTCTAGTGCTGCTACCTGAGACCTCAGGTCCCTAAAGCAGAGTCGGAAGATACTGGGAGCTGCCTGGGAGGAGTGTGGTGTGGATCTTGGAGGTAAGAGCTTTCCCCAATACTAAAAAATATTCCATGTGTCTTCCTTGGAGGAGTCTAAGAGTTTTACCTGGGATCTCAGGTCCCTGAAGCAGGGCTCAAGACAGTGTGGGACATGTCTGTGAGGAATCTTGGGCAGATGCCAGAGAAGAGAGCGTCCTTTGAGGGAAAAAATCCTTTTGGGTATCTTCCTTGGAGGAGTCTGGGGTTGCAACCCAGGATTAGGCCTGCCTTAAAGCTGGGGTCAAAGCACTGCAGGACATGCCTGAGAGGAGTCTTGGGTGGGTTCTGGAGCAAACCTCTTGCTTTACAGGAGAAAAAAAATCCTGGGTATCTTCCTTGGAGGAGTCTGGGGTTGCAACCCAGGATTAGGCGTGCCTTAAAGCTGGGGTCAAAGCACTGCAGGACATGCCTGAGAGGAGTCTTGGGTGGGTTCTGGAGCAAACCTCTTGCTTTACAGGAGAAAAAAAATCCTGGGTATCTTCCTTGGAGGAGTCTGGGGTTGCAACCCAGGATTAGGCCTGCCTTAAAGCTGGCGTCAAAGCACTGCAGGACATGCCTGAGAGGAGTCTTGGGTGGGTTCTGGAGCAAACCTCTTGCTTTACAGGAGAAAAAAAATCCTGGGTATCTTCCTTGGAGGAGTCTGGGGTTGCAACCCAGGATTAGGCGTGCCTTAAAGCTGGGGTCAAAGCACTGCAGGACATGCCTGAGAGGAGTCTTGGGTGGGTTCTGGAGCAAAACTCTTGCTTTACAGGAGAAAAAAAATCCTGGGTATCTTCCTTGGAGGAGTCTGGGGTTGCAACCCAGGATTAGGCCTGCCTTAAAGCTGGGGTCAAAGCACTGCAGGACATGCCTGAGAGGAGTCTTGGGTGGGTTCTGGAGCAAAACTCTTGCTTTACAGGAGAAAAAGAATCCTGGGTATCTTCCTTGGAGGAGTCTGGGGTTCCAACCCAGGATTAGGCCTGCCTTGAAGCTGGGGTCAAAGCACTGCAGGACATGCCTGAGAGGAGTCTTGGGTGGGTTCTGGAGCAAAAATCTTGCTTTACAGGAGAAAAAAAATCCTGGGTATCTTCCTTGGAGGAGTCTGGGGTTGCAACCCAGGATTAGGCCTGCCTTAAAGCTGGGGTCAAAGCACTGCAGGACATGCCTGAGAGGAGTCTTGGGTGGGTTCTGGAGCAAAACTCTTGCTTTACAGGAGAAAAAAAATCCTGGGTATCTTCCTTGGAGGAGTCTGGGGTTGCAACCCAGGATTAGGCCTGCCTTAAAGCTGGCGTCAAAGCACTGCAGGTCATGCCTGAGAGGAGTCTTGGGTGGGTTCTGGAGCAAACCTCTTGCTTTACAGGAGAAAAAAAATCCTGGGTATCTTCCTTGGAGGAGTCTGGGGTTGCAACCCAGGATTAGGCCTGCCTTAAAGCTGGGGTCAAAGCACTGCAGGACATGCCTGAGAGAAGTCTTGGGTGGGTTCTGGAGCAAAACTCTTGCTTTACAGGAGAAAAAAAATCCTGGGTATCTTCCTTGGAGGAGTCTGGGGTTGCAACCCAGGATTAGGCCTGCCTTGAAGCTGGGGTCAAAGCACTGCAGGACATGCCTGAGAGGAGTCTTGGGTGGGTTCTGGAGCAAAACTCTTGCTTTACAGGAGAAAAAAAATCCTGGGTATCTTCCTTGGAGGAGTCTGGGGTTGCAACCCAGGATTAGGCCTGCCTTAAAGCTGGGGTCAAAGCACTGCAGGACATGCCTGAGAGGAGTCTTGGGTGGGTTCTGGAGCAAAACTCTTGCTTTACAGGAGAAAAAAAATCCTGGGTATCTTCCTTGGAGGAGTCTGGGGTTGCAACCCAGGATTAGGCCTGCCTTAAAGCTGGGGTCAAAGCACTGCAGGACATGCCTGAGAGGAGTCTTGGGTGGGTTCTGGAGCAAAACTCTTGCTTTACAGGAGAAAAAAAATCCTGGGTATCTTCCTTGGAGGAGTCTGGGGTTGCAACCCAGGATTAGGCCTGCCTTAAAGCTGGGGTCAAAGCACTGCAGGACATGCCTGAGAGGAGTCTTGGGTGGGTTCTGGAGCAAAACTCTTGCTTTACAGGAGAAAAAAAATCCTGGGTATCTTCCTTGGAGGAGTCTGGGGTTGCAACCCAGGATTAGGCGTGCCTTAAAGCTGGGGTCAAAGCACTGCAGGACATGCCTGAGAGGAGTCTTGGGTGGGTTCTGGAGCAAAACTCTTGCTTTACAGGAGAAAAAAAATCCTGGGTATCTTCCTTGGAGGAGTCTGGGGTTGCAACCCAGGATTAGGCGTGCCTTAAAGCTGGGGTCAAAGCACTGCAGGACATGCCTGAGAGGAGTCTTGGGTGGGTTCTGGAGCAAACCTCTTGCTTTACAGGAGAAAAAAAATCCTGGGTATCTTCCTTGGAGGAGTCTGGGGTTGCAACCCAGGATTAGGCCTGCCTTAAAGCTGGGGTCAAAGCACTGCAGGACATGCCTGAGAGGAGTCTTGGGTGGGTTCTGGAGCAAAACTCTTGCTTTACAGGAGAAAAAAAATCCTGGGTATCTTCCTTGGAGGAGTCTGGGGTTGCAACCCAGGATTAGGCCTGCCTTAAAGCTGGGGTCAAAGTACTCCAGGACATGCCTGAGAGGAGTCTTGGGTGAGTCCTGGAGCAAAACTTTTCCTTTTGAGGAGAAAAGACAACCCAGGAAGCTTCCTTGGGGGAGTCTAGTGCTGCTACCTGAGACCTCAGGTCCCTAAAGCAGAGTCGGAAGATACTGGGAGCTGCCTGGGAGGAGTGTGGTGTGGATCTTGGAGGTAAGAGCTTTCCCCAATACTAAAAAATATTCCATGTGTCTTCCTTGGAGGAGTCTAAGAGTTTTACCTGGGATCTCAGGTCCCTGAAGCAGGGCTCAAGACAGTGTGGGACATGTCTGTGAGGAATCTTGGGCAGATGCCAGAGAAGAGAGCGTCCTTTGAGGGAAAAAATCCTTTTGGGTATCTTCCTTGGAGGAGTCTGGGGTTGCAACCCAGGATTAGGCCTGCCTTAAAGCTGGGGTCAAAGCACTGCAGGACATGCCTGAGAGGAGTCTTGGGTGGGTTCTGGAGCAAACCTCTTGCTTTACAGGAGAAAAAAAATCCTGGGTATCTTCCTTGGAGGAGTCTGGGGTTGCAACCCAGGATTAGGCCTGCCTTAAAGCTGGCGTCAAAGCACTGCAGGACATGCCTGAGAGGAGTCTTGGGTGGGTTCTGGAGCAAACCTCTTGCTTTACAGGAGAAAAAAAATCCTGGGTATCTTCCTTGGAGGAGTCTGGGGTTGCAACCCAGGATTAGGCCTGCCTTAAAGCTGGGGTCAAAGCACTGCAGGACATGCCTGAGAGGAGTCTTGGGTGGGTTCTGGAGCAAAACTCTTGCTTTACAGGAGAAAAAAAATCCTGGGTATCTTCCTTGGAGGAGTCTGGGGTTGCAACCCAGGATTAGGCCTGCCTTAAAGCTGGGGTCAAAGCACTGCAGGACATGCCTGAGAGGAGTCTTGGGTGGGTTCTGGAGCAAAACTCTTGCTTTACAGGAGAAAAAGAATCCTGGGTATCTTCCTTGGAGGAGTCTGGGGTTCCAACCCAGGATTAGGCCTGCCTTGAAGCTGGGGTCAAAGCACTGCAGGACATGCCTGAGAGGAGTCTTGGGTGGGTTCTGGAGCAAAACTCTTGCTTTACAGGAGAAAAAAAATCCTGGGTATCTTCCTTGGAGGAGTCTGGGGTTGCAACCCAGGATTAGGCCTGCCTTAAAGCTGGGGTCAAAGCACTGCAGGACATGCCTGAGAAGAGTCTTGGGTGGGTTCTGGAGCAAAACTCTTGCTTTACAGGAGAAAAAAAATCCTGGGTATCTTCCTTGGAGGAGTCTGGGGTTGCAACCCAGGATTAGGCCTGCCTTAAAGCTGGCGTCAAAGCACTGCAGGTCATGCCTGAGAGGAGTCTTGGGTGGGTTCTGGAGCAAACCTCTTGCTTTACAGGAGAAAAAAAATCCTGGGTATCTTCCTTGGAGGAGTCTGGGGTTGCAACCCAGGATTAGGCCTGCCTTAAAGCTGGGGTCAAAGCACTGCAGGACATGCCTGAGAGAAGTCTTGGGTGGGTTCTGGAGCAAAACTCTTGCTTTACAGGAGAAAAAAAATCCTGGGTATCTTCCTTGGAGGAGTCTGGGGTTGCAACCCAGGATTAGGCCTGCCTTGAAGCTGGGGTCAAAGCACTGCAGGACATGCCTGAGAGGAGTCTTGGGTGGGTTCTGGAGCAAAACTCTTGCTTTACAGGAGAAAAAAAATCCTGGGTATCTTCCTTGGAGGAGTCTGGGGTTGCAACCCAGGATTAGGCCTGCCTTAAAGCTGGGGTCAAAGCACTGCAGGACATGCCTGAGAGGAGTCTTGGGTGGGTTCTGGAGCAAAACTCTTGCTTTACAGGAGAAAAAAAATCCTGGGTATCTTCCTTGGAGGAGTCTGGGGTTGCAACCCAGGATTAGGCCTGCCTTAAAGCTGGGGTCAAAGCACTGCAGGACATGCCTGAGAGGAGTCTTGGGTGGGTTCTGGAGCAAAACTCTTGCTTTACAGGAGAAAAAAAATCCTGGGTATCTTCCTTGGAGGAGTCTGGGGTTGCAACCCAGGATTAGGCGTGCCTTAAAGCTGGGGACAAAGCACTGCAGGACATGCCTGAGAGGAGTCTTGGGTGGGTTCTGGAGCAAAACTCTTGCTTTACAGGAGAAAAAAAATCCTGGGTATCTTCCTTGGAGGAGTCTGGGGTTGCAACCCAGGATTAGGCCTGCCTTAAAGCTGGGGTCAAAGCACTGCAGGACATGCCTGAGAGGAGTCTTGGGTGGGTTCTGGAGCAAAACTCTTGCTTTACAGGAGAAAAAAAATCCTGGGTATCTTCCTTGGAGGAGTCTGGGGTTGCAACCCAGGATTAGGCCTGCCTTAAAGCTGGGGTCAAAGCACTGCAGGACATGCCTGAGAGGAGTCTTGGGTGGGTTCTGGAGCAAACCTCTTGCTTTACAGGAGAAAAAAAATCCTGGGTATCTTCCTTGGAGGAGTCTGGGGTTGCAACCCAGGATTAGGCGTGCCTTAAAGCTGGCGTCAAAGCACTGCAGGACATGCCTGAGAGGAGTCTTGGGTGGGTTCTGGAGCAAACCTCTTGCTTTACAGGAGAAAAAAAATCCTGGGTATCTTCCTTGGAGGAGTCTGGGGTTGCAACCCAGGATTAGGCCTGCCTTAAAGCTGGCGTCAAAGCACTGCAGGACATGCCTGAGAGGAGTCTTGGGTGGGTTCTGGAGCAAACCTCTTGCTTTACAGGAGAAAAAAAATCCTGGGTATCTTCCTTGGAGGAGTCTGGGGTTGCAACCCAGGATTAGGCCTGCCTTAAAGCTGGGGTCAAAGCACTGCAGGACATGCCTGAGAGGAGTCTTGGGTGGGTTCTGGAGCAAAACTCTTGCTTTACAGGAGAAAAAAAATCCTGGGTATCTTCCTTGGAGGAGTCTGGGGTTGCAACCCAGGATTAGGCCTGCCTTAAAGCTGGGGTCAAAGCACTGCAGGACATGCCTGAGAGGAGTCTTGGGTGGGTTCTGGAGCAAAACTCTTGCTTTACAGGAGAAAAAGAATCCTGGGTATCTTCCTTGGAGGAGTCTGGGGTTCCAACCCAGGATTAGGCCTGCCTTGAAGCTGGGGTCAAAGCACTGCAGGACATGCCTGAGAGGAGTCTTGGGTGGGTTCTGGAGCAAAACTCTTGCTTTACAGGAGAAAAAAAATCCTGGGTATCTTCCTTGGAGGAGTCTGGGGTTGCAACCCAGGATTAGGCCTGCCTTAAAGCTGGGGTCAAAGCACTGCAGGACATGCCTGAGAAGAGTCTTGGGTGGGTTCTGGAGCAAAACTCTTGCTTTACAGGAGAAAAAAAATCCTGGGTATCTTCCTTGGAGGAGTCTGGGGTTGCAACCCAGGATTAGGCCTGCCTTAAAGCTGGCGTCAAAGCACTGCAGGTCATGCCTGAGAGGAGTCTTGGGTGGGTTCTGGAGCAAACCTCTTGCTTTACAGGAGAAAAAAAATCCTGGGTATCTTCCTTGGAGGAGTCTGGGGTTGCAACCCAGGATTAGGCCTGCCTTAAAGCTGGGGTCAAAGCACTGCAGGACATGCCTGAGAGAAGTCTTGGGTGGGTTCTGGAGCAAAACTCTTGCTTTACAGGAGAAAAAAAATCCTGGGTATCTTCCTTGGAGGAGTCTGGGGTTGCAACCCAGGATTAGGCCTGCCTTGAAGCTGGGGTCAAAGCACTGCAGGACATGCCTGAGAGGAGTCTTGGGTGGGTTCTGGAGCAAAACTCTTGCTTTACAGGAGAAAAAAAATCCTGGGTATCTTCCTTGGAGGAGTCTGGGGTTGCAACCCAGGATTAGGCCTGCCTTAAAGCTGGGGTCAAAGCACTGCAGGACATGCCTGAGAGGAGTCTTGGGTGGGTTCTGGAGCAAAACTCTTGCTTTACAGGAGAAAAAAAATCCTGGGTATCTTCCTTGGAGGAGTCTGGGGTTGCAACCCAGGATTAGGCCTGCCTTAAAGCTGGGGTCAAAGCACTGCAGGACATGCCTGAGAGGAGTCTTGGGTGGGTTCTGGAGCAAAACTCTTGCTTTACAGGAGAAAAAAAATCCTGGGTATCTTCCTTGGAGGAGTCTGGGGTTGCAACCCAGGATTAGGCGTGCCTTAAAGCTGGGGACAAAGCACTGCAGGACATGCCTGAGAGGAGTCTTGGGTGGGTTCTGGAGCAAAACTCTTGCTTTACAGGAGAAAAAAAATCCTGGGTATCTTCCTTGGAGGAGTCTGGGGTTGCAACCCAGGATTAGGCGTGCCTTAAAGCTGGGGTCAAAGCACTGCAGGACATGCCTGAGAGGAGTCTTGGGTGGGTTCTGGAGCAAAACTCTTGCTTTACAGGAGAAAAAAAATCCTGGGTATCTTCCTTGGAGGAGTCT
The DNA here is from genome assembly GCF_031877795.1 of Strix aluco. Classification (NCBI taxonomy): domain Eukaryota; kingdom Metazoa; phylum Chordata; class Aves; order Strigiformes; family Strigidae; genus Strix; species Strix aluco. Next base: position 45,317,944 of record NC_133936.1, read on the forward strand.
GGGGTTGCAACCCAGGATTAGGCGTGCCTTAAAGCTGGGGTCAAAGCACTGCAGGACATGCCTGAGAGGAGTCTTGGGTGGGTTCTGGAGCAAACCTCTTGCTTTACAGGAGAAAAAAAATCCTGGGTATCTTCCTTGGAGGAGTCTGGGGTTGCAACCCAGGATTAGGCCTGCCTTAAAGCTGGGGTCAAAGCACTGCAGGACATGCCTGAGAGGAGTCTTGGGTGGGTTCTGGAGCAAACCTCTTGCTTTACAGGAGAAAAAAAATCCTGGGTATCTTCCTTGGAGGAGTCTGGGGTTGCAACCCAGGATTAGGCGTGCCTTAAAGCTGGGGTCAAAGCACTGCAGGACATGCCTGAGAGGAGTCTTGGGTGGGTTCTGGAGCAAAACTCTTGCTTTACAGGAGAAAAAAAATCCTGGGTATCTTCCTTGGAGGAGTCTGGGGTTGCAACCCAGGATTAGGCCTGCCTTAAAGCTGGCGTCAAAGCACTGCAGGTCATGCCTGAGAGGAGTCTTGGGTGGGTTCTGGAGCAAACCTCTTGCTTTACAGGAGAAAAAAAATCCTGGGTATCTTCCTTGGAGGAGTCTGGGGTTGCAACCCAGGATTAGGCCTGCCTTAAAGCTGGGGTCAAAGCACTGCAGGACATGCCTGAGAGGAGTCTTGGGTGGGTTCTGGAGCAAACCTCTTGCTTTACAGGAGAAAAAAAATCCTGGGTATCTTCCTTGGAGGAGTCTGGGGTTGCAACCCAGGATTAGGCCTGCCTTAAAGCTGGGGTCAAAGCACTGCAGGACATGCCTGAGAGGAGTCTTGGGTGGGTTCTGGAGCAAACCTCTTGCTTTACAGGAGAAAAAAAATCCTGGGTATCTTCCTTGGAGGAGTCTGGGGTTGCAACCCAGGATTAGGCGTGCCTTAAAGCTGGGGTCAAAGCACTGCAGGACATGCCTGAGAGGAGTCTTGGGTGGGTTCTGGAGCAAACCTCTTGCTTTACAGGAGAAAAAAAATCCTGGGTATCTTCCTTGGAGGAGTCTGGGGTTGCAACCCAGGATTAGGCCTGCCTTGAAGCTGGGGTCAAAGCACTGCAGGACATGCCTGAGAGGAGTCTTGGGTGGGTTCTGGAGCAAAAGTCTTGCTTTACAGGAGAAAAAAAATCCTGGGTATCTTCCTTGGAGGAGTCTGGGGTTGCAACCCAGGATTAGGCCTGCCTTAAAGCTGGGGTCAAAGCACTGCAGGACATGCCTGAGAGGAGTCTTGGGTGGGTTCTGGAGCAAACCTCTTGCTTTACAGGAGAAAAAAAATCCTGGGTATCTTCCTTGGAGGAGTCTGGGGTTGCAACCCAGGATTAGGCCTGCCTTAAAGCTGGGGTCAAAGCACTGCAGGACATGCCTGAGAGGAGTCTTGGGTGGGTTCTGGAGCAAACCTCTTGCTTTACAGGAGAAAAAAAATCCTGGGTATCTTCCTTGGAGGAGTCTGGGGTTGCAACCCAGGATTAGGCCTGCCTTAAAGCTGGGGTCAAAGTACTCCAGGACATGCCTGAGAGGAGTCTTGGGTGAGTCCTGGAGCAAAACTTTTCCTTTTCAGGAGAAAAGACAACCCAGGAAGCTTCCTTGGGGGAGTCTAGTGCTGCTACCTGAGACCTCAGGTCCCTAAAGCAGAGTCGGAAGATACTGGGAGCTGCCTGGGAGGAGTGTGGTGTGGATCTTGGAGGTAAGAGCTTTCCCCAATACTAAAAAATATTCCATGTGTCTTCCTTGGAGGAGTCTAAGAGTTTTACCTGGGATCTCAGGTCCCTGAAGCAGGGCTCAAGACAGTGTGGGACATGTCTGTGAGGAATCTTGGGCAGATGCCAGAGAAGAGAGGGTCCTTTGAGGGAAAAAATCCTTTTGGGTATCTTCCTTGGAGGAGTCTGGGGTTGCAACCCAGGATTAGGCCTGCCTTAAAGCTGGGGTCAAAGCACTGCAGGACATGCCTGAGAGGAGTCTTGGGTGGGTTCTGGAGCAAAAATCTTGCTTTACAGGAGAAAAAAAATCCTGGGTATCTTCCTTGGAGGAGTCTGGGGTTGCAACCCAGGATTAGGCCTGCCTTAAAGCTGGGGTCAAAGCACTGCAGGAGATGCCTGAGAGGTGTCTTGGGTGGGTTCTGGAGCAAAACTCTTGCTTTACAGGAGAAAAAAAATCCTGGGTATCTTCCTTGGAGGAGTCTGGGGTTGCAACCCAGGATTAGGCCTGCCTTAAAGCTGGCGTCAAAGCACTGCAGGACATGCCTGAGAGGAGTCTTGGGTGGGTTCTGGAGCAAACCTCTTGCTTTACAGGAGAAAAAAAATCCTGGGTATCTTCCTTGGAGGAGTCTGGGGTTGCAACCCAGGATTAGGCCTGCCTTAAAGCTGGCGTCAAAGCACTGCAGGTCATGCCTGAGAGGAGTCTTGGGTGGGTTCTGGAGCAAACCTCTTGCTTTACAGGAGAAAAAAAATCCTGGGTATCTTCCTTGGAGGAGTCTGGGGTTGCAACCCAGGATTAGGCCTGCCTTAAAGCTGGGGTCAAAGCACTGCAGGACATGCCTGAGAGGAGTCTTGGGTGGGTTCTGGAGCAAACCTCTTGCTTTACAGGAGAAAAAAAATCCTGGGTATCTTCCTTGGAGGAGTCTGGGGTTGCAACCCAGGATTAGGCCTGCCTTGAAGCTGGGGTCAAAGCACTGCAGGACATGCCTGAGAGGAGTCTTGGGTGGGTTCTGGAGCAAAACTCTTGCTTTACAGGAGAAAAAAAATCCTGGGTATCTTCCTTGGAGGAGTCTGGGGTTGCAACCCAGGATTAGGCCTGCCTTAAAGCTGGGGTCAAAGCACTGCAGGACATGCCTGAGAGGAGTCTTGGGTGGGTTCTGGAGCAAACCTCTTGCTTTACAGGAGAAAAAAAATCCTGGGTATCTTCCTTGGAGGAGTCTGGGGTTGCAACCCAGGATTAGGCCTGCCTTAAAGCTGGGGTCAAAGCACTGCAGGACATGCCTGAGAGGAGTCTTGGGTGGGTTCTGGAGCAAAACTCTTGCTTTACAGGAGAAAAAAAATCCTGGGTATCTTCCTTGGAGGAGTCTGGGGTTGCAACCCAGGATTAGGCCTGCCTTAAAGCTGGGGTCAAAGTACTCCAGGACATGCCTGAGAGGAGTCTTGGGTGAGTCCTGGAGCAAAACTTTTCCTTTTCAGGAGAAAAGACAACCCAGGAAGCTTCCTTGGGGGAGTCTAGTGCTGCTACCTGAGACCTCAGGTCCCTAAAGCAGAGTCGGAAGATACTGGGAGCTGCCTGGGAGGAGTGTGGTGTGGATCTTGGAGGTAAGAGCTTTCCCCAATACTAAAAAATATTCCATGTGTCTTCCTTGGAGGAGTCTAAGAGTTTTACCTGGGATCTCAGGTCCCTGAAGCAGGGCTCAAGACAGTGTGGGACATGTCTGTGAGGAATCTTGGGCAGATGCCAGAGAAGAGAGGGTCCTTTGAGGGAAAAAATCCTTTTGGGTATCTTCCTTGGAGGAGTCTGGGGTTGCAACCCAGGATTAGGCCTGCCTTAAAGCTGGGGTCAAAGCACTGCAGGACATGCCTGAGAGGAGTCTTGGGTGGGTTCTGGAGCAAAAATCTTGCTTTACAGGAGAAAAAAAATCCTGGGTATCTTCCTTGGAGGAGTCTGGGATTGCAACCCAGGATTAGGCCTGCCTTAAAGCTGGGGTCAAAGCACTGCAGGAGATGCCTGAGAGGTGTCTTGGGTGGGTTCTGGAGCAAAACTCTTGCTTTACAGGAGAAAAAAAATCCTGGGTATCTTCCTTGGAGGAGTCTGGGGTTGCAACCCAGGATTAGGCCTGCCTTAAAGCTGGCGTCAAAGCACTGCAGGACATGCCTGAGAGGAGTCTTGGGTGGGTTCTGGAGCAAACCTCTTGCTTTACAGGAGAAAAAAAATCCTGGGTATCTTCCTTGGAGGAGTCTGGGGTTGCAACCCAGGATTAGGCCTGCCTTAAAGCTGGGGTCAAAGCACTGCAGGACATGCCTTAGAGGTGTCTTGGGTGGGTTCTGGAGCAAACCTCTTGCTTTACAGGAGAAAAAAAATCCTGGGTATCTTCCTTGGAGGAGTCTGGGGTTGCAACCCAGGATTAGGCCTGCCTTAAAGCTGGGGTCAAAGCACTGCAGGACATGCCTGAGAGGAGTCTTGGGTGGGTTCTGGAGCAAACCTCTTGCTTTACAGGAGAAAAAAAATCCTGGGTATCTTCCTTGGAGGAGTCTGGGGTTGCAACCCAGGATTAGGCCTGCCTTAAAGCTGGGGTCAAAGCACTGCAGGACATGCCTGAGAGGAGTCTTGGGTGGGTTCTGGAGCAAACCTCTTGCTTTACAGGAGAAAAAAAATCCTGGGCATCTTCCTTGGAGGAGTCTGGGGTTGCAACCCAGGATTAGGCCTGCCTTAAAGCTGGGGTCAAAGCACTGCAGGACATGCCTGAGAGGAGTCTTGGGTGGGTTCTGGAGCAAACCTCTTGCTTTACAGGAGAAAAAAAATCCTGGGTATCTTCCTTGGAGGAGTCTGGGGTTGCAACCCAGGATTAGGCCTGCCTTAAAGCTGGGGTCAAAGCACTGCAGGACATGCCTGAGAGGAGTCTTGGGTGGGTTCTGGAGCAAACCTCTTGCTTTACAGGAGAAAAAAAATCCTGGGTATCTTCCTTGGAGGAGTCTGGGGTTGCAACCCAGGATTAGGCCTGCCTTAAAGCTGGGGTCAAAGCACTGCAGGACATGCCTGAGAGGAGTCTTGGGTGGGTTCTGGAGCAAACCTCTTGCTTTACAGGAGAAAAAAAATCCTGGGTATCTTCCTTGGAGGAGTCTGGGGTTGCAACCCAGGATTAGGCGTGCCTTAAAGCTGGGGTCAAAGCACTGCAGGACATGCCTGAGAGGAGTCTTGGGTGGGTTCTGGAGCAAACCTCTTGCTTTACAGGAGAAAAAAAATCCTGGGTATCTTCCTTGGAGGAGTCTGGGGTTGCAACCCAGGATTAGGCGTGCCTTAAAGCTGGGGTCAAAGCACTGCAGGACATGCCTGAGAGGAGTCTTGGGTGGGTTCTGGAGCAAAACTCTTGCTTTACAGGAGAAAAAAAATCCTGGGTATCTTCCTTGGAGGAGTCTGGGGTTGCAACCCAGGATTAGGCGTGCCTTAAAGCTGGGGTCAAAGCACTGCAGGTCATGCCTGAGAGGAGTCTTGGGTGGGTTCTGGAGCAAAACTCTTGCTTTACAGGAGAAAAGAAATCCTGGGTATCTTCCTTGGAGGAGTCTGGGGTTGCAACCCAGGATTAGGCCTGCCTTAAAGCTGGGGTCAAAGCACTGCAGGACATGCCTGAGAGGAGTCTTGGGTGGGTTCTGGAGCAAACCTCTTGCTTTACAGGAGAAAAAAAATCCTGGGTATCTTCCTTGGAGGAGTCTGGGGTTGCAACCCAGGATTAGGCCTGCCTTAAAGCTGGGGTCAAAGCACTGCAGGACATGCCTGAGAGGAGTCTTGGGTGGGTTCTGGAGCAAAACTCTTGCTTTACAGGAGAAAAAAAATCCTGGGCATCTTCCTTGGAGGAGTCTGGGGTTGCAACCCAGGATTAGGCCTGCCTTAAAGCTGGGGTCAAAGCACTGCAGGACATGCCTGAGAGGAGTCTTGGGTGGGTTCTGGAGCAAACCTCTTGCTTTACAGGAGAAAAAAAATCCTGGGTATCTTCCTTGGAGGAGTCTGGGGTTGCAACCCAGGATTAGGCCTGCCTTAAAGCTGGGGTCAAAGCACTGCAGGACATGCCTGAGAGAAGTCTTGGGTGGGTTCTGGAGCAAAACTCTTGCTTTACAGGAGAAAAAAAATCCTGGGTATCTTCCTTGGAGGAGTCTGGGGTTGCAACCCAGGATTAGGCCTGCCTTGAAGCTGGGGTCAAAGCACTGCAGGACATGCCTGAGAGGAGTCTTGGGTGGGTTCTGGAGCAAAACTCTTGCTTTACAGGAGAAAAAAAATCCTGGGTATCTTCCTTGGAGGAGTCTGGGGTTGCAACCCAGGATTAGGCCTGCCTTAAAGCTGGGGTCAAAGCACTGCAGGACATGCCTGAGAGGAGTCTTGGGTGGGTTCTGGAGCAAACCTCTTGCTTTACAGGAGAAAAAAAATCCTGGGTATCTTCCTTGGAGGAGTCTGGGGTTGCAACCCAGGATTAGGCCTGCCTTAAAGCTGGGGTCAAAGCACTGCAGGACATGCCTGAGAGGAGTCTTGGGTGGGTTCTGGAGCAAACCTCTTGCTTTACAGGAGAAAAAAAATCCTGGGTATCTTCCTTGGAGGAGTCTGGGGTTGCAACCCAGGATTAGGCCTGCCTTAAAGCTGGGGTCAAAGCACTGCAGGACATGCCTGAGAGGAGTCTTGGGTGGGTTCTGGAGCAAACCTCTTGCTTTACAGGAGAAAAAAAATCCTGGGTATCTTCCTTGGAGGAGTCTGGGGTTGCAACCCAGGATTAGGCCTGCCTTAAAGCTGGGGTCAAAGCACTGCAGGACATGCCTGAGAGGAGTCTTGGGTGGGTTCTGGAGCAAACCTCTTGCTTTACAGGAGAAAAAAAATCCTGGGTATCTTCCTTGGAGGAGTCTGGGGTTGCAACCCAGGATTAGGCGTGCCTTAAAGCTGGGGTCAAAGCACTGCAGGACATGCCTGAGAGGAGTCTTGGGTGGGTTCTGGAGCAAAACTCTTGCTTTACAGGAGAAAAAAAATCCTGGGCATCTTCCTTTGAGGAGTCTGGGGTTGCAACCCAGGATTAGGCCTGCCTTAAAGCTGGGGTCAAAGCACTGCAGGACATGCCTGAGAGGAGTCTTGGGTGGGTTCTGGAGCAAACCTCTTGCTTTACAGGAGAAAAAAAATCCTGGGTATCTTCCTTGGAGGAGTCTGGGGTTGCAACCCAGGATTAGGCCTGCCTTAAAGCTGGGGTCAAAGCACTGCAGGACATGCCTGTGAGAAGTCTTGGGTGGGTTCTGGAGCAAAACTCTTGCTTTACAGGAGAAAAAAAATCCTGGGTATCTTCCTTGGAGGAGTCTGGGGTTGCAACCCAGGATTAGGCCTGCCTTGAAGCTGGGGTCAAAGCACTGCAGGACATGCCTGAGAGGAGTCTTGGGTGGGTTCTGGAGCAAACCTCTTGCTTTACAGGAGAAAAAAAATCCTGGGTATCTTCCTTGGAGGAGTCTGGGGTTGCAACCCAGGATTAGGCCTGCCTTAAAGCTGGGGTCAAAGCACTGCAGGACATGCCTGAGAGGAGTCTTGGGTGGGTTCTGGAGCAAAACTCTTGCTTTACAGGAGAAAAAAAATCCTGGGTATCTTCCTTGGAGGAGTCTGGGGTTGCAACCCAGGATTAGGCGTGCCTTAAAGCTGGGGTCAAAGCACTGCAGGACATGCCTGAGAGGAGTCTTGGGTGGGTTCTGGAGCAAAACTCTTGCTTTACAGGAGAAAAAAAATCCTGGGTATCTTCCTTGGAGGAGTCTGGGGTTGCAACCCAGGATTAGGCCTGCCTTGAAGCTGGGGTCAAAGCACTGCAGGACATGCCTGAGAGGAGTCTTGGGTGGGTTCTGGAGCAAAACTCTTGCTTTACAGGAGAAAAAAAATCCTGGGTATCTTCCTTGGAGGAGTCTGGGGTTGCAACCCAGGATTAGGCCTGCCTTAAAGCTGGGGTCAAAGCACTGCAGGACATGCCTGAGAGGAGTCTTGGGTGGGTTCTGGAGCAAAACTCTTGCTTTACAGGAGAAAAAAAATCCTGGGTATCTTCCTTGGAGGAGTCTGGGGTTGCAACCCAGGATTAGGCCTGCCTTAAAGCTGGGGTCAAAGCACTGCAGGACATGCCTGAGAGGAGTCTTGGGTGGGTTCTGGAGCAAAAGTCTTGCTTTACAGGAGAAAAAAAATCCTGGGTATCTTCCTTGGAGGAGTCTGGGGTTGCAACCCAGGATTAGGCCTGCCTTAAAGCTGGGGTCAAAGCACTGCAGGACATGCCTGAGAGGAGTCTTGGGTGGGTTCTGGAGCAAAACTCTTGCTTTACAGGAGAAAAAAAATCCTGGGTATCTTCCTTGGAGGAGTCTGGGGTTGCAACCCAGGATTAGGCGTGCCTTAAAGCTGGGGTCAAAGCACTGCAGGACATGCCTGAGAGGAGTCTTGGGTGGGTTCTGGAGCAAAACTCTTGCTTTACAGGAGAAAAAAAATCCTGGGTATCTTCCTTGGAGGAGTCTGGGGTTGCAACCCAGGATTAGGCGTGCCTTAAAGCTGGGGTCAAAGCACTGCAGGACATGCCTGAGAGGAGTCTTGGGTGGGTTCTGGAGCAAACCTCTTGCTTTACAGGAGAAAAAAAATCCTGGGTATCTTCCTTGGAGGAGTCTGGGGTTGCAACCCAGGATTAGGCCTGCCTTAAAGCTGGGGTCAAAGCACTGCAGGACATGCCTGAGAGGAGTCTTGGGTGGGTTCTGGAGCAAACCTCTTGCTTTACAGGAGAAAAAAAATCCTGGGTATCTTCCTTGGAGGAGTCTGGGGTTGCAACCCAGGATTAGGCCTGCCTTAAAGCTGGGGTCAAAGCACTGCAGGACATGCCTGAGAGGAGTCTTGGGTGGGTTCTGGAGCAAACCTCTTGCTTTACAGGAGAAAAAAAATCCTGGGTATCTTCCTTGGAGGAGTCTGGGGTTGCAACCCAGGATTAGGCGTGCCTTAAAGCTGGGGTCAAAGCACTGCAGGACATGCCTGAGAGGAGTCTTGGGTGGGTTCTGGAGCAAAACTCTTGCTTTACAGGAGAAAAAAAATCCTGGGTATCTTCCTTGGAGGAGTCTGGGGTTGCAACCCAGGATTAGGCCTGCCTTAAAGCTGGGGTCAAAGCACTGCAGGTCATGCCTGAGAGGAGTCTTGGGTGGGTTCTGGAGCAAAAGTCTTGCTTTACAGGAGAAAAAAAATCCTGGGTATCTTCCTTGGAGGAGTCTGGGGTTGCAACCCAGGATTAGGCCTGCCTTAAAGCTGGGGTCAAAGCACTGCAGGACATGCCTGAGAGGAGTCTTGGGTGGGTTCTGGAGCAAACCTCTTGCTTTACAGGAGAAAAAAAATCCTGGGTATCTTCCTTGGAGGAGTCTGGGGTTGCAACCCAGGATTAGGCCTGCCTTAAAGCTGGGGTCAAAGCACTGCAGGACATGCCTGAGAGGAGTCTTGGGTGGGTTCTGGAGCAAAACTCTTGCTTTACAGGAGAAAAAAAATCCTGGGTATCTTCCTTGGAGGAGTCTGGGGTTGCAACCCAGGATTAGGCCTGCCTTAAAGCTGGGGTCAAAGCACTGCAGGACATGCCTGAGAGGAGTCTTGGGTGGGTTCTGGAGCAAAACTCTTGCTTTACAGGAGAAAAAAAATCCTGGGTATCTTCCTTGGAGGAGTCTGGGGTTGCAACCCAGGATTAGGCCTGCCTTAAAGCTGGGGTCAAAGCACTGCAGGACATGCCTGAGAGAAGTCTTGGGTGGGTTCTGGAGCAAAACTCTTGCTTTACAGGAGAAAAAAAATCCTGGGTATCTTCCTTGGAGGAGTCTGGGGTTGCAACCCAGGATTAGGCCTGCCTTAAAGCTGGGGTCAAAGCACTGCAGGACATGCCTGAGAGGAGTCTTGGGTGGGTTCTGGAGCAAACCTCTTGCTTTACAGGAGAAAAAAAATCCTGGGTATCTTCCTTGGAGGAGTCTGGGGTTGCAACCCAGGATTAGGCGTGCCTTAAAGCTGGGGTCAAAGCACTGCAGGACATGCCTGAGAGGAGTCTTGGGTGGGTTCTGGAGCAAAACTCTTGCTTTACAGGAGAAAAAAAATCCTGGGTATCTTCCTTGGAGGAGTCTGGGGTTGCAACCCAGGATTAGGCCTGCCTTAAAGCTGGGGTCAAAGCACTGCAGGACATGCCTGAGAGGAGTCTTGGGTGGGTTCTGGAGCAAACCTCTTGCTTTACAGGAGAAAAAAAATCCTGGGTATCTTCCTTGGAGGAGTCTGGGGTTGCAACCCAGGATTAGGCCTGCCTTAAAGCTGGGGTCAAAGCACTGCAGGACATGCCTGAGAGGAGTCTTGGGTGGGTTCTGGAGCAAAACTCTTGCTTTACAGGAGAAAAAAAATCCTGGGCATCTTCCTTGGAGGAGTCTGGGGTTGCAACCCAGGATTAGGCCTGCCTTAAAGCTGGGGTCAAAGCACTGCAGGACATGCCTGAGAGGAGTCTTGGGTGGGTTCTGGAGCAAAACTCTTGCTTTACAGGAGAAAAAAAATCCTGGGTATCTTCCTTGGAGGAGTCTGGGGTTGCAACCCAGGATTAGGCCTGCCTTGAAGCTGGGGTCAAAGCACTGCAGGACATGCCTGAGAGGAGTCTTGGGTGGGTTCTGGAGCAAAACTCTTGCTTTACAGGAGAAAAAAAATCCTGGGTATCTTCCTTGGAGGAGTCTGGGGTTGCAACCCAGGATTAGGCCTGCCTTAAAGCTGGGGTCAAAGCACTGCAGGACATGCCTGAGAGGAGTCTTGGGTGGGTTCTGGAGCAAACCTCTTGCTTTACAGGAGAAAAAAAATCCTGGGTATCTTCCTTGGAGGAGTCTGGGGTTGCAACCCAGGATTAGGCCTGCCTTAAAGCTGGGGTCAAAGCACTGCAGGACATGCCTGAGAGAAGTCTTGGGTGGGTTCTGGAGCAAAACTCTTGCTTTACAGGAGAAAAAAAATCCTGGGTATCTTCCTTGGAGGAGTCTGGGGTTGCAACCCAGGATTAGGCCTGCCTTGAAGCTGGGGTCAAAGCACTGCAGGACATGCCTGAGAGGAGTCTTGGGTGGGTTCTGGAGCAAAACTCTTGCTTTACAGGAGAAAAAAAATCCTGGGTATCTTCCTTGGAGGAGTCTGGGGTTGCAACCCAGGATTAGGCCTGCCTTAAAGCTGGGGTCAAAGCACTGCAGGACATGCCTGAGAGGAGTCTTGGGTGGGTTCTGGAGCAAAACTCTTGCTTTACAGGAGAAAAAAAATCCTGGGTATCTTCCTTGGAGGAGTCTGGGGTTGCAACCCAGGATTAGGCCTGCCTTAAAGCTGGGGTCAAAGCACTGCAGGACATGCCTGTGAGAAGTCTTGGGTGGGTTCTGGAGCAAAACTCTTGCTTTACAGGAGAAAAAAAATCCTGGGTATCTTCCTTGGAGGAGTCTGGGGTTGCAACCCAGGATTAGGCCTGCCTTGAAGCTGGGGTCAAAGCACTGCAGGACATGCCTGAGAGGAGTCTTGGGTGGGTTCTGGAGCAAACCTCTTGCTTTACAGGAGAAAAAAAATCCTGGGTATCTTCCTTGGAGGAGTCTGGGGTTGCAACCCAGGATTAGGCCTGCCTTAAAGCTGGGGTCAAAGCACTGCAGGACATGCCTGAGAGGAGTCTTGGGTGGGTTCTGGAGCAAAACTCTTGCTTTACAGGAGAAAAAAAATCCTGGGTATCTTCCTTGGAGGAGTCTGGGGTTGCAACCCAGGATTAGGCGTGCCTTAAAGCTGGGGTCAAAGCACTGCAGGACATGCCTGAGAGGAGTCTTGGGTGGGTTCTGGAGCAAAACTCTTGCTTTACAGGAAAAAAAATCCTGGGTATCTTCCTTGGAGGAGTCTGGGGTTGCAACCCAGGATTAGGCCTGCCTTGAAGCTGGGGTCAAAGCACTGCGGGACATGCCTGAGAGGAGTCTTGGGTGGGTTCTGGAGCAAAACTCTTGCTTTACAGGAGAAAAAAAATCCTGGGTATCTTCCTTGGAGGAGTCTGGGGTTGCAACCCAGGATTAGGCCTGCCTTAAAGCTGGGGTCAAAGCACTGCAGGACATGCCTGAGAGGAGTCTTGGGTGGGTTCTGGAGCAAACCTCTTGCTTTACAGGAGAAAAAAAATCCTGGGTATCTTCCTTGGAGGAGTCTGGGGTTGCAACCCAGGATTAGGCCTGCCTTAAAGCTGGGGTCAAAGCACTGCAGGACATGCCTGAGAGGAGTCTTGGGTGGGTTCTGGAGCAAACCTCTTGCTTTACAGGAGAAAAAAAATCCTGGGTATCTTCCTTGGAGGAGTCTGGGGTTGCAACCCAGGATTAGGCCTGCCTTGAAGCTGGGGTCAAAGCACTGCAGGACATGCCTGAGAGGAGTCTTGGGTGGGTTCTGGAGCAAACCTCTTGCTTTACAGGAGAAAAAAAATCCTGGGTATCTTCCTTGGAGGAGTCTGGGGTTGCAACCCAGGATTAGGCCTGCCTTAAAGCTGGGGTCAAAGCACTGCAGGACATGCCTGAGAGGAGTCTTGGGTGGGTTCTGGAGCAAACCTCTTGCTTTACAGGAGAAAAAAAATCCTGGGTATCTTCCTTGGAGGAGTCTGGGGTTGCAACCCAGGATTAGGCCTGCCTTAAAGCTGGGGTCAAAGCACTGCAGGACATGCCTGAGAGGAGTCTTGGGTGGGTTCTGGAGCAAAACTCTTGCTTTACAGGAGAAAAAAAATCCTGGGCATCTTCCTTGGAGGAGTCTGGGGTTGCAACCCAGGATTAGGCCTGCCTTAAAGCTGGGGTCAAAGCACTGCAGGACATGCCTGAGAGGAGTCTTGGGTGGGTTCTGGAGCAAACCTCTTGCTTTACAGGAGAAAAAAAATCCTGGGTATCTTCCTTGGAGGAGTCTGGGGTTGCAACCCAGGATTAGGCGTGCCTTAAAGCTGGGGTCAAAGCACTGCAGGACATGCCTGAGAGGAGTCTTGGGTGGGTTCTGGAGCAAACCTCTTGCTTTACAGGAGAAAAAAAATCCTGGGTATCTTCCTTGGAGGAGTCTGGGGTTGCAACCCAGGATTAGGCCTGCCTTAAAGCTGGGGTCAAAGCACTGCAGGTCATGCCTGAGAGGAGTCTTGGGTGGGTTCTGGAGCAAAACTCTTGCTTTACAGGAGAAAAAAAATCCTGGGTATCTTCCTTGGAGGAGTCTGGGGTTGCAACCCAGGATTAGCCCTGCCTTAAAGCTGGGGTCAAAGTACTCCAGGACATGCCTGAGAGGAGTCTTGGGTGAGTCCTGGAGCAAAACTTTTCCTTTTCAGGAGAAAAGACAACCCAGGAAGCTTCCTTGGAGGAGTCTAGTGCTGCTACCCGAGACCTCAGGTCCCTAAAGCAGAGTCGAAGATACTGGGAGCTGCCTGGGAGGAGTGTGGTGTGGATGTTGGAGGTAAGAGCTTTCCCCAATACTAAAAAATATTCCATGTGTCTTCCTTGGAGGAGTCTAAGAGTTTTACCTGGGATCTCAGGTCCCTGAAGCAGGGCTCAAGACAGTGTGGGACATGTCTGTGAGGAATCTTGGGCAGATGCCAGAGAAGAGAGCGTCCTTTGAGGGAAAAAATCCTTTGGGTATCTTCCTTGGAGGAGTCTGGGGTTGCAACCCAGGATTAGGCCTGCCTTAAAGCTGGGGTCAAAGCACTGCAGGACATGCCTGAGAGGAGTCTTGGGTGGGTTCTGGAGCAAACCTCTTGCTTTACAGGAGAAAAAAAATCCTGGGTATCTTCCTTGGAGGAGTCTGGGGTTGCAACCCAGGATTAGGCCTGCCTTAAAGCTGGGGTCAAAGCACTGCAGGACATGCCTGAGAGGAGTCTTGGGTGGGTTCTGGAGCAAACCTCTTGCTTTACAGGAGAAAAAAAATCCTGGGTATCTTCCTTGGAGGAGTCTGGGGTTGCAACCCAGGATTAGGCGTGCCTTAAAGCTGGGGTCAAAGCACTGCAGGACATGCCTGAGAGGAGTCTTGGGTGGGTTCTGGAGCAAAACTCTTGCTTTACAGGAGAAAAAAAATCCTGGGTATCTTCCTTGGAGGAGTCTGGGGTTGCAACCCAGGATTAGGCGTGCCTTAAAGCTGGGGTCAAAGCACTGCAGGACATGCCTGAGAGGAGTCTTGGGTGGGTTCTGGAGCAAACCTCTTGCTTTACAGGAGAAAAAAAATCCTGGGTATCTTCCTTGGAGGAGTCTGGGTTGCAACCCAGGATTAGGCGTGCCTTAAAGCTGGGGTCAAAGCACTGCAGGACATGCCTGAGAGGAGTCTTGGGTGGGTTCTGGAGCAAAACTCTTGCTTTACAGGAGAAAAAAAATCCTGGGTATCTTCCTTGGAGGAGTCTGGGGTTGCAACCCAGGATTAGGCCTGCCTTGAAGCTGGGGTCAAAGCACTGCAGGACATGCCTGAGAGGAGTCTTGGGTGGGTTCTGGAGCAAAACTCTTGCTTTGCAGGAGAAAAAAAATCCTGGGTATCTTCCTTGGAGGAGTCTGGGGTTGCAACCCAGGATTAGGCCTGCCTTAAAGCTGGGGTCAAAGCACTGCAGGACATGCCTGAGAGGAGTCTTGGGTGGGTTCTGGAGCAAAAGTCTTGCTTTACAGGAGAAAAAAAATCCTGGGTATCTTCCTTGGAGGAGTCTGGGGTTGCAACCCAGGATTAGGCCTGCCTTAAAGCTGGGGTCAAAGCACTGCAGGACATGCCTGAGAGGAGTCTTGGGTGGGTTCTGGAGCAAACCTCTTGCTTTACAGGAGAAAAAAAATCCTGGGTATCTTCCTTAGAGGAGTCTGGGGTTGCAACCCAGGATTAGGCCTGCCTTAAAGCTGGGGTCAAAGCACTGCAGGACATGCCTGAGAGAAGTCTTGGGTGGGTTCTGGAGCAAAACTCTTGCTTTACAGGAGAAAAAAAATCCTGGGTATCTTCCTTGGAGGAGTCTGGGGTTGCAACCCAGGATTAGGCCTGCCTTGAAGCTGGGGTCAAAGCACTGCAGGACATGCCTGAGAGGAGTCTTGGGTGGGTTCTGGAGCAAAACTCTTGCTTTACAGGAGAAAAAAAATCCTGGGTATCTTCCTTGGAGGAGTCTGGGGTTGCAACCCAGGATTAGGCCTGCCTTAAAGCTGGGGTCAAAGCACTGCAGGACATGCCTGAGAGGAGTCTTGGGTGGGTTCTGGAGCAAACCTCTTGCTTTACAGGAGAAAAAAAATCCTGGGTATCTTCCTTGGAGGAGTCTGGGGTTGCAACCCAGGATTAGGCCTGCCTTAAAGCTGGGGTCAAAGCACTGCAGGACATGCCTGAGAGGAGTCTTGGGTGGGTTCTGGAGCAAAACTCTTGCTTTACAGGAGAAAAAAAATCCTGGGTATCTTCCTTGGAGGAGTCTGGGGTTGCAACCCAGGATTAGGCGTGCCTTAAAGCTGGGGTCAAAGCACTGCAGGACATGCCTGAGAGGAGTCTTGGGTGGGTTCTGGAGCAAACCTCTTGCTTTACAGGAGAAAAAAAATCCTGGGTATCTTCCTTGGAGGAGTCTGGGGTTGCAACCCAGGATTAGGCCTGCCTTAAAGCTGGCGTCAAAGCACTGCAGGACATGCCTGAGAGGAGTCTTGGGTGGGTTCTGGAGCAAACCTCTTGCTTTACAGGAGAAAAAAAATCCTGGGTATCTTCCTTGGAGGAGTCTGGGGTTGCAACCCAGGATTAGGCCTGCCTTAAAGCTGGGGTCAAAGCACTGCAGGACATGCCTGAGAGGAGTCTTGGGTGGGTTCTGGAGCAAACCTCTTGCTTTACAGGAGAAAAAAAATCCTGGGTATCTTCCTTGGAGGAGTCTGGGGTTGCAACCCAGGATTAGGCGTGCCTTAAAGCTGGGTCAAAGCACTGCAGGACATGCCTGAGAGGAGTCTTGGGTGGGTTCTGGAGCAAAACTCTTGCTTTACAGGAGAAAAAAAATCCTGGGTATCTTCCTTGGAGGAGTCTGGGGTTGCAACCCAGGATTAGGCGTGCCTTAAAGCTGGGGTCAAAGCACTGCAGGACATGCCTGAGAGGAGTCTTGGGTGGGTTCTGGAGCAAACCTCTTGCTTTACAGGAGAAAAAAAATCCTGGGTATCTTCCTTGGAGGAGTCTGGGGTTGCAACCCAGGATTAGGCCTGCCTTAAAGCTGGCGTCAAAGCACTGCAGGACATGCCTGAGAGGAGTCTTGGGTGGGTTCTGGAGCAAACCTCTTGCTTTACAGGAGAAAAAAAATCCTGGGTATCTTCCTTGGAGGAGTCTGGGGTTGCAACCCAGGATTAGGCCTGCCTTAAAGCTGGGGTCAAAGCACTGCAGGACATGCCTGAGAGGAGTCTTGGGTGGGTTCTGGAGCAAACCTCTTGCTTTACAGGAGAAAAAAAATCCTGGGTATCTTCCTTGGAGGAGTCTGGGGTTGCAACCCAGGATTAGGCCTGCCTTGAAGCTGGGGTCAAAGCACTGCAGGACATGCCTGAGAGGAGTCTTGGGTGGGTTCTGGAGCAAAACTCTTGCTTTGCAGGAGAAAAAAAATCCTGGGTATCTTCCTTGGAGGAGTCTGGGGTTGCAACCCAGGATTAGGCCTGCCTTAAAGCTGGGGTCAAAGCACTGCAGGACATGCCTGAGAGGAGTCTTGGGTGGGTTCTGGAGCAAAAGTCTTGCTTTACAGGAGAAAAAAAATCCTGGGTATCTTCCTTGGAGGAGTCTGGGGTTGCAACCCAGGATTAGGCCTGCCTTAAAGCTGGGGTCAAAGCACTGCAGGACATGCCTGAGAGGAGTCTTGGGTGGGTTCTGGAGCAAACCTCTTGCTTTACAGGAGAAAAAAAATCCTGGGTATCTTCCTTAGAGGAGTCTGGGGTTGCAACCCAGGATTAGGCCTGCCTTAAAGCTGGGGTCAAAGCACTGCAGGACATGCCTGAGAGGAGTCTTGGGTGGGTTCTGGAGCAAAACTCTTGCTTTACAGGAGAAAAAAAATCCTGGGCATCTTCCTTGGAGGAGTCTGGGGTTGCAACCCAGGATTAGGCCTGCCTTAAAGCTGGGGTCAAAGCACTGCAGGACATGCCTGAGAGGAGTCTTGGGTGGGTTCTGGAGCAAACCTCTTGCTTTACAGGAGAAAAAAAATCCTGGGTATCTTCCTTGGAGGAGTCTGGGGTTGCAACCCAGGATTAGGCCTGCCTTAAAGCTGGGGTCAAAGCACTGCAGGACATGCCTGAGAGAAGTCTTGGGTGGGTTCTGGAGCAAACCTCTTGCTTTACAGGAGAAAAAAAATCCTGGGTATCTTCCTTGGAGGAGTCTGGGGTTGCAACCCAGGATTAGGCCTGCCTTAAAGCTGGGGTCAAAGCACTGCAGGACATGCCTGAGAGGAGTCTTGGGTGGGTTCTGGAGCAAACCTCTTGCTTTACAGGAGAAAAAAAATCCTGGGTATCTTCCTTGGAGGAGTCTGGGGTTGCAACCCAGGATTAGGCGTGCCTTAAAGCTGGGGTCAAAGCACTGCAGGACATGCCTGAGAGGAGTCTTGGGTGGGTTCTGGAGCAAAACTCTTGCTTTACAGGAGAAAAAAAATCCTGGGTATCTTCCTTGGAGGAGTCTGGGGTTGCAACCCAGGATTAGGCGTGCCTTAAAGCTGGGTCAAAGCACTGCAGGACATGCCTGAGAGGAGTCTTGGGTGGGTTCTGGAGCAAACCTCTTGCTTTACAGGAGAAAAAAAATCCTGGGTATCTTCCTTGGAGGAGTCTGGGTTGCAACCCAGGATTAGGCCTGCCTTAAAGCTGGCGTCAAAGCACTGCAGGACATGCCTGAGAGGAGTCTTGGGTGGGTTCTGGAGCAAACCTCTTGCTTTACAGGAGAAAAAAAATCCTGGGTATCTTCCTTGGAGGAGTCTGGGGTTGCAACCCAGGATTAGGCCTGCCTTAAAGCTGGGGTCAAAGCACTGCAGGACATGCCTGAGAGGAGTCTTGGGTGGGTTCTGGAGCAAACCTCTTGCTTTACAGGAGAAAAAAAATCCTGGGTATCTTCCTTGGAGGAGTCTGGGGTTGCAACCCAGGATTAGGCCTGCCTTGAAGCTGGGGTCAAAGCACTGCAGGACATGCCTGAGAGGAGTCTTGGGTGGGTTCTGGAGCAAAACTCTTGCTTTACAGGAGAAAAAAAATCCTGGGTATCTTCCTTGGAGGAGTCTGGGGTTGCAACCCAGGATTAGGCCTGCCTTAAAGCTGGCGTCAAAGCACTGCAGGACATGCCTGAGAGGAGTCTTGGGTGGGTTCTGGAGCAAACCTCTTGCTTTACAGGAGAAAAAAAATCCTGGGTATCTTCCTTGGAGGAGTCTGGGGTTGCAACCCAGGATTAGGCCTGCCTTAAAGCTGGGGTCAAAGCACTGCAGGACATGCCTGAGAGGAGTCTTGGGTGGGTTCTGGAGCAAACCTCTTGCTTTACAGGAGAAAAAAAATCCTGGGTATCTTCCTTGGAGGAGTCTGGGGTTGCAACCCAGGATTAGGCCTGCCTTGAAGCTGGGGTCAAAGCACTGCAGGACATGCCTGAGAGGAGTCTTGGGTGGGTTCTGGAGCAAAACTCTTGCTTTGCAGGAGAAAAAAAATCCTGGGTATCTTCCTTGGAGGAGTCTGGGGTTGCAACCCAGGATTAGGCCTGCCTTAAAGCTGGGGTCAAAGCACTGCAGGACATGCCTGAGAGGAGTCTTGGGTGGGTTCTGGAGCAAAAGTCTTGCTTTACAGGAGAAAAAAAATCCTGGGTATCTTCCTTGGAGGAGTCTGGGGTTGCAACCCAGGATTAGGCCTGCCTTAAAGCTGGGGTCAAAGCACTGCAGGACATGCCTGAGAGGAGTCTTGGGTGGGTTCTGGAGCAAACCTCTTGCTTTACAGGAGAAAAAAAATCCTGGGTATCTTCCTTGGAGGAGTCTGGGGTTGCAACCCAGGATTAGGCCTGCCTTAAAGCTGGGGTCAAAGCACTGCAGGACATGCCTGAGAGGAGTCTTGGCTGGGTTCTGGAGCAAAACTCTTGCTTTACAGGAGAAAAAAAATCCTGGGCATCTTCCTTGGAGGAGTCTGGGGTTGCAACCCAGGATTAGGCCTGCCTTAAAGCTGGGGTCAAAGCACTGCAGGACATGCCTGAGAGGAGTCTTGGGTGGGTTCTGGAGCAAACCTCTTGCTTTACAGGAGAAAAAAAATCCTGGGTATCTTCCTTGGAGGAGTCTGGGGTTGCAACCCAGGATTAGGCCTGCCTTAAAGCTGGGGTCAAAGCACTGCAGGACATGCCTGAGAGAGTCTTGGGTGGGTTCTGGAGCAAACCTCTTGCTTTACAGGAGAAAAAAAATCCTGGGTATCTTCCTTGGAGGAGTCTGCGGTTGCAACCCAGGATTAGGCCTGCCTTAAAGCTGGGGTCAAAGCACTGCAGGACATGCCTGAGAGGAGTCTTGGGTGGGTTCTGGAGCAAACCTCTTGCTTTACAGGAGAAAAAAAATCCTGGGTATCTTCCTTGGAGGAGTCTGGGGTTGCAACCCAGGATTAGGCGTGCCTTAAAGCTGGGGTCAAAGCACTGCAGGACATGCCTGAGAGGAGTCTTGGGTGGGTTCTGGAGCAAAACTCTTGCTTTACAGGAGAAAAAAAATCCTGGGTATCTTCCTTGGAGGAGTCTGGGGTTGCAACCCAGGATTAGGCGTGCCTTAAAGCTGGGGTCAAAGCACTGCAGGACATGCCTGAGAGGAGTCTTGGGTGGGTTCTGGAGCAAACCTCTTGCTTTACAGGAGAAAAAAAATCCTGGGTATCTTCCTTGGAGGAGTCTGGGGTTGCAACCCAGGATTAGGCCTGCCTTAAAGCTGGCGTCAAAGCACTGCAGGACATGCCTGAGAGGAGTCTTGGGTGGGTTCTGGAGCAAACCTCTTGCTTTACAGGAGAAAAAAAATCCTGGGTATCTTCCTTGGAGGAGTCTGGGGTTGCAACCCAGGATTAGGCCTGCCTTAAAGCTGGGGTCAAAGCACTGCAGGACATGCCTGAGAGGAGTCTTGGGTGGGTTCTGGAGCAAACCTCTTGCTTTACAGGAGAAAAAAAATCCTGGGTATCTTCCTTGGAGGAGTCTGGGGTTGCAACCCAGGATTAGGCGTGCCTTAAAGCTGGGGTCAAAGCACTGCAGGACATGCCTGAGAGGAGTCTTGGGTGGGTTCTGGAGCAAAACTCTTGCTTTACAGGAGAAAAAAAATCCTGGGTATCTTCCTTGGAGGAGTCTGGGGTTGCAACCCAGGATTAGGCCTGCCTTAAAGCTGGGGTCAAAGCACTGCAGGACATGCCTGAGAGGAGTCTTGGGTGGGTTCTGGAGCAAACCTCTTGCTTTACAGGAGAAAAAAAATCCTGGGTATCTTCCTTGGAGGAGTCTGGGGTTGCAACCCAGGATTAGGCGTGCCTTAAAGCTGGGGTCAAAGCACTGCAGGACATGCCTGAGAGGAGTCTTGGGTGGGTTCTGGAGCAAACCTCTTGCTTTACAGGAGAAAAAAAATCCTGGGTATCTTCCTTGGAGGAGTCTGGGGTTGCAACCCAGGATTAGGCGTGCCTTAAAGCTGGGGTCAAAGCACTGCAGGACATGCCTGAGAGGAGTCTTGGGTGGGTTCTGGAGCAAACCTCTTGCTTTACAGGAGAAAAAAAATCCTGGGTATCTTCCTTGGAGGAGTCTGGGGTTGCAACCCAGGATTAGGCCTGCCTTAAAGCTGGGGTCAAAGCACTGCAGGACATGCCTGAGAGGAGTCTTGGGTGGGTTCTGGAGCAAACCTCTTGCTTTACAGGAGAAAAAAAATCCTGGGTATCTTCCTTGGAGGAGTCTGGGGTTGCAACCCAGGATTAGGCCTGCCTTAAAGCTGGGGTCAAAGCACTGCAGGACATGCCTGAGAGGAGTCTTGGGTGGGTTCTGGAGCAAACCTCTTGCTTTACAGGAGAAAAAAAATCCTGGGTATCTTCCTTGGAGGAGTCTGGGGTTGCAACCCAGGATTAGGCCTGCCTTAAGCTGGGGTCAAAGCACTGCAGGACATGCCTGAGAGGAGTCTTGGGTGGGTTCTGGAGCAAAACTCTTGCTTTGCAGGAGAAAAAAAATCCTGGGTATCTTCCTTGGAGGAGTCTGGGGTTGCAACCCAGGATTAGGCCTGCCTTAAAGCTGGGGTCAAAGCACTGCAGGACATGCCTGAGAGGAGTCTTGGGTGGGTTCTGGAGCAAAAGTCTTGCTTTACAGGAGAAAAAAAATCCTGGGTATCTTCCTTGGAGGAGTCTGGGGTTGCAACCCAGGATTAGGCCTGCCTTAAAGCTGGGGTCAAAGCACTGCAGGACATGCCTGAGAGGAGTCTTGGGTGGGTTCTGGAGCAAACCTCTTGCTTTACAGGAGAAAAAAAATCCTGGGTATCTTCCTTGGAGGAGTCTGGGGTTGCAACCCAGGATTAGGCCTGCCTTAAAGCTGGGGTCAAAGCACTGCAGGACATGCCTGAGAGGAGTCTTGGGTGGGTTCTGGAGCAAAACTCTTGCTTTACAGGAGAAAAAAAATCCTGGGCATCTTCCTTGGAGGAGTCTGGGGTTGCAACCCAGGATTAGGCCTGCCTTAAAGCTGGGGTCAAAGCACTGCAGGACATGCCTGAGAGGAGTCTTGGGCGGGTTCTGGAGCAAACCTCTTGCTTTACAGGAGAAAAAAAATCCTGGGTATCTTCCTTGGAGGAGTCTGGGGTTGCAACCCAGGATTAGGCCTGCCTTAAAGCTGGGGTCAAAGCACTGCAGGACATGCCTGAGAGGAGTCTTGGGTGGGTTCTGGAGCAAAACTCTTGCTTTACAGGAGAAAAAAAATCCTGGGCATCTTCCTTGGAGGAGTCTGGGGTTGCAACCCAGGATTAGGCCTGCCTTAAAGCTGGGGTCAAAGCACTGCAGGACATGCCTGAGAGGAGTCTTGGGCGGGTTCTGGAGCAAACCTCTTGCTTTACAGGAGAAAAAAAATCCTGGGTATCTTCCTTGGAGGAGTCTGGGGTTGCAACCCAGGATTAGGCCTGCCTTAAAGCTGGGGTCAAAGCACTGCAGGACATGCCTGAGAGAGTCTTGGGTGGGTTCTGGAGCAAAACTCTTGCTTTACAGGAGAAAAAAAATCCTGGGTATCTTCCTTGGAGGAGTCTGGGGTTGCAACCCAGGATTAGGCCTGCCTTAAAGCTGGGGTCAAAGCACTGCAGGACATGCCTGAGAGGAGTCTTGGGTGGGTTCTGGAGCAAAACTCTTGCTTTACAGGAGAAAAAAAATCCTGGGTATCTTCCTTGGAGGAGTCTGGGGTTGCAACCCAGGATTAGGCCTGCCTTAAAGCTGGGGTCAAAGCACTGCAGGACATGCCTGAGAGGAGTCTTGGGTGGGTTCTGGAGCAAACCTCTTGCTTTACAGGAGAAAAAAAATCCTGGGTATCTTCCTTGGAGGAGTCTGGGGTTGCAACCCAGGATTAGGCCTGCCTTAAAGCTGGGGTCAAAGCACTGCAGGACATGCCTGAGAGGAGTCTTGGGTGGGTTCTGGAGCAAAACTCTTGCTTTACAGGAGAAAAAAAATCCTGGGTATCTTCCTTGGAGGAGTCTGGGGTTGCAACCCAGGATTAGGCCTGCCTTGAAGCTGGGGTCAAAGCACTGCAGGACATGCCTGAGAGGAGTCTTGGGTGGGTTCTGGAGCAAAACTCTTGCTTTACAGGAGAAAAAAAATCCTGGGTATCTTCCTTGGAGGAGTCTGGGGTTGCAACCCAGGATTAGGCCTGCCTTAAGCTGGGGTCAAAGCACTGCAGGACATGCCTGAGAGGAGTCTTGGGTGGGTTCTGGAGCAAAACTCTTGCTTTACAGGAGAAAAAAAATCCTGGGTATCTTCCTTGGAGGAGTCTGGGGTTGCAACCCAGGATTAGGCCTGCCTTAAAGCTGGGGTCAAAGCACTGCAGGACATGCCTGAGAGGAGTCTTGGGTGGGTTCTGGAGCAAAACTCTTGCTTTACAGGAGAAAAAAAATCCTGGGTATCTTCCTTGGAGGAGTCTGGGGTTGCAACCCAGGATTAGGCCTGCCTTAAAGCTGGGGTCAAAGCACTGCAGGACATGCCTGAGAGGAGTCTTGGGTGGGTTCTGGAGCAAACCTCTTGCTTTACAGGAGAAAAAAAATCCTGGGTATCTTCCTTGAGGAGTCTGGGGTTGCAACCCAGGATTAGGCCTGCCTTAAAGCTGGGGTCAAAGCACTGCAGGACATGCCTGAGAGGAGTCTTGGGTGGGTTCTGGAGCAAACCTCTTGCTTTACAGGAGAAAAAAAATCCTGGGTATCTTCCTTGGAGGAGTCTGGGGTTGCAACCCAGGATTAGGCCTGCCTTAAAGCTGGGGTCAAAGCACTGCAGGACATGCCTGAGAGGAGTCTTGGGTGGGTTCTGGAGCAAACCTCTTGCTTTACAGGAGAAAAAAAATCCTGGGTATCTTCCTTGGAGGAGTCTGGGGTTGCAACCCAGGATTAGGCCTGCCTTAAAGCTGGGGTCAAAGCACTGCAGGACATGCCTGAGAGGAGTCTTGGGTGGGTTCTGGAGCAAACCTCTTGCTTTACAGGAGAAAAAAAATCCTGGGTATCTTCCTTGGAGGAGTCTGGGGTTGCAACCCAGGATTAGGCCTGCCTTAAAGCTGGGGTCAAAGCACTGCAGGACATGCCTGAGAGGAGTCTTGGGTGGGGA